>NW_022900935.1:65159933-65166931 GCF_012274545.1 Fukomys damarensis
ATTTTTGTTGTCGGACTGTCCTTGGTTTAATCTCTGGATTATCCCCCAAATCTTCCTGATACAGTTGCGCCCTAGCTTCTGTGTCTCTAATGACCCACAGACATTCTCATCTTCATAACATCAGAGAAAACAGCTCATCAAATCAAAGGCAATGCTTTACCCCAACTGATACAATCAGCAACACATTAAGATCAAGCACAACTTGGACACTGACCACCTGTGGTAGTCACTAGTCTATCACCCTTAAATCATTTGAATTCAATTGAAATCAAGAAGCAGTCCAGAACATGTCTGCAGTGAACAAACTTTTCAATATAGTGTATTTACCATTTAATGGCTCAAACAGAGCGAGGATGCAAGACCCCTGATCTCAGTTAGCTGATTGCTGAACCCTCTGACGCTGACTGACCTCTGGCTGCAAGGCCCAGATTGAGTTCCCCATCCTTTTGAATGGTTGAACTTCGCAACGTTCTATTACAGGTTTCCCACGCCCTTTCTTTAAAGATGTTCAATGTTGGGAACTCAGAGAAATACCCTTGATGACCACCTCTGTCTTTGCAGAGTGGGTCCGAAGACTTGCACAGTCAGGAGGTCTGAGAGTGCGGGAGGGCGCTTATGGGTGTTCAGGGGCCTTCCTGGCGCTTGAGCGATGGCAGCTGGGTCGGGAGCAGGCATGGTTCTCCTTCCCGCGGTGGATCGGGCCCGGCCTACCTCTCGTTTCTTGATACTGGGTCTCACTATGTAGTTGAGACTGCCCTGGAACTCGCTATGTAGCCCAGGCTGGTTTCGAACTCAGTGATCCTCCTGCATAGCTTCTGCTTAAGAGAGACAGAAGGGGGACTAGAAGGTGGGTTGCCTGCCTACCCTGCTTCTCAAGGAAGTTTTATAGAGCAAAACCACAAGGTGAAGCAAGTAGAAGGTGGGACAAAACTGTAGTCAACTAGTAAAACTATAATTGCTTAGGTAATACTGATCCAGTTGAGAATCAGCGTGGGCATAAGATGTGACAGAACTTTTGTCAAGTAATAAGATTAAAAGTGGGCTGGGGATTTAGATCAGTGGTTCTGCTGCTTGCCTGATAAGTGCAAGGTCCCCGGTTTGATCCCTGGTACCAAAATCAAACAAACAAAAAAACTCAAATAAGATTACAAGTATAATCAGTCAGGTAATGTTGATCCAATGGAAAATCACAAGTTGGGTGTAAGGTGGGACAAAGCTATGATCAACCAATAAGATTAGAGTATAGTTGCTTAGGTAATATTGGTTAAATGAGAATGAAATGCAGAAGCAAGTACATAGCAAGTGTACAGGAAAGGAGTAAGGACTTTTTCTGGAAGAGGGGATGGGTTAAGATCTTGGTCCCCAGCCAGGTTATTGATGCCTGTTTAGAATATCAGTCACTGCTCTTTATCCTAGGGGATATGTGTGTGTAGTCAATTCTTTTGCCTTGAAAACTGGCCTTCAGTGAATGTGCCTGATTTCACAGTTGTCTTTGCACTGACTTCTTTGAGGACCCATCCCTGTTTGCCTGTAATGTATCTCACTAACATCGATATATACGATATCTCACCTCCCCCCAAGACGACATGTCCTTAGCTATGGCTAGGGGAGAAGGGGCATGGTTTCTATCTAACTGCTTTAAGCCGGGAAGGGTTGGTATAGGGGAGACTGCAGTCAGGAGCTTTCTCTAGAGAGCTAATCTAATGGGCCTTGGCCAGAAGTCTTATAGTTTGCAGTTAGGAACTCCCTTTATAAGATAAATCTAGAGTCTCGCACATTTGCCATTGGTTTTATCTGCATGATCACTTTGAGTTTGGCAGCGTCTAAGCAAGAATAAACATTTTCCAAGAAATTAGAGCATGAGCTCTAGAATGGAATGGAAAGGCAAGTTGGGGAAAGAACCATGTCTAGAAACTGCTCTGAAGGAACTGGAGTAGAGATTGTACCTAGTTGGCTCTAGACCCCTCTACTGATGGAGGTTATCTGTAAATCTGATTTTTTAAAATTTTTTTGGTACCGGGGAGTGAACTCAGGACCTTGTGCTTGTGAGGCAAGCATACCACTGAGGTAAATCCCCATGCCTAAGTCTGATATTTTTGTCATTAAGTCCTTTTAGTTTTAGCTGTAAGAAGATGGAGAATTTGGTGTTTTTGAAGGACAAATGTAGCTAAAGAACTGAGACTCTTGTGCTTTTATAGCTTCTACTATAGTTTTTTCCTTAATGAACCATTACATTGTTCAGCTACCAGTATAGCTGGAAACTGCCATGGGTCAGCCTCTTTTTATATTGTTTTTATATGTTTTTTGGTTGTACGTTTCTGCTAGTTGTTTAAGATCAAGTTAAACCGATACCTATGTTATTCAAAATTAATGCCTTGCTGTCTATCAGGATCAGTTAAGTCTCCTCAGGCATTACTTTGGAACCATGCATTGAGCCTCTCAGCTCCTCTGTCAGTGTTAGCTGTCAGGATGGGTCACAGGATGGGTCACAGCCTTGCTTGACCATGTTGCTATTGGTGAAAGCATCGGAAACTTTTCCCTCTTAGTGACCCTCCTCTGACACTACATTTTTTGATTTCTGTCCTCTTGGGTCCAACTTTTTCCTGTTCAGGATGTTGGTTGACTTACCAAAGTTGTAGGATCCTGCAGAAAATGTTTCCTCATGTCCTGGCTCATTGTTGACCTTGGAGGGCTAGGGCCAAAATATTGGCTGTCCTGTTAGCCCAGTTTCTTTTCTAGTTCTGCTCAAAACTTTAGTTGTGGAACACCCAAAAGAGAAGGTCAGTGACATTAGTAGTGCAGTGGGAGCAGTGAGTTTAACGTAATTTTTGTCTAGATACCAAGCAATTGGAAATATAAAGTACAGGCAGAGGAGTGTTATTTATTAACCATGGTTGTTTTAGTAGTTGAATTCTTACAGTTAACAGACAGCAGTTACAGTTTTACAGAGAGAACTTGAGATCAAGAGCTACACATAGTGTTTCAGCATGATGACATTATCTAACACACTTAAATATCCATCTTAGTATAGAAGTCATTTTAGTCAGACAGCTGTATCTGATCACATGACATTAAATGACACGAAAACTCTCACCTAATTTGTTATCCTTCAATGGGATGTCATCTACGGAGAATGCATTGTCCTATAAATATACCTTGGAAATTTGTAATATTTATAATGTTAATTTTTAATGCGTGAGTGACATTGTTTGGACTGCTCAATGCCTGAGTATCCCTAAGCGTCGTGCATATAACATACACGTCGCATAAATTTTTTTAGAAAAACTCAGCTGGGTGTGGTGGCACATGGCTGTAACCTCAGCATTCAGGAGGTTGAGGCAAGAGTGTTGCTGTGAGTTCTAGACCAGACTGAACTACATAGCAAGACCCTGTTCAGACAAACAAACTATTATTTGGTGATCTTGTGCTGGCTTCACATGTACCTCTTCTCGCAAGTAGCTGGAACACAAGAGAAAGGCAGATATCTGAATCTCAAACAGGTTATCACCATAAACAGTGTTGGTTTTATGTCTTAGAAGACTGTACTGGGAGGGCATGAATACATTTAGTACACTATGAAATTAGCAAAATGAGTGCCACAGCTATTAGAAATCTTTTGTTTCTTAAATTAGTTTTTTCCCAAGAGCATCTTATAATAAAGCCCTATTTTTTCTACAGAAAACTTAACCTTTTGATAACCAATTTAAATATGTCACAATAATATGTTTAGCAGTTTTTATTGGGCTTTGTCTCCCATAAGGCTATGGAAATTATTGGGGTCCCATTAGTGAACAAAGACCAGAACACCATACTTCCAAGCAATTGCTCCTTTATTTCACCTAGGGGAGTTATGTCCATCAGTTTTCTTAAGCCTAAGGAGTTCCCATTTAATTATCTTAATTTTTTTAGATGACCTGTGAGAACCAGATCATAACAATTAACACATTATTCTTTTTTTTTTAATTGAGTTTATTGGTACATTTTAGGTATGCAGTACAGTTACATTCATTATTGGGATCTTGTACCTTTGCATGACAGGTCTTGGCACGTTATTCTTGACCAATGAAAGACTCCCAAGTTATTGTACACAGGTAGTAGTAGTGTGCATAATGTTGCATTTGTAAAACCAATCTTTTTTTTTTTTTGGTACTGAAGGTTTAACTCAGGACCTTGTGCTTGTGAGGCAGATGCGGTGCCACTGAGCTAAATCCCCAGCCTATAAAACCAATCTTTTTTTGGTACTGGGGTTTAAACTCGGGTCCTCGTGTTTGCTAGGCAGGCAGCAGAACCACTGAGCTAAATCCCCAGCCCAAACCAATCTTGACATAATTTTGATCAGCTGGCACCCTGGGTAGAAGCATATCTTTAACGCTAATGACATTTATCTATCTGCCAACTTAAGTCATAGACAAACAGCTTTAAAGTCCAAAAAGGCAAAGAGAAAAAAATTGTTGAGCTCAAACAGAACAGCTGTAAGTATTATAACCGGTTACAGATTTGACAGACCAATGTACAAACATACATAAGACAGCTTGCTTATGCAGATGTATTTGGCTAAGTTGAATTATAGTAACCCTTTTACAGTTTTTAAGTTTATAACTCTAAATAAGTCTAGTCAGAACTTTTTTTTTTGGTACCAGGGATCAAACTCAGGTCCTTGTGCTTGTGAGGCAGGTGGCGGAACCACTGAGCCAAATCCCCGGCCCTAGTCAGAACTTTTATAGGTTAATAAATAGAGATTTCTTGTATTAAGAAATAGAAGGAATACAAACCTTTTACACCTCTGAAAGCAGAGACAGTTTTTAAGACAGTCTCTAGACTGATGGTTTTGTCTGACAGCCATAGGCTTCATTTGGAAGAAAAGAGTTTTGTCACATTGTGAGGTGTATACACAGTGAGATGTTTGCCTAAAGTTAGTTTGGATGTTTCTGGTACCAGGGAAGCTACTGCAGGCACAGCTCTAAGACACAACTCTAAGACATCCCTTTGCTGTCATGTCTAATTCATGACTCAGATACCCTACAGGCTGTTGAGCTGGTCTCTGAGCTTGTATAAGCACTCCCAAAGCCGTGTCCTGGCTTTCATCAACATACAAATTGAAATGGTGTCCTTTTGGTAGGCTCAGTGCTGGGGCATTTAGAAATGCTTATTTAACCTTATGGAGTACATGTTTGGGAATCAGATTTCTAGGTTAAAGTATAAGTATCTGCCTTTTGGGCTTTCTTTATAAGCTGGTAGAGGGATCATGCAATTTAACCATAGCTTGCTATGCAAAGGCAACAAAAGCCTGTAATTCCTCAGGATCCCCTTAGCTGTTTTAGGGTCTTGGGCTTAAACCAGTTTTTTCCTTCCCATGGCCTTTGGGTTCCCTTAGATACGATGAGGCCCAAATATTTTACCTCAAGGCTGTGAAGTTGTGCCTTAGTTCTAGAAACCTTGTAATCATTGTCTGCTAGAAAATTCAGCATAGCATGAGTGCCTTGACTAGAGCACTCTTCTTTTTTTTTTCTTTTCAAAACTAGTTTTGTTTTATCCCATTCCCCCCTCCAGCCCCCTTCCCTCCCTTTGTATAAAAGCTCTGTTTCCATTACAGCACTCTTCTGAGGGGGCACATAACTATATCATCTAAATATTGTAAGACCATGACCTAGGAACATTTAAAACATGCCAAGTCATCGGAAAGCACTTGCCCAAAAAGATGTCTCTTAACCCTTGAGGAAGCACAGTCCACATCAGTTGAGAGGCTTGGTCATGTGTTTTTTTTTTTTAAAGGCAAAAAGAAACTGGGAATCTGTATGTAAAGGAATATAAAGGAAAGCGTCTTTTAAATCTTAACACTGAGAACCAACTAGCATCTTCCAGGATCTGAAGGAGGAGAGCGTACAGGTTAGATACCACTGGTTTGATTGGCACTGCTGCCTCATTTATCAGTCTAAGATCTTGCATCAACCACTTGTTTCCCATTGGGTTTTTGAACTCCCAAGATTGGAGTGTTGTATGGGCTTTTAAAAACTTCAGGTAAACCTTGTGCTGTTGAATTATTGATTACAGACGATAATCCTTTCTTAGCAGGTCTTAGAGGGTATTGTCTCTGGTGAGGAAGAATAGTAGGATCTTTGAGATTTATTTGTATCTCTTACTGCTCTGCCTATCCTATCTTTAGTTGCCCATTCTTCAGGATTTATTTCTGTCTCTTCAAGGGGAAGCCAGCATACCTGACCTGGGTGCATATATATTACAGTATTTAAACAAGATAAAGGGCCAGGGATTTAGCCCAGTGGTTCCACTGCCTGCCTTGCCAGTGCAAGGTCCTGGGTTTGACAGTACCCAGTACCCCCTCCCCCCAAAAAACCAAGATAAAATATCTCTCCCCAGGAAGGGAACTGGACTTTTAGGCGTAATTAAAAGGAATATGTAAAATGAAAGCCATACCAGTTGTAGCCTAAGAGTTGTAAGAAATAGCAAGTTACCCCTTCTCCAATGACTGTTCATTGTGGTATGATGGCTGGAAGGAAGGGCCAGGGTTGAAAAGAGGATGGAGAGACATATGCCAGTGTCCAGCAGCAGGCTGATTTTTCTTCTGTAATCATGATTACCTGGGGCTCCTTTTGGCTATTACAGTCCAGCCACAGGGAGAAGGTAGAGAGTTCCCCAGCCCTTCAGTCTTGCTGGATCACTTGGTAAGATGGGTCTGAGCTCTGAGCCTCCACCTCAGAGTACAGTCTGACTTCCAGTGGCCACCTTGGCAATCAGAGCATAGCTTAGAGAGCCTCTTATGGCAGTCCCTCTTAAGGTGGCCTGGCTTTCCACAGAGGGTTATTAGTTGCTGAGCTCTTTTTGGGGCCCAAGAATCAGACTTAGGGTGTCTTCCTTTTAAGGCTGTGATTAAAGCAGCTGCTTACTTTTGGTCTCTTTTTTTCTCTCCTTGGCTTCCTTTGGGTCTTAGTTATAAAATATTGAAGAGACAGTTTAATTTTTTTTTTTTTTTTTTTTGTTTT
>NW_022900935.1:65167055-65202634 GCF_012274545.1 Fukomys damarensis
TTCGAAGTTTTTTTTTTTTTTTTTTTTTTGGTATTGGGGATTGAATCCAGGACCTTGCACTTGCCAGGCAGGCACGGTGCCTCTGAGCCCAAGGAGGCCGTTTTCACTAAAATTTAAAATGAATTTTTGAAGCAAAAGCCATCTTTTTAGCCTTTTTCTAATATCTGGGGCTGACTAGGTAGTAAACCTATCCTTTTATTTTATTTATTTATTTATTTGCAGTACCTGATTGAACTCAGGACCTTGTGCTTGGGATGCTGGTGAGGCACCACTGAGCTAAATCCTTGGCCCTAATAAACTTATCTTTAAGAATAATCTGTTCTTCCACTGAATCAGGAGACAGGGATGTACGTTTCATCAAAGCCTCCAATAAATGATCTAAGTAGGCAGAGGGGCTCTCATCTTTCTCCTGATAAGTAATTGACAATTTAAAATAACTGGAGAGCTTAGTCCTTGTCTTTGTTAGACCTTCAAGAATACATGTCTGAGGGCCGGGGAATTAGCTCCGTGGTTCCACTGCCTGCTATAAAAAAAAAAAAGAATACATGTCTGAAAATGTCTCCTGTTCTAATCTCCTGTTTGGTTGGGAGACCCGAGGGGTAAAGCGTAGGTAGTGCTTAGTCTCCAGTAGGAACCAGGTATTCCTCTGGCTGCTTGTTTCTGATCTTACAAAATTAAAATAATACTCTTCCTCAAATGTAATAGAGACTTGTAATGCTGCTTGTCTCTCATTAGAAGTCTATGTTTGATTTACGAGTAACATTACACCTTTCCCATCTATTTCATATAGGTATGAGTAAGTCCTCTAAAGACCTCAGTAAACATATTAGGGTTGTCTGAAAACTTTCCTAGATATTGTTTGATCTCTCTTAGGTCACTGAGAGGAACGGACATAATGGATACAGGTAGTCCCATGTGGCTTATAAATATATTTCAGACACCAATAGAAATTATGTCTCAATGCAAAGAAAATCCAAACAAGGTAATTCTGACCATTTTCCCTCCAGTCCAGTACAGTTCTAGTTGTGAAATAGAATCATAGTCAGTACTTCTCTCTGCATTCCATTTTGGCTCTAGGGGGTAGGCAGTCCATGTACAGATACAGAAAAATATTAAAACAGCTCTTTTTCAATATGTGAGGGTTTAATCTAGTGCTTAAGAATACATTCCCTAGGAGTAAGAGGTTTTGACATTGAGTTTCCCATCTGCAACAAAAAAATTGGCATTCCTTTTAATTTCTTTTTTTTTGTTTTGCTTTGTTTTGTTTTTGGTTTTTTGAGACAGGGTCTGCTGGCCTCAAGCTCACTGTGTAGCCTGGGCTGGCCTTGAGCTCATGACAGTCCTCCTGCTTCAGCCTCCTGACTGCTGGGATTGCAAGTGTGTGCCACCATGCCCAGCTCCCTTTTAATTTCTACTTGGTTTCTATATCAAGGGATCCCCAAGATTACTCAGCTCCCAGGCAAGTGGCTGCTATCTGGAGAGTGACCAGAAGATAGTTAGGGCTGCACCTACCTAATGTGAACCCTGTCTTCTTTGGGTGCTCCTGTTTTTCTCCAGCAGGGGTTATAATTGATTTTAGATGTAATAGTCATGTTTTAAAGCATTATTAGCAAACCAAAAATCAAGTGATCTAAAGTGTTGTTTTCTAATTCTTTGAGTGCCAAAATATCAAAGAGCGGGTTGGAAATCGTTGGAGTGCTCCTTAGCCTGTAAAAGAGATTACCTCTAAGAGATAAGTAAAATGGCTTGGAGAAATCGTGCCCTTGGCCCTAGGGCAGAGAAGCCTCTAAGACATCCCTTTTATCTACCTAACCACCTAGGCAATCTTAAGCGCAATGCAAGCCTAAACTTTATTTGACATGTAATCTAAAATTTCTTTATGTGAAGCTTACAGGTTAAATTTATACTCATCATCTAGCAAGCACAGTTTACATGTTATAGTAAAAGGGTTTTATCAGTTTTCTACGTCCACGTGAAAGGGAAAGCCTGACTAAATCCGTTTTTTACTGGTAACATACACAAAGCACACATGTAAGTTGACCACTGATTGCTATTCTCCATGAAAGGCAAACATTTGTTGCAAGCTGAGTCAGCTTGACTTCCTGAAGGGAGGGGTGGTCTAACTAGAAGGTAGTTTAAGCTAATCAAGGAATTTTAAGGTTAACTCAGTGAGCTGGAAAAAAAACTTAGTTTCCCCCCTCCCCCAATTTACTAGCAGAGAGAAAGGTCCTGAGGAGTGCAAGGGGGATGATAAATAAATGATTTTTCTGCTGTTTACCCGGTTGTGCTGTCAGGACCCAGCTTCCACGGAGGGACTTCTTGATATCTGTCCGAGAACAACCCTGGCCATGACCTCGCAGTTGTCCTCTCAGCTTTTACTGAGCCAGGCAACCAGAGATCTGTCTCTTGAAAGGAATCTAGCTGTCTATCTGGTCTACAGCTTATTAGTTAAAGTATTTTCCTCCTCTATACAAATAAATGATGAGAGCCAGATCCAGAAGGGGAGCGAGAGCCAGGAGGTTGGGGACTCTCCCTTAAACTAAATGTGTTTTGATCCCTTAAATGTTGTGCTTAGGAAATAGCTCCTTCTAGTCTCACCCAGAAGCTGGTTCCTTCCGTGGGGTCTCAGCTTCAGTCTCCTGAGGAGGAAGACTGTTGCCTGTAACACTAAGCAGGGATATCCCTTTCATGTGTGCTCTTCTGGATGGGCAAAATTCCGGTGTTTCATGTCACCCAGAGATGGGGTACATGTCCATCGTCATCTAAGAGGACTTCCTTCTCTTTGGGATTAGCAAACAGTCATTATCTGTGGGCTCGACTTAAAGCTTCTTAGTTGTTGGGTGGGGGAAAGGTTTCTTTCTCTCTAATCTTACATGCCTTTAAAAAGACGAATACATAATGGCAGAGAAAGATCAGAAAGGAGATCAGCAGAAGGAGTCTTTTTTTTCACTGATGAGTTATGGAGACAGCTTGCTCACGAATTGTCACTCTCAGCATGGAAGAGCGAGAATGGGGAATCTCAGGAGCTAAGGCTGCCTCCTCACCAGAGGAGGATCAGACCTGAGAGGAAACTGAGGCAGGACAGGCTCAACATTTTCTCATATAGAGAAGGATTGAACCAGAGTGTCTCATTGAAACCTATTCCTCAAGTCTTAAGAATGGCTGCCTGCCTATTGACTTTATTAACTGACAGAAAAAGTCCTGTGTTTTATTAATAGGCATGTATATTTCTTCCTTTCTTTTTCTTTTTTTTTTTGTTTGGTTCTGGGGATTGAACTTGGATCCTTCTGCTTGCAAGGCAGGTGCCGGAACCAATGAGCTAAATCCCCGGCCCTTTTTTTTTTTGGTTTTTTTGAGACAGGGTCTCACTATGGAGTTGAGACTGACATAGAACTCACTGTGTAGCCCAGGCTGGTCTCGAACTCACAGCAGTCCTCCTGCCTCAGCCTCCCAAGTGCTGGGATTACAGGTGTGCACCACCACGCCCAGCTATATTTTTAAGATATAAACTAGATTTCATAAACCCGTTTACAGAATTTTTGTCTACTAGGGGGTGCTGTAACACTACTTTTTCCCTAGTGCTGTTGTCTAACGAGTCAAACAAGGAATGCTAGTAAATTCAGTAACTAAGTCCAAATGCAACATTTAGAACACAGGAATAAAATGTGATGGGACTTATCTTCTCATGTTCTCAACTTAAATTTATCATTATTTAATGAAGGACAATGCATAAAAGAGGCATCTGCAGTTGACAAAAACTCAAGACATAAGGCATAAAAATTTAAGACAATTTTGATAACCTAAGGGGGCCACAGCTCAATATATTTGTGAGTGTTAGTTGTAACTCAAGTTGGTCAGTTGAAGGCTCAGGTTCCTCTGCACACCCTTCAGTGTCTCTCCTGTATAATTTTAGGCTACACTTTCTTCTAGGCAGATCTCAGAGTCCTTAGACATTGGTCCAGGATTTCTCATTTAATCCCACACAGGTAATGTTCCTTCTAGAGCTCTTTAAGGGTTAAATCTGTGTTTGAAACCACCTGGAAGTACACGTGGCTGGCATTTGGGTCATAACTCAAGACTTTGGTCTTAAGTTAAAACCAAAATTCCAGGGCCCGGGATTTGGCTCAGTGGTTCCACTGCCTGCCTCAATAGCGCGAGGGCGGAGTTCAATTCCTGGTACAAAAAAAAAAAAAAACCCCAAAAAACCACCCAAAATTCCAGTCATAGTGTAAGACTTGTGTCTCACTTTTACTCCTGGAGCGTGAACAGCCAAGAGGCCTTCACGATGCTGGGCTCAGTAGCTCAGCGAGGCTCCAGGAGCTTGTCCGATAGCGAGAGTCACCCAGGAAGGAACACACCAGGCAAGTTGGCTAATAGACCTTTATTAGTCTGGCCAGACGGCACCTCCTAAGCCAAGTAGCTCAAGAAGGGCGGCTAGCTCAGAAACAGAGGCCATTTTATATAGGGCTGAAGGGGGGGGGTTTATACTTAAAACTTACAGAGAGAGGACAAAGGCAAAGAATCAGTTAATCTGAGCTAGTGGTCATCAGGCATATACTTGACCGTCACGTACTAATGATCAGCAGATTGATTATCCATTTTTCCATTTTCAACTTAGATTACAAAGTTCAGAACATTCCACTACAGGCAAGCAAGGAGTGGTGTGATTTATGTTGGGTCTCTGTGTTCACTACAGTTTCCATCTAGCCTCCCAGCTACTTCAAAGCAGCCACCCAACAATTCACAATCAATCATTAGTTATCCTGTAACTCTGGTTCAGTTAGGCTCCCACAATAGACCAAGTTGTTTTTATGTCAGTCTGGTCATAACTTGACGATCCACTCTATTATAACTCCCAATCTGCTTGATGTCTCCTATGTCAAGTTTGGAAAAATGAATTCTAGGAACAATAGAAGTTAAGAGTAGGAAATGTTTATTGAGAGAAAGTTTCTGCCTAAGAGAGACAGAAGGGGGCCCGGAAGGTGGGTTACTCATGGACCCCCACTTCTCAAGGGAGTTTTATAGAGCAAAATGTGAGGCAGGTATAAGGTGGGACAAAACTATAGTCAACTAATAAGATTACAAATATAGTTGCTTAGGTAACCTTGATCCAGTGGGCAATCACAGGGTGGGTATAAGGTGGAATAAAGAAAGTAAAAATGAGAAAAAGTCTTTAATATTTTTCTATATATTTGCCATTTACAGCTTTGTTCTAGAGATTAAAATTTTCTACTCGCTTGAAGAACTTACTATCTGGTATAGAAGTTTTTCAGCTTTTTTTTTTTTTTCACTTTTGGTTTTCAAAGATAGGTTGCTGGATATGGAATTTTAGGTTATAATTTTTTCTTTCAGAATTTTAAAGGATGTTGGACAACATCCTGTCCTTTAACTTGTATTATCTCTGATGAATTTTGTGCTTATTCTTATCTTGGTTTCTGTCTACTTATAGTATAGTGTAGCTATATGCATAATGTAGTATGTACTTTTTTTCCTTTGGCTGCTTTTAGAATTTTCCTTTTATTACTGATTTCACCAATTGATTGTGATGTCCCATGGCGTGCTTTTCTTTTCAGTTATCTTGCTTGGAGTTTGTTGAACCTTTTGGATTAATGGAATTTAGAAGTTTATGGTTGGTGCATGCTTATAATCCCATCTATTCCGGAGGCTGAGGCAGGGAGGATCTCAAGTTCAAGGCTAGCCTAGGGAAGTAGTAAAACTGTGTCAAAAGAAGAAGGAATGAAAAGTTTTGGCTGTTTCTCCGTAACTTCTCTGCCCTTGCCTTATTAATCTTCTGGGACTCTGATTACATGGATATTACTATACATTTTGATTTTTTTTGTCTTTTTTTTCTCTTTTGTGTTGAAATGTCTTCAGGTTTGCTGATCTTTTCTTCTGCAGTGTGCAGTCAGCTGTTAATCTCCTTTACTTAAACTTTCACTTTAGAACTAGATTGTTCCCTGTTTCCAAGGTTCCTTTTTTTCCCCTGTGGTGCTAAGCTTCATACATGCTAAGTAGTGCTCTGCCACTGAGCTACACCCCCAGCTCTCTGCTTTTTTTTCTTTTTAGTATTTTCTATCTCTTGCCTCCTATTATTCGTGTTTTCTTTGATACTCTTAAGCATATTTGTAGCATTTATACTACTCTGCCCCGGGGGACTCAGCCAGGCCTCCCGCACCTCCCCGATGATCTGCAGAGCTGGTGTTCCATGTGGCTTCCTCACTGGACCCTCGCCCTGCTCTGTTCAGCTGACTTTGCCCCTGGACACCATCTCTTTGCTCTGTTGGCATTGCTGTGCCCTGCGTGGCCCCTTCCTTCACCGAGTTCCATCCCGGCCTCCCTGCAGATGGCAGGGCGGCACTGCGGTTCGGTTGGTTGTTTGTCCTGCTTTGGGGCACGCACACATATACTACCTGTTGTGTGTCTGAAGATTATAGCTGTGTGTATTTTATTTAGTTTTCTAACCATTGATGTAGGATAGGGCAAATTCTAGGTCAGCCACTCATTTACGACTGAAAGCAGAAATCCTATTTCTTTTCTTTCAGAGTTATTACATTGGTAAATCATAGCAGCTGTGGCAGGTGTCTTTTGTAAAGTATGGTCTCAAATATGGGCTAGAGATGCTTTTTCTTCTACATTTGAGAGTATGAGTGGATGTGTAGTGACATGAATGAGATGAACATGCATTTCTCCTTTGTTGTTTTGTTTTGTTTTATTTTTTGAGACAGGGTCTCACTGTGTAGTTAAGATTGCCCTGGAACTCACTATGTAGCCCAGGCTGGTCTCAAACTCACAGCGATCCTCCTGCCTCAGCCTCCTGAGTGGTGGGATTACAGGCGTGCGCCACCACGCCCGGCATTTCTCCTTTGTTGTATTGTTACTTGGTTATGTAGGCTTCAGGCATTTCTACATAAACTTTTATTTTGGTACTTTGTTTCAGTATCATATTAATGTTTGATATTTGCTATCTGTTGTTCCCTAGAGTGGATGATGAACTTGTTGTTGGACATGGTGCAAGATAAGACCTCTCCAGACACCCTCGTACATCTGGCTTTTAAATTTCTGTACATCATCACCAAGGTAACAGTGTGGCACTGTAGATGCTTTTGTAATGTACTTGGCCCAGAAGCTGCTCTCCAAAGTGCTATTCTCAGGAAGCACGGTTCCTAGACATGACTTTGAGTTTCCATGCTCTCTTTTCTTTAACCACATGTTGGGGGCTCAAGTCTTAGTGATCAAGAGGGTCATTTAGCAGAAAGGAACTTTCTTACAAAGAAAAAGCAGAAGAGCTTGGTGGAATGGAGTGGTTCTTGATTTCCTATGTGGATGGATTTCCTGGGGCAGCTGTCCACTGCACGTCCTGAGGAAGCTGGCACGGTGCTGATGTCTTGCTTCCCGGCAGGCCCCTGGGGATGCCTGGGGATGCCTGGCGTTGGCCCACGCTGGTGTGTCCACCCTGATTGTGGGAGGGACTCGGCTGCCTCCTCATGCAGCCGCACAGTGCTCTGGCTGAGCTGCAGGGAAAGGCCTTGGCTGAGAGGGGACACTGTGGACACTTTACAGAGCGTAATGAATCTGGGGGCCTGTGAGGTTTGTGAGGCAAATGTCAAAGGGCGGTCGTGAACAAGGTAGAGGCACCAGCTTTAGTTTGTACCCTATCTGTATTTCTTCCATCCACGTATTAACCAGGACTGATTTAGTTTCTGAGATCAGATGAGATCGGGTGTGTTCATTGTGCTTTGGCTGTAGACCTATGTGTATGTCTGATGAGCCACTTGTAAGGTTGGCTAGCCACATAGGGACAGAACATATTAATGGATGAAATTATTTGGGAAGTCAAAGTTGCTTTCTTGTGGCTCCTTTGGACTCACTGAAAAATGACACATTGTCTCCCATCACTGGCGCAGAGGTGGTGGCTTTTGATGAGAAAGGGAAAAGATACCTTTGCTGCTGTCTGTATTTTCTAACTGTGTAGTGATTCATTGTCTTTTTATTTGGTAGGTTCGAGGACATAAAATATTTCTTCGTTTATTTCCTCACGAAGTAGCTGATGTGCAGCCTGTGTTAAATATGATCTCAGAGCAGAACCCCACAGACCATGAGGTGAGCCGCAGCTCTGCTGACTCCACTCCTTGCTGGCAATTCCATGTCCCCTTCAGTTTCATCTCATTTTCCCCTGTACTTTCTACACATGTTGCTTTAAATTATTCTTCTTTAAAATAGTCCTTTATAGAGAAAAAAATATAGCCTTTAAATTGAAATGTGCCTGTGCCAGATCCCCAGGACCATGCAGGTCCACTGTGATTGCCTGGGAAGACCCGCAGGACACATCACAGTCCTCCGTGGGCCGTGGTGTGTGACGGCAAGGACACAGAGCACACTCAGCAGGGGCAGAGTCGATGCTCACCTGGCTGGATCGCACAGGCCCTCGTTCCCCAGATGGTCTTGAGACCAGTGCCCTTGTTTTCCCCGGGCAGCTCACATAGGCACCTGGCCTGGCTGGTGGAGACTGCAGATTCCAGAAGGAAGGCAGGTGCTTGGCACACACCACAGGGGACACTAGAAGTCTGTCCAGTGAGTCACCGTCAGGAGCCGGGACGTGGCCCATTCCTGCTAAGTCCAAGCTCCTGGATGCCAGCGGCCCTCCTGTGGGTCCTGCTGTACAGTATGCACGCAGAAAAGCAGAGCTGTTGACTGTGTGACTCATGCATTGCCCCGTCATGACTGTTCTGAACATCATGGACAACTCCTGGGCCTTTCCTTGCTCTCCTCTGTGCCGGACGCCCTTCTTTCCTTTTTCTTCTGGGGCCCCCATGGCCTCTTGGTTTGTTGATTCCTGAAAATAAGGTCATATTTTTCTTTTTGTGGCACTGGGGATTAAACTTGCTAAGTTGCTCAGGCTGCCCTCAGACTTGTGATCCTCCTGCCTCAGCCTTCTGAGGAGCTGGGATCCCAGGTATGCCCCGTCGTGTTGGGCTGGTTTACCCTTTTTCAGAAGACTGATTTGCACATTGAAAGGTGTCAGTGAAGAGCAACCACTATGTTGATGTGGGTTTCCTGTGCTCACTTTGATGTTTCTTTTGTTTGCTGAGTTAGGTGAGACTGGGGTAGGTGCGCATGGTGGGATGCAGGAGGGATGTGGGGCAGGGCTGGTAGACATCTGCTCTCTGGCTTGGGGCTGGTTGGCGTTTGTGATGCTGAGTGGGCTTGGGAGGACAGCAGGACTGTCTGGGAGTGTGGCGGTCATTTCTCTCCTTTCATTTTGTGTCTTGGCTTCTCAGACATGGGAGACCCGCTACATGCTTTTGCTGTGGCTCTCTGTGACCTGCCTGATCCCTTTTGATCTTTCACGCTTTGATGGGAACCTGGGGACCCAGCCTGGGCAGGCACAGATGCCCATCATGGACCGTGTTCTGCAGATAGCAGAGGTGGGTGTGGCCACATGTCTGACCAGGGGCTGGTTATGTCCTCATTGGGTTAATGCTGTCCTGAAGTCAGAGTCTAATTAGGTAAACTTTTGGTTGTTTATCAATTTCTTCAACTGCGGGTGTTGTTTTTCAGTGAGAGAAAATTCCACCTAAGCTCTTTTTGAAATTGACATCAGGCTTATGTTAGCAAACATTTCTTTATAGATAATGCAAGTTCTGTGTTAAAGAGAAAATGTGAGCATTGTGAGAAATTTAGGGGTAACAGTAAAAAATTTAAGGGATTGTTTTATATTTGACTTTTAATATTGTACAAGTAATACGCAATCATTATAGAAAACCTAGAAAATAAAGATAAGAATGGTAATTGAAACCTGTCAAATTTCTCATAGTCCTACTTGCTGGTCAGTGACAAAGCTCGTGATGCGGCTGCTGTCCTGGTGTCCAAGTAAGTCCTGTGGGGCCCTGGGATGTGTTGGGGTCATGTGACTGGAGCAGGGGCTTCTCAGGTGTGCTTGCTGTGTTCCAGGAAGCGTGAGGCTTGATGAGGCTCTGAAACCACCCTCAGAGCTGCCTGGTGCTTGTGTGGGGTTGAGGGGGTCTCCTGGTGCCATAGGGGTCGTGCATATGATCCTCTTGGAGTTGTGGCATCCCCGGCCTTTGAGAGTGGCTCAGAAGCAGTCACAGTGTAATCTGTGAGCTCAGGAGCATCCTAGGCCCTGTGGTTGGCATAAAGATCTCCAGATGTTCTGTGCACCTGTGGGCACAGCTGGGGATGGGCAGCTGTGCGAGCCTTTCCTGAGATGTGGGAAGTCAATGTTATATGTGACAGGTGGCCCCCTCCTTTCCGCTTCCCTCCTCTCTATTCCTGGCTTTTTCTTTCTTTCTTTCTTTGCTGGTCTTGGGGATTGAACCAGTGTCTTCACACTGAGCTGTATTTTATTTTTTATTTTGAGAGGTGGGGTCTTGCTAAATTGTTAAGTTCCCAGGCTGGACTCAAAACTTGTAAACCTCCTGCCTTGGCTACTTATTTCTAGGATTTCAGAAAATGGCGCTGTGCCTGGTATGACACATGATTTTAAATACATATATGCTTAAGTTAGTTAGAAAGTCTGGCATTTTTTCTCCAGCTATGTTGGTGACCATTGAAAGTTGGTCGTATAACCTTGTGATGGTTTTGACTGAGAAGACAGACTACTGAGCATCCCTCACTTCGGGGTGTGGAATGAGCATCTCCGGTCCCCACGTGTCAGCGTGGACAGATGGCTCCTTCCTGGGTCCCCCCGTGTGCTGTGTGTGAGGCTCTTGCTGTGTGGGGAGTGGGAGCTTGCGGAGGGGTCCTGCAGCACCTCGGCTAGAGCAGGGGCTGGGCTGGAGGTTGGATCCCGGGTCCTGGCCATCTAGGCCTCCCCTGGGATGGCTCCTCTGCAAGAAGAATCCTGCATGGCGGCTCCTGGCTCAGCCAGGGCTCAGGTGACAACAGACTTCTCTCTCTCTTTTTTTTTTTCTCATTGAGTTTTTTAATAAGAAGCTTTTTAATAAGATGAGATCCCAGTTGTTGATTCTTTCTGCTAATTCCCATGCTACTGAGGATTTGTTCATAAAGTCTTCTCCTATGCCAGTGTCTTCAAGAGTTCTGCCTAACTTATCTTCCAGCAAGTTTAGTGTTTCTTTTTTAATATTTAGATCTTGAATCCACTTGGATTTTAGTTTAGTGCATGGTGAAAGATAAGGGTCTAGTTTTAATCTTTGGCAAGTTGAAATCCAGTTTTTCCAACAGCATTTATTAAAGAGGCTATCTTTCCTCTAGTGAGGATGGTCATCTCCTTTGTCAAAATGAGGTAGCTAGCTGGGCGTGGTGGTGCATGCCTGTAATCCCAGCACTCGGGAGGCTGAGGCAGGAGAAGCGCTGTGAGTTTGAGACTAGCCTGAGCTACATAGTGAGTTCCAGGTCAGTCTCAACTACATAGTGAGAACCTGTCTCAAAAAACCAAAAAAAAAAAAAAAAAAAAAAAAGATGTAGCTGAGTACATTTTTGTGTCTTCCAGTCTGTTCCACTGATCCTCAGGTCTGTTTCTTTGCCAATACCATGCTGTTTTTATCACAGTGCTTTGTAGTATAGTTTCAAATTGGGGATTGTTATACCCGCTGCCATGACGGATTTCTCTTTATAGGTGTGAGCGCCTGTGCATTTGTGTCCACATCTGTATCCTGTCTGTGGAGAGTGCTGCACCCTCCACCCTGCCACCCACCTTTTCCCACCATGTGGGGTGGGGTGGGGCTGCCGACCTTTGGTGCATGCAGACCCTCCTAAACTTTAAACCAGTGTGACTGACACAGTGGAGCGAGAGTCCCAGGGGCTTGGGACACAATTCCTGCACAGACTGAACAAGTTGAAAAAGTCTTCTTTTCCGTATTTACCAATGGTGTGACCTTGCAGATGTCTACGAACTTGGTTAAGTGAAAAACTACGTCTTTTTTTTTTTTTTTTTTTTTTTTTTTTTTTTTTTTTTACATCTTGAGCTATGTCCCAAGACCTTTTTTGAGATTTTGAAACAGTGTCTTGCTAAGGCACTAAGTTGCCCAGGCTGGCTGGAACTTGGGATCATCCTGCCTCAGCTTCTCCGAGTGCTGGAATTATGGGCATGCGCTGCTGTGCCTGGCTTGTTTTTATTGTTATTACTGGGGCCCACAGTCATGAGCATGGCAGACTGGTGATGACTTTGACTCTGGGCTGTGTTGACTGGAAGGCCAGACCCATGCGTGTGTGTATTCACCTGTGTCTTAGGGCAGAGTGGCGCTGGGACAGCAGGTGGCGGGGATGCAGCTCCAGTGCCACCTGGTGCTGTGCTGAGCAGACTTGCTCTGGTGGAGCTGGTCTCAGCCTGGCACGTGGAGGGCTCCTGCTGGCCATGGACTGCATGTGTGGTGTGGCCGGGTACGTCCTGTGTATTAGAGTGGACAGATGTGGCTGCTGGGAGAGCCTCAGGGGTGTGTGGCTTTGGATCTACCTGTGCCTCAAATTTGTCTTCAGGTTGGGGGTGAGGAGCGGGCCAAGTGCCTGTGCTGTTGAGCACTGCTGTTTCTCCATTCCTGGGTCTCTGCTGCTCTTCCTCTGCTGCCCTGACCCTGACTTCCTCCTTTGTTAGCTGCACTTTAACCCTGGGTGCTTCCTCTGACTCTAGATAGTGTGACAGAGATGCTTAGAAAGGAGTGTGGTCTGGTAGGTACCCTACAGTAGGTAAACAGTCTTTTCTTTTTTCTCTCTCTCCCTCTCTCTCTCTCTCTCTCTCTCTCTCTCTCTCTCTCTCTCTCCCGCCCCCCCTTCCTCCCCCCCCTTTTCTGTTTGTTGAGACAGGGTCTAATTGTGTAGCCCAGGCTGACCTTGAACTCATGGGGATCCTGCCTCAGCCTCCTAAGTGCTGGGATGACAGGTGTTCATCACTGTGCCTGACAACACCTTTATTCTTGTTGTAGTGATGAAAAGCATGCAGGGTGATGTGGTACAACCCTGTAGTCAGTGCCCTGTCTGAAGCCCCAGAGTTCAGCCCAGCGGCAGAGCAAGTCTGCATTTCAGGGGGAAAAGCAGCAGCAGAGAAGCAAAGTATGCTCCATGTAGAAAAGATGGAGCAGGGAAAAACTTAACATTTGTGATACTAACATACGTGTGTGCTGTGCTTTGTCCTCTTTCTGTGCTGTTCCTGAAATAGATGTGCACGTTTTGTCTTAGAAGTGGCACTTGGCATTTTTGTTGGCTCCAGTGGCTGCTGATTCAGTGGCCTGTGCGTCTTGTGTGTGTGTATGGCGTGTGGCCGTGTCCTCCTCTGTGAGTCTGTTTTGAGCTCTGGCTGTCTCTTGCAGACCTTCCCTTTGAGGCAGATGTCTTGGGGCACAGGCGTGACTTCTGCTTGCCAGGTGTTGTTGGTACAGAGCTCAGCCCCGCCAGGCTCCCTGCGGGCCAGGGAAGAGGCCCTGCCCCCTGGGCGGAGCATGTCTGGTTTGCTTCAGAGTCTCCCTGGGTCGCACATGCTGCTTCTGTGTTTTTTTTTTTGTTGTTGTTTTGTTTTGTTTTTGGGACCAGGGATCGAACTCAGGTCGTTGCTCTTGTGACGGTGCAGAGGCGGCAGAACCGCTGAGCTAAATCCCTGGCCCCTGCTTCTGCGTGTCTTCCATTTTGGGCATTGTGTGCCCCTGTGCTATGACTCCTGGTTCAGGGTACAGAGTCTCCCTTCCCTACAGCATGAGATTCCCAGGTGATTACTGGCATTTTACTCCAGGTTTGGACTAAAAGTTTTAAGTCAAACCAGTCATTCTTCTTTTACTAATTGTTTTTTACTTTTAAGCTCAAAAGTTACCAGCTTTGAAGAAACTTTAACAAGTAGTCACTTTTCTCACCCTGTGCTTGAGTGTTTTAATGTAGAATAATTCCACTTGGAATTTCCTCTGGTACAGGATACAGGGTCTCACTGTGTAGTTCAGACTGGCTTTGAACTCATTCTGTAGCCCAGGCTGATCTTGAACTCACACTGATCTTCCTGCCTCAGCCTCCCAGAGTGCTGGGAATGACAGGTGTGCACCACCGTGCCTGGCTCTAGCATGATGTTAGGAACATTTTCTGTTTTCTGTCTCTCCGGACACAGCTCATGATGCTGGTCAGACCTGTGCTGCTGGTGCTGAGCTGCATTGTGGGCCCTGAGCAGAGCACAGGGACAGTGGTGCCTGTGTGCTGGGGAGGCGTTTCCCTCTGAGAGGCTGCCGTCTCGGGCCATCCCCTAGCGTGTGTAGGTAGGTGGAGCTGTGAATGCGGCCCATGTCTACTGTGAGCGTGGCTGAACGGGAAGCAGTCTAGGAGTCGGGACCCTCGCGTGGACGGCCCCGCCTGTGTGCATCTTTGCAATGTGTCCGCTTTGCTTATTTGTATTTTTGGACCTTTTACTGTTCTTTTTTTTTTTAATAAGAAAAATACCAATAACCCACTCGCTGCAGAGCAGCCTTAAGTTCCCTTCTCACTTGGAAATGCCCCTTTTGTGATTTTCCTCAGGACCAGAGTTCAGTCAGATAAGAGCATGTGGCCTCTGCGGCTGGTAGGCTGGGGCAGGGGGAGGCCCAGTTCCTGGGGGTGCAGGTTCAGGGGCATCATGGGTCCACAGGTGAGGCTGGTACGAAAGGGGAGGCCGAGAGGGTGCTTGGTACAGGGGCAGGGTTGGGTGCGTGGGTGAGACTGGAGGCGAGGCTGGGTGCAGAGGGTGCTGGAGCTGCACCCTGAGGGCTCTCCAGGGGGAGTGGAGGGTAGGGCGGTTGGTTACAGGGGTGCTTGTGGCTGACTGGCTGCTGGGATTGGGCCTGGGTCTGGGTTCAGGCTCTGGCCCCCTTCAGGGCGGTACCTGTGGAGAGTGCCCCTGTGTCCATCTTGGGGACCCGGGTCAGGCCGCAGTCGGAGCCGCCTCTGGTTGCTTACACTGGTTGTGCCGTGGGAATGGAAATGGTGCGTAGGGTTCCAGTCCTCACCTTGGGGTGCACACGGTGAAGCCCCCGGCTCCTTTTAGATCCACTGAGGGGTGCTTCAGGAGGGCATGGGAGCTGGACGTTCAGCTCTCAGCTGACCGTCGGGGGTATCCAGATGTGGGAGCAACCTTTGGGAGCAGAGAAGACAACAGTAGAGCCTGTTTGCTTTTGTGACTTAACAGGAGATGTGGGGCTCTTTTAGGGCATGGTGGTGGCTCTGTACAACTTCACATGCGGGAGGGGCAGTGAGGTGCAGTGCCCAAGAGCCTCCACAAGCCACGGCCTGGGGTGCTACAGGGGACACGGCTGCACAGGCGCTTCAGGGCCCACTGGGTCCCTGCGCCTTGAGTGGACACGAGGACCAGCCAGGCCCAGCAGGAATCCAACTGAGATGTTTGGAAAAGGGGGTGCCGAGCACCCAGCTGTCCTTCAGGATGGGCACGGGGGTGTGGGTGTTTCCTGCCTGGCAGTGAGTCTGTTGCGAGCGTTCCGGCGGTGCATGCCAGCAGGGCATCCAGCAGCCCAGCGTGTGCCCACTTTCTACTGAGCATCATGTCGTGGTTGGACTTGGTGCTCCGAGAGGGTTGGCCACCCAGAGTGTGGAGCTGGCCCTGCCGAAGCCCGCTGGTGGGCAGGCACGGGCGGGAGCTGTGGGTGGGCAGAGCGACAAGGGATGGCCCAGCGATGGGGGAGGCTGTGGCCCGCCAGCTGCAGCTGACTGTCTCCTCGCTCAGCCTGCCTGTCGCAGGCCTCGGACAGGCTCTGCCCTCTCGGAGGGGCCCTTCCCGCGCCTGCTTGCCTGCTGGTCCTTCCTGATGTCTCTCATTGCGGGTTTGCTCTTTCTCTGGGTGAAGCCCAGGGCAGGGGCAGGCTCTAGTCACTCAGTGTGAGAGCTGGCCATGCCCACTCTGGCTGAGGGCTGGGGGTTTGCTCTCTGTACCTCCTCAGCTGGGCCGTCGAGCATAAGGAGACAGGGCTGTGTGGCAGCTGGGGGGAGCAGTGGTGGTGAGAGAGGACTTGGGGCTGAAGGTACGTGCTGGGCCAGCTGCTGGGGACGTGCATCCTGAGGTTAAGGATGCAGGGGAGGAGGAAGGGTCGAGAGGCAGACTGGTGCTGGCTGGTGGGAATGGGTGCCTGGGGCCTGAGATCCTGGTGGGGCTGAGTGAGCAGGAGTCAGCGAAGGGGGCTGTGTGGGCGTACAGGCTACGTGAGGGCTCTGCACGACAGGGAGGATGTCTGAGTGCCACATCCGGGGCTGGTGGGCACTGGGTGTCAAGCCTTGCTGAGCCCTTGCTGTGTCTTGTGTGTCTGCCTCTTCCACAGATTTATCACACGCCCTGATGTCAAGCAGAGGAAGATGGCCAGCTTCTTGGACTGGAGCCTCAGCACCTTGTCCTGCTCTTCCTTCCATGCCATCAATGGGGTCATTGCCATGGATGGGATGCTACAAGCCCTGGTGAGCACCTTGGGGACCGCACTGGGAGTGGGGGCAGCAGTGCTTCCTGGGCTACAGACACTGGCTGCCTGTGATTCTGTGTTGGAGTCACGTAGTAGTGGGATTTGTTGACCCCACAGGACATGGTTCCTTTTCCACTGCTGTGGCGTGCTGAGTGCCCTGTGTTGCCACCAGAGGGCGGTGGTGCCCATGGAGCCACAGCGAAGCCCTTCGCGCAGGTGTCCCTCCGGTTCTGTTGGAAAGCACAGTGTTTGGAGCCAGCCCTAACAAGAGAAGGCTCATGGCCTGAACTCCGATGTTGTTCAGAGGTGTGGGTTCTGTTTCTCAAGTCCGTGTGAGGCGCAGAGCCTGGCATCCTCAGAGCTGCCCGTGTCCACTCCTGCCCGTACCAGCCTCTGCCTTGCTTTTCTTTTGCACTTTAGTGCCTGTGAGGAGGAAAGGTGGATTGAGTTTCCCTGAAGAGGTGAGGCCTGAGTGGCTGAGGCCAGGAAGCTGTGGGCCAGTGTTTTTGGGAGGCGCGAGCTGCCGTCCAAGGCCTCGGGCTTGCGGGCAGCCTCTCTGCTCCTTCTCGGTTGTGGTGACTTGTTCAGAGCAGTGCTCGCCTCTTCAGGAGCAGGGCCCCCAGCGTGCGTCTGAAGGAGGCTCCTGTCTATCCTTCCTTGCTGCGGGCTGTGAGTGTGGGGAGCGCTGCGCCGTGTGTGGCTGCACTCGCTGCATCCTGCAGCCCTGCTGGGTGTCTGGGCTTGCTGTCGGAGGGCTGTTCTGAAGCGTGTCAGGAAGCACTCCCAGCCCTCTGCCATCCGCACGGACAGCTGTTGTGCTTCGGTCACACGAGTGTCCCCAGGGGTACAACCTCGCGCTGCCTGTGCCAGAACGCACACGGCCCTGCCCACCACACAGGCCTGCTCTGTGCTCGTTGTCTGGGTTGGCTTGGACTTTTTAAGTAGATAGAAACACATGGTACGTGGCCTTTTGCACCTGGCTTCTTGCATTGAGCACTTTGAACCTAGGGCTTTTGTATTGAGTTGCCTTCTATATAAAAGGGTATCTCTGAGTTGCCCAGACTGGGCTCAAACTTGCAGTCCTCCTGCCTCAGCTTCCCATTGTTGGGATTATAGGCCTGAACCACTGTACCTTTTTATGGCTGAGTAACACTCCATTGAATGGCCGCTTTTGGCTTTTGTGAGTAATGCTGCCTTTCACATAGAAGTTTTTGTTTGAATTTAGGCTTTCATTTTCCTTGGGCTCTGTGTGGGGGGGCACCCAAAGGGGCTGTGATTATGGCTCACAGTTTAATTGCCCCAGCAGAGGTCAGTGCAGGCTGGGCCAACCCAAGGGGTCCTGGGGACCCACGTGTCATCGGTCTGCGATCCTCGAGGTGTCGTGCATTTGTGATGTTGATCATTCTGGTAGAGATTGGTGGCGTGAGATGGTTAGATTGAAGGTTGGGTTTTTAAGCTTTTGGCATGAGTTCTGCTGAAAGCCTGAGGTCAGGAGCGCAGATTGGTATGACAAAATGTGGTCCCATTGTTGCTCCACAGTGGCTCTGCCAGCCCTGCCCATTGTGTGGGTGCTGCCTGGGTGGGGGGCTGACCTCTGGAGAGGTGTGTTGGCCACCTCTGCCCAGGCAGCCACCTGCCTTCCTGAGGTCTCCTGGCATCCCCCAGCGGCTCCTTCAGCCTCATCTGGGAGTTGCCCTCCACGCTCTGCCCTGCCCTCCCCTCCCCATGGCTGCACAGAAGTTGGGAGCCAGCAACGTCAGAAGGTTGCCTTGACCACAGTCTGGGAGCCAGTGTGACTACCCAGGGGCCTACAGGCAGGCAGAGCTTGTTGGGTCCCTGCTGTGCCAGCTGCCTCCCAGGGTACAGCAGTGCCTGCTGGCCGGTGTTCCCTGACTGATCCCCTCTGGTCAGTGGCCTTCTCGGTAGGGGTATGGGGCTGTGTCCGCAGCCACTTTCCTTTTTTTGTGAGCAGCGTGGTGCTTGTTTGTTGGTTCCCAGGCTTCCTGTTTCTCCCTCCAAGGCGAGGGGCCTAGATTGTGCTTAAATAGGGAGGACAGGCAGGCTTGCTGTCCTGGCCCCGCAGGCTGTGTGCATGGGTTGGGACCCATTTCAATGGAGTTAAGTTGGTGGGCATGGGGAGGTGCTGTTTATTAGGATGTTTCCAAGATTCACATTCAGAAGGAGAGAAGTTTTCTTTTCCCCCTTCCTCCTACGGTATAAAAAGATTTCCCAAAGGCTTAGAAAAGCTGATCCTTCCACCACCCAGCTGGGCATGTGTTGGCAAGGGACAAGGAAGATGCTGTTCATGCTGTTGGGGCAGAGCATTTCTGCAGTTTGGCAATAGCACCACTGGCTTTATCTGGAGAGATTTGCCCTGAGCGATGGTGAGCAATTGTCTGACGCAGCCAGCTGAAGTCCTGGGAAGCGAATGAATGAAACCACCATGAAGCAGCGGCCCTGGCGCTGCAGCTCCTGGTACCAGGCACATCCCTTCGAGAGCCTCCTGAGCCCCTACCTCTCCTGGGAAGTCTTCAGAGCTGTGCTGTGCCCCAGTTTCCTTTTCTCCTCTGGAGGGTCAGGAAGTCTGACTGAGGCTCCCGGGCAAGAGGAAATTGTGCTCAGCGGGCGGAGCAGTTTCGCCATGGGCCCGTCAGACCTGCAGGCAAAGGGCTGGGTGCCCTGTGCGTGACGAAACTTGCAGGTGCATCGTGCCGGGTGATCTCGCATTTCCTTTGATGCACTTGGCTTCGTTTTTATCCACCTGCTCATTAGTGTGCGTTGGGCGAAACAGGTGAACTCCAAACAAGTCCTGTCGAAACTAGGATTTTATTTCCCTGGAAGCCTAGTTCTCCCTTGTACTCCCTCAGTGGTAATTTTTAAGTCTTGTGGGAGGGAAAGAAGTGTTTTGCAGTTTTGTTTCATGGAGGCCCCTTTTACTCTCACTTTGTAGGACACTGTGGTTTGTTCCACTTTGAGTATTAGGGTTAGTGCAAGCTGAGGAAATGAGAGGAAGCGAAACTATCAAAAATAAAAAGGGCTGCCGTTTAAATGTGCCTTGTGTGTACTGATGGAGGGCCACGCCATTGGGAGGTCTCTCTGTCAGCTGTGAAGGTGCTGGCCACCGAGTAGTCTGGATGGCGGGGCTGGGGCAGGGACAGAGGCTGCTGAAAGGGGAGCTGTTGGTGGTGAAGGTGCGGCCAATGGTGGGTGAGACACTTTTCTGTTTACCACCTACTAGGATTACATCTTTTCTCCACGGTGAAGTGTCTCTCATTTTTTATTGTTGACAGAAGCAGAAAAGTCTGGTTAAAGGGAAATAGTCACGGACAGCCTTAGAATCCAGGAAAGCCCGGGAAGACTTGGCCCACTGTGTGGGCTCCTGCAAGGAGATGTGTTGAAGCCTCTCTTCATACATGTGGTTCAAAGAATAAAAGGAGTCCGGGGCCCAGGCATGGGTGGCTGTTGCTAGGGCGCCTGCTTGGGCAGGTAGGAGCGGCCGGCAGTATGTGTCTTGGACTGGATATGTGTCTGCTGACTCAGAGGGACACAGGCTCAGTGGGGTTTCTGACTGCCCCGTGTCAGCTCTGCCCAGCCTCCAGAAGCTGCCCGAGGCGCTGTCTGGGCTTCAGCTCTGGACATTCACTGGCCGCACCTTGGTCCCATCTCTGGGGAAGCACCTTGCCCCAGTCATCCCGCCTGGAGTGGAAGTGACAAACTCTGTGGCCCCGGTGGAAGGCAGAGGCTCTTTGAGACCTAGAGGCCAGTCGGTCATCAGGCGTTTCCTGCCTGAGCTCCTCAAGAGGGCTCCTGGGAGTCTGTTCCCCAGTCTTGCTGGGACTCGGTGTGGCCGGGGGCACATTTTCCAGGTGGCCCTGCTCCGTTGTGGGGTGTGGGCAGGTTTTGGGCAGAGAGTGGGAATGTGTTTGGTGCTGCACCCCTGGGGGGCCTCCTGGGTTTCCTGGTGGCTTTAGATGGATGGAATGCTAGTTTTGTCATTCAGCCCTTCACGTTGTGAGAGTGCCGGAGGGAATGTGTGTTGCGTGCCACATGCAAGCAGCGCAGGGTCCATGCTGTGAGGCGGGGTACTTGTGGGTCACGGGCCTCACTTTCCTTATTGCTAGAGAGGAAACACACGGCCACCTGCACCTCTGTCGGTGCTGAGCTGGGTTGGAGCCGCCTGTGGCCTCTGCTGTAGGCCGTGTGAGCACCCCTACCCGAACCTGGCCCATCCATGTTTTCAGCTGCATGAAACCTGGCTGGCCACACTTCCCTTGGCCCAGCCCTGACATACATCTCTGTCTCTTGGCCTTGCCGGTGGCCACTGATAGCCTGTCTCTGCTCTGCCCTTGACCTTTGTTTCCTGACTCTGTCCTTGGTTCTAGAGCCTTTGTTCTGTGGACCTGGTGGGCCCACAGGGAAGCCTCTGAACCCAGTCCCAGCTTGCATCTTTGCATCTGGTGTTCCTCCCAGCCCAACAGCAAGTGGGGGTGCCTGTGTGCTGCCCTATAACTCCACCTCTGCTGCACGCTCTGCTCTCACTTGTCCCTGTCCTGTCCAGAGCTCCGAGGGCTGTCTTTCCCATCTCAGGCTCTTGTTTCTTGCTCCACTTTGTTCTCATTCCGGCGTTTTGCTCTTTTTAGGTGGAATGGGGCCCGCATGCTCTGAAATGCCCCTTGGAAGTGGTCCTCCCTCTGGCCCCCAGGGCCATCCTTGCCTGTAACGTCCCTGTAGACATGTGCCATCCACTGGCCTTTGAGGCAGGACTTCCCTCGAGAGAACTGAGAGTTGGAGCAGCCAGGATGGTGAGGGAGACAGAACTGGAGTGGGAACCTAAGAGGTTAAGGCTGGAAAGGATGATGAGGGTGTCACTGTGAGCCCAGAGGAGGCATGACCTGAGGGCAGAGGGTTCAGAGGGCCGGTCCCCTGGGGCGAAGACCACTGCCACCTTCGTGCCTGTGTCGGTTAGGACACTGCTGAGGGGCCCTGCTTGTGTGATCAGCTGGTTATCAGAGCGGTGGTTTTCTGGTGGGCTGCGCAGCAGGACCCTGGCACATGGCTTCAAGTTGTTCTTTCTCCTCATAGCATCACTTGGCTTCTAGGGACTGGCTCCCAGGAGTGCTCGCTCTCCAGGGTGGCGCACTACCCACACCTGGTGCTGGAGGGTGGCTCACACGGGGGCGGCTCCCATGTCCTGGTGTTGCTGCTGGATTGGAGGGTCATGTGGCATCTGTTGTATCGGCATGCCTGCCTGGAGACACAGGTATCGCACGGCCATGGCCTCTGCCTGTTCTTCTTCCTCCCTGGAGTGTCTCCTTTCCCTCACTCAGCACCCAGGGCATCTGCATGCCTGTATGGGTGAGTTCGGGGCCTGAATGTGGCCTGTACCACCCAGGTGCCCAGTCTCCTCTCTGACCTTAGGCCCTCCGCAGGATAGGGTGTCCTGCCCAGTCTTGTCTGTAGGTCTCAGTCCTCTGGATATGGGAGATAGGAGAGTTGCCCTTGTGCTTTGTAGTACTTGTCAGTTTATTGAGAAATCGTTGTTTTTACCTAAAAATGACCAGAAAGTGAAATAAGCAGTGATAACAGGTGAACGTGAGTGGGACTGCAGTTGTCTATTTCTGCCACGGGTCTTTTTTTTTTTTCTCTTGTCATCTTTCTTGGTGGGTTTCCTTTTCCTGCCGAGGAGATTGCCATGTGACTTTTGCTCTCACAAATTGATTGTAAGCCTCTTGTATCTTCCAGCGTTCTTGTGTTTGAAATTATGTTGTTGGGTGTCTCATCGGTATGGGAGTGAGGGTTTGGGCTTCACTCAGTAGTAATTCTCTCCCTGCCCTTTCTCTGGGACTCCTGAGCCTTAGCCTGTTGGTCCCCTGTGTCTTGAGAAGTGAGGCTGGTCAGGACAGTGAGCTCCAAAGTGGCCTGAAGGTCTGGTGATCTGGGACATTGTCCAGAGTAAAGTTTCTGAATACGTTATTTTGTCACTAACAGATTGGTTCTTGAGGTGAGAAGAAGGGGCTTCAAGTGGCAGAGGTGGGAGGGCACTGTCCCTTGATGTTTTCTGAGGTCTTCCACCTTGTGCCACTTCTTCCTACAACCAAGAACCCTATGGGGCTGGCACCTGCCTCACACACCACACAGACCTGGTGTTACCAGGGGAAGGTAGATGCTGGATGTAATTGTTTTGATCATTTAAACTTTTTTTTTTGTTTTGAGATAGGGCCTCACTACGTAGTTCAGGCCGGCCTTGAACTCACTATGTAGCCCAGGCTGGACTGGAACTTGTAGCAATCCTCTTGTTTCAGCCTCCCCAGTGCTGAGAGTACAGGTGTGCACCACCAAACTGGACTTCATATAAACAGTTTTATGGGGGTGTTTTTATTTCTCTCTCTGTGTACTTAAAGTCCTTTTCAGTTTATTTGCTGCAACTTTACCAGAGATAGTACATTTTTTGTTCTGGGTCTTAGCTGATTCTAATCTGCCATTTACCTACCCTGGCCATCGAAAGCTTGGTTTCAGTACTTAAGCTTTTGACAGATAGTCTGGACTTGGATCCTCCTGAGGAGGAACAGCGTTCCCTAGCCTCTTGGCAGTTGTGCCTCTGGCCCCGGTGCCCCTCCTGAAGCTGACTGTGAGTATGCCCTGTGTCTGAGAGCCCCTGCCTAGCTTCAGCCTGCTACTACTCTTCATGGGGTGCTATGCCTTCAAGATGTCCCCCATGCTTTCTGCGAGCCAGCAGGTGTGCTTGAAATTATAGTTTTCTAGGCCCCGTGTTACAGTGGGATGTTCCTCCCCGCAGTCTGTATTGTGTCAAGCAGGCATTCAGGTTTGGCCTGGGCTAGGGCTGGCCATGTTCTGGTGGTGTGTAGCCCAGACCTGGCTGTGGATGTTGGAGAGTCTGTCCTGCCTGTGTCTGTCCGTGTGTATGTTGCGTCCAGGAGTGCTGAGTCTTACAGTGGAGCTGTTGCTTAGTGTTGGGGCAGATGCAGGGGGACAGAGGTATCCTTGCTGGCCCTGTATTGTCCTGTTTGCAGGTCCCCATAGGAACCATAGTTGTCTTTTTGAGAGCTTGTTTGGAGGTTCTAGCAGGGGAGCGCAGCTACTTGTGTACCCTTGACTGAGGAAATGGTCCTCTGTCTGAAGTGGTTGTCCTTTTCTACCAAGCGCACCAGCTTCGTATGCACATGGAGCCGTAAGGGAGGAAGGGGGCACTGCCTATTCACCGAGGTCGCTGGACCAACCCTGGTGGTCAGTGGAGTTGCTCGCACATCCGATAGTGGTCTTCTTGATGGACATAGAGCTCTGTGGATGTGCTCACAGATGACCCACTGTGGTGGGTGAGTACGCTCTTGGCAGGCTTCCCTGGCAAGGCCAGAGCTCACAACTCTTGAGAGGCCAGATGGACCTCTCAGCAGCCTTGCGTCACCTTTGAGCCACCCTGGGCTAGGGTGCGGGACCTTTCTTTCAAGGCCTGGGGTGGAGCTGCTTTCCTTGGCCTTGACTCAGTGGTGCCTTCAGGGAGCCTCAAACTAGCACCTCCTGCTTGACTGTGGGTGAACCTGCTCCTGCGTAGCTGACAGCCTATGATTTACGGGGCTTGGAGAACATGCCCTGGGGAAGGGAAGCTGGTTTGCACACTGCAGAAAAGCCAGCTTGGGTGGGTAGCAATCAAAAGGTGTGGTATTTTAGGATGATTACTGAGAAACTCGTTTTGTTTGCACCTAGCGCTGTGCTGGTTTCCAGACCAACAACAACAGACCTGGGGCCACTCCTCCTCTGCTGAGTGGTGGTGTCTCAGTTTCTCTCTGAGCTCTCAGGTGTATTTGCTGTGTATCATGTGTTTCAGTAGGTGGCTTGATGTATGAACCCTCGACTTCATAGATGGGCATTTTGTCCAACCTTCTGCTGCTGCTTTGTCAGGGGTGAAATGATATGAAGTGGCCTTCTTATTTATGTGAAAAATCAGGAACACATGGAGTCCTGTCCTCATTGAGTTCTGTTCCTTCTTTCTCTCTCCTCTATCTCCCAGAGTCCTTCATGGACAAGGCAGACTTTCTGACTTCTCTGACCCCTGTGTCACCATGGGTCCAGCTGGAAACTCCAGGAAAGTTCTCTGTCTAGGACAAGGATGGCATAGGGAGGTAAAGAATTGGCATCCTGCCGTGAGAGTGCGGGGCCTTAGGCACTCCCTCCTGCAGCTCGCCTACTGATTGTGTGGGGACTGGGGACTGTACATTTCCAGGCGTGGAGCCACCCCACGCCTGGTGCTGGGGTGTCACCCCGTATGCCTGTGGGTGCTGCTTCCAGCAGAGGCCTTGCTTTTTTGAGAACGTGCCATTGCTTGAGTTATATTGTTTTACTTGAATGTTGGACAGATATTCACCTGCGTTTTTGACATTTCATGGTATTTAAGATTTGTTTATTCATTCAGCAAATGAGACCAAAGAGTGCTGCCATCCTTCCCAAAGCTCCTGGCCACCTCCCCACTATAGGCCTCTGCTTCTGGTCTCAGGTCTCTTTGCAGCTATGTGGATATATGCTTTATCCTCCTACAGCTTTAGTTGTGGTTTTTCCCTGACCTGGGGCCTCACCCTGCTGCAGGGGCATTGCAGATCTGGACCTTGGCCCTGCTGCCGCCCAAGTGACATCTGGCTCCCTTGTCCATAGTGGGATCCCAGGACTTCACTGCTTCCTGAGGAGGGCGTGGGTTCTCTATCACAGGGTAGCCAGCACAAAAATTTTGACGTAAGTGATGACTTCTGTGCTGTCAGGGAGGGTGTGGAGGTCCTGGCGGCCTAGGCTTTAGCTGAAGACCGCATGGCAGGCACCTTGCAGGCAGGGGCCAGCTGGGACTGTGACCATAGTTGATTTCTAGAAACGTCTGTTCCTTGACCTGAGCGCTTCCTGCCCTAAGCCTCTGGGGGACATTTTCCATCCTCCACACCATCTGGATTTCTTGCTGTGGACTCAGGGAAGCAGTGTCCTGTGAATGAGCTAAGACACATGTGAGTGTCTTGGTGTCCGTGGCCAACAAGTGATTCTGCTTTTAATGACGTGATTGTGTGTTTTGTTCTGTATTCTTTTAACTTGGTGTATCACATTAGTTGTCCTTGCATTCCTTGCTGAAGGGGGCAAACCCCCTTTGGTTTTGGTGTAAAACCTTTATAATGTGTTGTTAGATTCATTTTGCTAATGCTTGTTAACCCTGCTCCCCCCATGATACTGGGGATTGAATCCAGAGCCTTCACATTGAGCTATATCCCTACCTCTTTCTATTATTTTTTTTGCCAAGTTGACCAGACTTGTGGTCCTCTTGCCTCAGGCTACCACACAGCTCTGGTTACAAGTGTGCACCACTGTGCCTGGCTTTGTTAAAGATTATGACATCTGTCTTTTGTTGTTGTGTTTGTTTGTTTGTTTGTTTGAGACAGGCTCTTGCTGTGGAGTCTAGGATGGCCTTGGATTTACAGTCCTCCTTCAGCCTCTCTCTCGAGTGCTGGGATTACAGGCATGCGCCACCATGCCCAGCACAAGCAGGTTTTCAATAGGAGGCCTAGAGACGTGATGTCAGCCTGAGGTGTGGGTCCAGTGTAACTTCTTGGGATCCATACAGATAAGTTTTTGTGGCTTTTCTAGAGAACTGGACAATATTAACGGACCCAGATGCCAAGATGAGCTTGCTATCACAGCTTTCCTCATGACAGCCCACTCTGTATCCTCCAGGATGTACTTTTATCTTGCTTTTTCCTTTTTTAACTCAGTCCAAACTCACTCTGCAGAGCTAGTTTCTCTCATTCTTCGCTTTTGTTTTTTTAAACAAACTTTGCCACTGCTTAAAGAATGTATACATAATGCTGACCACTCCTGTAATTCCAACATAAGCATTACTTTGGTCTGTGGTACCTGAGCTTTACGCCTGGTTGGCTTGCCAGAATGTTATTGGGTAGTTTCTTCTAAAAGTGGCTTGCTAGTTAAATGTTACTGGGTCTTAGGTTGCCTGGCTCTCCTTCTGGAGTAGGATTTGAGGTTGTTCTCGTTTTGAACAAAGAATTGAACGAAATGAGCAAAAAGCAGTGGCAAAGTTTATTTGAAAAAGTGAAAGTGAAAAGTGAGAGAGAAACTGGCTTTGCATAGTGAGCTTGGGCTGAGTAAAAGAGGAAGAAGCAAGATAAAAGTACAGCGTAGAGAATACAGGGTGGGCTATCTTGAGGAAAGCCACAATGGCCTTTGTCTACATTCTTGAGAGGGAATGATTTATGGATTTCTTTTTTGGTTTTGGCTTCATATCAGTGTGAGATTGGGCTTGTGTAACTAGTTGGGAACTGTCTCCTCAGAGTATGTTTAGGATGATATTATTATTTTACTGGAATGTTTACTAGAATTTATTAGTGAAGCCATGTGGGGCTAGGGTTTTCATTGTGGGAAGATTCTAAATTACTGATTCAGTTTCTTTACATAATAAAGATCTTGAGTTTGTGTTTTTCTTGGAACTTGTGCATTTCTTTTGAATTATCTGCACTCATACTGTATTAGCCTTTTAGTAGGGTCTCTTGGAAGCTTCCTATATTCCTGATTTTATATATGCACATATTTGTGCTCTCATTGACCCCCCCCCCTTAAATCAGGATTTGAACCCAGGGCCTTGTGGATTCTTGACAAGTACATCCCTGTCCTTATTTTTTGTTTGAAACAGTTTTTTGTTTCCCAGGCTGGCTTCAAACTCATAATCCCCTGGTCTCAGCCTCAGTAGTTGGATTATAGGTGTGCCCTGCTGTGTCCAGTGTTCTTAACCACTTGAGATCATCACATTGCCTCTAAGTTAGTTAGCACACATTTGCATGATCACTTTACCATCTTGAGGACTTCTGTTTGAAGTCAGGCAGTTTTGTTGTTCTCCACATGATAGCAGTTCTGATTTTAGAATCAGCTGGAGGAGGACACATGCAGGCACTTTGAGTTCCATGGTGTTTAGTGTGGATTGGTGTGGTCTTTGTCACAACTGCCCTGTGTGCCTGGCTGTCCCTGAGTGGGCACAGGGTTTGTGGGCAGAGTGGTGTTCATCAACTCAGGGATGGCTCACAACGTGTCCCTGCCTCACTGCCATCTGGTGCTGGTGACACAGAGAGTACCACACAGTTGAAAATTCGACAAAGTTGATGTTGGCCATTATTTTTTGAACCATGAGTTTATTTGTATTTTTATTTAGGCTTGGAGTTTTGAGTGTCACTGTGAAAGTTGATTGGCTGGTTTTTATGAAAACCTATGGACTTATAAAGTTTTCTTATTTTTGTAACGTAGGTACCACAGCTCATCTTAGGTTTGGTGTCATAAGTTGTCATTTGAGGTGTCCTTGGCTGTGTCCTGCTGATGACCAAGAAAGAGGATGAGGGCAGTGACAACCTTAGGGGAAAATGGGCAGTCACTGAGGGTGTGCTGCTGTAGGTCTGAAATCCATCAGCCCTGGGCAGTGCGAGGTACCCCAAGAGGGGTGCTGTGTGGCCCCTTGGCTTTGCCAGCTGGAGCCTGCTACAGGAGAGGTTCTCTGACATGTGGTTGATGTGGAACAGTTTGTAGCTGAAAGTAGATTGTTCGAGAGAAGCTCCACTTTCCGTTTTGAATTGGGAAGTATCTAGTCCCTGTGCTTGTGCGTCTGAGCTCCATGTCTGGGTCTGAACTAAGGCCACACTTTTCAAACCCAGCCGCCTCTGTGTGTGCTGCCTGGTGGGTTGTAGGTGATGGGCAGTTGGGTGGGGAATGGCCTGTCTCTCAGATGGTGATTGTTTGGCTGTCCCCTCTGTCCCTGTCTTGTCTCAGACCAGCTCCGAGATCAAGACAGAGAGTGGATGGAGGCCAGGTGCTGCCTTTCCTCCCACTGGCCACGTACCCTGGTGGGAGCAGGTGGGAAGGTGCAGAGCTCTGGGGTTCACTGCGGGTGTTCAGGCCCTGCCCTGACCCATCCTTTCTGTTGAGCCACATCCCTGACACCCTGTACATTCATTAGAAAGAAGCAAGGGGCTCCAGGTAACTCCTTGACAGGCCCAAATCCTAAAGGTAATAAATTTGAGTGCTTTAGTAATGGTTATCATGACTTCGTGCTCAAAGGTGACTTTAAGGTCCAGGGTCCTGTCTGGCTGTTCACTGGCATTGAGCACATTGCTGGATGCTCCTGTGTTTGTGGCATTGGGCTACCACAGGTGTTAGGGTGAAATGAATCAACTGAGCCTCCTCACCTGGAATGGACAGCCCAGGATTTGAGTTGAGCTGGTGGGGACGAGGAGGTGGAGAGAGCAAGGGTTTGCTGCCCTTCTGCCGAGGAGCTGAGTGTTAGCACCTGCAGACTTGTTAACTGAGTGATTCCAGGTAAAGGGGAGCCGAAACAGCCAGCGGTACTTCCCCTGTGAGTGGGGGACAGAGCAGAGCACTCCGCTCAATGCAGGGCCCCTGGCACAGTTCGTGCCACAGGACTCCTTTCTGAGCTTTTCCAGAGCATTTGTGTGTCGGGATGTGTCCCCAGCCTTCCAGTCAGGCTGCACTCCCCGAGTTGCCGGTTCTGAAGGCATCTTCCTGAGCTACGTGGCTGTGAGGTGCTTGGTCGCTGGTTAGTTTCTCAGTGAAACTGTCTGGGCTTGACCTTCAGGACCTGGAATTTGCGTGTGTGCTTGCGTGCGTGCGTGCGTGCGTGCGCGTGTGCGTGTGTGTGACTGAGAGCAGAGTCAGATGACCTAACATAGAAGCAGTTAATCACTTTGCCTTCTAAAAACTATTTCCTGAAGAAAAGAAATTTTGCCAGTCCTTTTGTAGATGTTCTCAGCTTTTACTGCATTTCTCATCCTGACCTCAAAAGTGGGTTAAAATTTCAGGTTGAGGGTTCAGGGTTCTGGTTGAAGTCAGTTTCAGTGAGAATTGAATACTCCTCCTTGATTGATGGACTCTGGGTTCGTCCAGAGTGCTGTGTGTGGGGTCTGCGTGTATGGGGGAGGCAGAGTCACAGAGTGCAAGCAGGAGGCACTGGGAACAGCTGGCTGGAGTCAGCACTGCTCCTGGGGGAACTCGCAGGAGGAGAGCTTGAGCTCCTTACTATTATCGGTAGATAGTTTGGCCTGCACTTTTTATCCTTTGATCTTTTTCTTTTTTTTCTTGGTGCTGGAGGTTGAACCAGGGCCTCACACATGCTAGGCAAGTGCTCTACCACTGAGTCACATCACCAGTACCTTTTATTTTATTTTGAGACAGGGTCTTGCCATTGAACGTAGTCTTCCTGCCTCAGTCGCCTGAGTAGCTGGGATTGACAGGTGCGTGCCACTGTAACTGGCTCCTTTGGTATCTTCATTTCTGCACTGATAATCCGAACCCACTGAGACTCCTGTCTTTTCTTGTGGATTAGTTCACTCTGTATACCCTGCAGGTTACAGCCAAGCCCCTCATGCCACTGGGCTCTGTGTACCTCATTGTCAGGTGGCTGTCAGGAGACCTTGCTCCTGTCTCTTTAACCCCCTCAGTGTTACGTACAGCCTCCTGCTGGAGTAGAGGCTGGAAGATGCAGTGAGTTGTTCTGATAACTTAAATTTATGTTCTGAACTTGTAGATGTACTTACAATATTTTAAAATATTCTTTTCTCAGGCCCAAATATTTAAGCATGGAAAACGTGAAGACTGTCTGCCCTATGGTAAGGCCTATTTTTGAGACATGTTGATTTGTGACGTGAGTTTGTCTGTGTGATGGTGTGAGACTCTTGCTTGGTGTGTGTGGGTGCTACCATAGTGGCTGTTGGTTTTATGTTTGATAATGTGATATTCAGTCAAACCTGCCCGCCATTGGAAGTACAGGGCTTTTCAAATGTATGAGGGGGCCTCGTACTGCAGATGGGGTCCAAGGCGTCCTGACTGTGATCTCGATCATGGTGGGACCTGGCCTTGGCACATGTAGCCCTGAAGTTGTCGTTGACCTCTGGGATTCTTGTTTCTCCTGTCACCATCCTTTTGTTACCAGTCCCTTCTTGGCTGTACCTCTCCCACTCCTGTCAGCCCCCCATCACCTTTTCCTCGTCACCTCGTCCAGCTGCTTGGCTCTGTACCAGTCTCTCTTCTGTCCCCTGCTTCTCACGTGGTTGGTCAGTCTCATCCATTTCCCTCGAGCTCACCCCTGAAATCCAGCCCCTTGTTCCTTTCCCAGGTTCTCTTGTCTCCCCATGGGATGCTGTCCTGTCATTCTCCTGCCTTTACTCCCCCCAGCCACCTGTGTGGCATGGGTCCTGCCACAGTACCCCTTTGGACACAGAACTTGGCTTACCCCGACTACCATCTCTGTGCTGCTGAGTGGCCTTGGCAGACAGAATGTGCTCAGAAGTCCCAGGCTGCTGTGAGGTTCCTCTCCTGTCCCCGTCCCTCAGCCTGCACAGCTGCCTCTGCCTTAGTTTTTTTTGTCGTTGCTGAAACAAAATACCCAGCACCCATAAGTTAAGAGAGGAAAGGTTTGTTCTTGCTCACAGTTTGTAGAGGTTTCTGTCTATAATCAGGCTCCAAGGCTGAGGGCATCACAGAGGAGAAACAGTCCATGGCAGGCAGAAGGTAGCAAAGCAACAAAGGACGACCACAGCTTTTTCTGTCCCTTATATCTTATCCAGGCTGCTTAGGGTGGGCAGCACTCACACCCTTAATCCTAGTGCCCTTGAGCCTAGAATTGCACCATGAATCAGTCCCAGCGTTATACACTGTAGATCCAACCACCTCTGAAAAGCGCCACCTATGAGTGTGCATGGGGCTTTGGGGGCACACCTAGACACAGCCATAATAGCTGCTGCAGGATGACTGTGGTGCTTTGGGCCTCCCTAGTGGGTGCTACCTGGTGAGGTCATTGACTGGTTCCACTGCAGCTGCTCTTGGCGGATGACCTGGGAAGAGGGATCTTGAGGTCAGGGCTCGGGGCAGCTGTCACCTGCACTGGGACTGTGGAGTCAGCTGGCCTTAGTGTGGCAGGCATCGGCTACAGGGTGAGTGGGGGCCTTTCCCATCATGCTGAGCCATGTGCTTTCTCCACAGCCAACATCGTGCTGCAGTGCCTGGACAACTGCAGGCTCTCTGAGAGCAACCAGACCCTGTTGAGAAAGCTGGGGGTGAAGCTGGTGCAGCGTCTGGGGCTGACCTTCCTGAAGCCAAAGGTAGCTGATTGGAGGTGAGTAGGTGCTTGTGGCATTGGTCTTGGGTGCTCATGGTGCGTAGGCTGATCTGCAAATGTGTCTTCTACCTTCACTTCTTTAATCTCTTTAAGCGTTTCTGGTTTTGAAAGGAGCCTTTTTCCTTTGAGTACTTTCTGGCTCTGTGGCTGAGGCTGAGTGGAGTGAAGGAAGCTGGCCGTGCCTTCAGTGGACACACTGCTCAGATGCAGCCCAGTGTTGCTGGATGGGGCTGAAGCTGGGGGAGCTCCTTTCCTGTCAGCCAGCCATCAGTGTGATCTCACTTTTTCGGGTTTACTTGGGAAAGGAAACACCTTTGCTTGTTGAAGGACACGAGGTCCTCACGTCCTAGGTGCTTGCTTTAATTAGCAGATTGATACTGAGCTGCCCCTTTTGACACAAACTTCTTCCGCATTCCTGGGGTGCTGTGTTCTTAGCAGCCTTCTGTTTTATTTTGAGTAGTAATGTGTGTGGAAGGAGTTACTGGATTAAGTTCACCTGATCTTTCTTCCAAATTATGGCAAATTCTGGAGAAGTGTGCTATGATTTAGTGACATCTTACTGGAACACCTTCTGGTGTTGAGTATGCACCCCCTCTGTAAGAAGCAGCTTAGTAGATAGACATTTAGTTTATTAGATAGATGCTTGGTTCCAGACTGCCATGGAAGATGGTGCAGGACTGCTAGGCAGGGTGCTCCAGAGAAGCATACCAGCCTGGTGTTGTGGGTACACACAGACACACACGCTTCACGGAGAGCTGGCTCACGTGGCCATGGAGGCGGGTGAGACTCAAGGTATGCAGTGGTGTGGCAGGCTGGAGATGGACTCCCTCTTCCTGTCCTGTCTTGCTTTGCCCAAGTCTTCAGCTGCGCTGTCTGCTGTGCGCAATCTTCCGTCCAGACAGACCAAAATAACGTCACAAGCACTGAGGGTAGCTGTGGGCTGTGCTGTTCTCGAGGGGCAGTGGCGTTGCTGGCCCTGCCTGCCTGTGGTCCGTGTACTCTCAGTGGCTCTCCTGCCTTTCAGAGGCTCTGCGGAGTTGTGTGGCCATGTGGGTGTGTGGTGGGATTCTGCATGCACATCCGTGGAGGGATGCCAGCCCCATGGGATGAAAACTGGGCTGCCGTGTGTGTGCAAGGCAGAATCCATGGGCCACAGGCGAGTAGGGGCCGTGTGGCCACCTGATATAGGTGGGGTGAGGCTGCATTTCTGCCCTGTGGACCTGGCACAGGGTCCTTGCCTTCCACGGTGCGGCTTGGCAGTGGCTGCACTCATGTGTCTGTGTCTTGGGCTTGCTTTCTGTGTTGGTGCTGATGACAGTGCTCCAGTCTTCCCGCTTCCCCTGCTGTCTCCAGGTAGCACATGGAGCCCTCACAGGATCCTCTGTGGTACAGAGTGATAGGTCTCTGAGACATTGACGCACGTGTTCTAGTGTGGCGGCTGATCTGAATGCCATGGTCTGCACAGGTATCAGCGTGGTTCCCGATCCTTGGCTGCTAACCTGCAGCTCTGTGCCCTGGCTCAGACGGAGCAGAAGATGCCTGTGGTAAGATCTGACGGAGATGAAGACTACGATGTCCCAGAAGGGGTGGAGAGCGTCATAGGTAAGTGGGGGACCAGTGGCCTCCTGCACACTCTCTGTTGGACTCTCCCTGGGCCACTGCTCTGTGATGCCCTCCCCTTCTTTCCTGGTGTGGGGACCGTCTGACTTTGTCACCTGCAGTAAGCATAGCACCATGCCATGCTGCCCCTTTTACCGGCCTCTCCTCATGCATGACTCAAATGACCCTCACCTGGGGTATCTAGTGAGGCAGGATACTAGGCTCAGGCCCTATTCCTTGCCCGGCTTATTACCCACCATTTCCTGAGGGGTGCCTCAGGCCCCTTCAGCCCCCATCTTTGTTGTCACCATGGAGGCTGTGTACCCCTCTCTATGTTCACTTCGGCTGCTCTTGCCTACTCTCCGTCCCGGCATCCTGCCTGCCTTTCCTCATGGGGATCCCTGTCCTGCCCCATCCTGGCTGGGAGGGCCAGGTCCAGGCTGGCCTCCTGCTGCGTCCCCTCTGCTCAGTTCCAATTGGCTGCCTTTGGGGCAGGTTCTCCCCGTGTTATCTGCACCTGCAGTATGTGCCCCGCCGTGGCCACGGTGGCAGCTCTGCATACTGCTTTAGTGCGTCGCGCCTTGTCCTTCCCTTCACCCTGATGCCGTTCACCTTCCCTCCCCTGGTTGCTGTGACATGGCTCCTGGTGCCTGCTGTGGGCCCTCAGAGCCACCTGGTACTCCACCATCCTCTGCTGAGTCCCTTCTGATTGTCCCAGGTACCTCTGCACTGATGGGTTCCCTCCACCTCTGTCCTGTGGCTGTTTCTCCACGTCAGGCTGGCCTGGGGCTGCCCTTGGCCCTCTGGCCAAGGTTTGGGCCCTGCTGATGCCAGGTCACCTCCCAGAAGCCTCTGGGCTAGGGGCCTGGGAGGGCTGGCCTTCATGGATCGTGGCGGATGTTTTCCCTGGGGACCCCCTGGCTGGCCTGTCCCCCATGGCCCACCTTCTATGGCCCTTGACCTCCCCTGTGGAGGCCACTGCCCTGAATGACCCTCTGCTGTGCTGGATCCGTGTGTTAGGAGCAGTGATCGGCCTTCTGTGTTGTTTAAAGATAAGGGCAGGAGCTGCTCTTTTCTTTCCTAATTAAAATTGAGATTCTTAGCATGGCTCTCTCCAGGATATTGGTTGGGAGTACTGTGTGGGTTGGGACATTTGTGCCCAAGACCTTATGGAGGCCAAGGGTTGGGTCTTCCTCTTTCAGAGCAGCTGCTAGTGGGGCTGAAGGACAGAGACACAGTGGTGCGCTGGTCTGCAGCCAAAGGGTAAGTGCCAGGCAGGGGCGGTGGGGCCGGGTGTCCCCATAGACAGTTAAAAACTTTATATGGGGGTTACCAGGTTTTTAGATCTCTAAGATGATTCTTAAGAACGAACTTTGGCTCCGTGGGAGTGTTGGACGGTGGAGAGACAGGTTCCTTACAGAATGGGTCTTGTGTGGGGAAGATGAAAGGCTGGCTGGCAGGTGGCGCGGGGTGTGTGTGTGTGTGGGGGGGTGCTGTGCCCCAGGGGGTACTGGGGTCCTCAAGCTGGTAGCCTTTCCTGGGATCTGGGCTTCTCACTCAGCGTCAGCAGTGGAGGCCCCTTGGAGTGTGGTCCAACACTGGGACAGGGAAGGACACTCCTTTGGGGCTCCACACTTGGCCTCCTCCCTGTGGGGCCAGCATCTCCTGTGGGAGTGGGCATCCTGCTTGGTGGGAGGGCTGGGCCGAAGACTTCCACGTGTCCCTGGCTGCCATCGGCCGCTGGTGATGGACTGCAGTGTCCATGTGCCCTCCTGTGAGCTGTGCCCGCTCTCCACCGTGGTGAGTGATGGTGGCTGAATGCAGTGTGTGGGGCTTTCTCCCATCTTGTCCACATAGCATGTGTCTCACACCAGGCTGCTGGCCCAATGGCTGTCACTTCTCCCCAGGATTGGCAGGATGGCAGGACGGCTTCCTCGAGAGCTGGCAGATGACGTTGTTGGATCTGTGCTGGACTGCCTCAGGTGGGTCCTTGGCCTTGGCTCGTGGCGGATGCTCTTCTCCCTTTGTCCTTGCTATGTGGACCTTCCCTCCTGGCCATGCGGCAGAGGCTCCTGTCTTTATTCTGGTTCTGTTTCTTCTCCGTGCTGTGGGAGTCCAGGACTCCCTTTTCTCTTTGGAGTCAGTGTGAGGACTCAGTTGCCTGGAGTGTGCAGGAGTTATAACCATTGACTGCAGGCCAGGGAGCAGCAAGTCTGCTCTCAGGCCTCCGTCGTGGTGTATGGTGGCTGCCTGCGCTGTCCTGTGGAGCTCCTGGGGCTGAGGCACATTCTGGATCTGCCCAGCGCTGCCACTACCCCAAGTGGCTGCTAAGACTGTGGCCTGAACTTGAAGTTGGAGTAAATTTTAATGAATTTATGTGTAAATCTGGCTCCCAGGGAATTCTGGGGGTGGCGGGGGTGGTG
>NW_022900935.1:65202737-65221341 GCF_012274545.1 Fukomys damarensis
TGTGGGTGGGTGGGAGCCTGGGCTACAGATCTGCATCTCACACCTGGGGTCAGTGGTCCGGATGCCTCCCCGAGGGCTGTTGCCCCAGGGCATGCATCATTGCCAGCCTGGGTATGGGAAGTGGGGGCCAAGAAGGGGCCCTGCTTGGTGCTGGCCTGGCCCTCTGTTGGCTGGGCCTGTCACTGTGAGGCCGGGACTCTGCCTCTCAGAAATGTGCTGTCAGCACTTTGGTTGCTCAGTGTGATGTCAGTGACCGAGGTGCTCCGCTAGCAGCCCTGCTGTCTTCCTGCTGGAGCAGGTCTCTCCTCTGCGTAGCCTCGGGCAGCTCAGTGACAGCCTTGGGTTGCAGGGAATGATATGTCACACACTGGTCATCTTTGGAATAATGCTGCATGTAGTAGAAGACACATGCTGCTTCCTGGAGTTGCCTTTGTCTTAGGAGTGCGTGGGCTGGAGAGAGTATACAGTTTGTCCTCTCGAGTTTCTGTGGGCTCATTTCAGGCTCATCCTTGGAGTTCCTCCAGCACGCCTGGTGGCTCTGTTCTTGTGCTCCCTGGGTGCTGGCAGATGGACAACCTGGGCTTCCTGTTCACCAAGAGAGCAGAGCTGGGGAAGGCTGGCCTTGGGGGGCATGAACAGCGTGGGTCCCTTGTGCTCTAGCTGCCCTCATGGCCTAGTTGGAATGGCCATTCATCTCAGGTGCTTTTGTTGCTCTTTTCTTCCCTGTGGTGGTCTGCAGGTTACCTCTGGTTTTCAAGCTGTTGTTTTACATAGCCCTTCCTGGAGCTGTTCTCTGTGGGGCCTCTCAGCATGCTGGCATTTGCTGCTCCTCTTGTGTATGCCTTCTCTGGCCCGCAGTCTTTATACTGTCAGTCATCGTGGCTGTTTTACTCTTCCAACACTTCTTTGCCTTTTTTGTTACTTTGATTTGTGAATCACATTTTTGTGGCTCAGTTCTGAGGATGCGAGTGGACCTCTTGGTCTTGATTCCTCTTCTCTCAGCTCAGGGGAGCATGCAGGACATAGTGCAGCCAGGGCCCTCAGTGGGGTCTGAATGGAGGCTTCTACCTCCCATGCCTTCCTGCCTCCTCGCGGCCCCTCCATGGCCATGCCCTCCCTCCCTGGCCCTGTGTGCTCCTGCCTTTCCCTGGGCTCTGTTCTGAGATGGGAACGTATCCTCAGCATGTGGCTGATGTCTCCTCCTGGTCCCTGGTGTACAAGGGCTGGGCCTCTTCTTGGGCCAGTCTAGGGGGAGCCGTGGTGGATGCAGGTTTAGTTTAGAAATGAACATGGGCGGGATCGAACTTGGCTGTCTTGTATCTGAGTCATCATAGCATCAATACTAAGTTCACTTGGTTGGTAATAAATGTTTCTGAAAAGTGTGAAGCATCTCTCTCCAGTTATGAGCTGAAGTAGTACAAAGTGCTGACGTTAATTTTGGAAATGGTCGTGTTGACTTTGGGCAGATGCTTAACAGAATATATGGAAATTAATAAAGTTGTGCTTGAGCTAGGCATGGTGTACACACTGTGATCCCAGCACTCTGGGAGCCTGAGGCAGGATCGAAAGCATAAGCCCTGTCTAGGCAACTTGTCAATTTAGCAAGACCCTGTATCAAAATAAAAAATAAAAGGAACCTGGTCCCGGAGCTCAGAGTGAAGGTCCTGGGTCCAATGCCCCACACCCTGCACCCCCTAAAAGAGTTGAGTTTGAGTCATCCAGCATTGCAGGTGCCTGTGGCTTAGAGAAGCCAGCTTAAATCCCCTGTGCCCTCTCCTGTCCCATAGCCCTGTCCTTGCTGCCATTAGTGTTGCAGCCTAGCGGCTTTCCTGTATGCCTCTGCTGTCAGATTAATTTGATCAGAACTGGTAAAAGTCTTCTAAGTTGTTTTGCTTTTTGGTGACAAGTGCATTCATATTTATATTGGCAGCAAAGTGTGGAAACTTCAGAGCAACTCTGAGCAGCAGTTATTCACACTAATGATGATGACAGGCCACACCCTGAAGAGAGCTTCCGAGCCACTACATGGATGTTTTTATTAAATGTTACTTCTGATGTGATTAATTGGCATTATAAGTATTCATTAAAAGTCTGTATTATTAGCGAGGCCTAGTGGCCCATGCCTGTAGTTCGAGTGCTCTGGTAGGCTGAGGCAGGAGGATTGCTTGAGCACAGGAGTCCAGAACCAGGCTTCTAGCATAGCAAGAACCTCTCTCTTATAAGGAACAAAAAGTCTATGAAAAAAAAAAGTACAAGTGCCATTTCATTCTGATTTTTAAATCTTGAATTTGATGACTTAAGTAAACTGGGTGGCATTTAAAGGAGGTTCTGGCTCCCTGTTTGTTGCTGTTGTGTGAATTGGATGGGATCCCTGGTAAGCCCTGGCTTTTGAGTGTGTCATCTCAAGTGATGGAGCTAGGCCATGGCTAGTGTGCAGGGTAGCTGAAGCTTGTGACCATGGCCCCCGTCCAGGTGACAGCTGGGGACTGGCTCTGGGCTTAAGTCTCTTTGTTACGGGAGATCTGGAGAGATGGCCTGGTGTAGTAGCTGTCCTCGTGTTCAATTAGGGTGTTGTATTTCTTGAGCCAAGAAGTAAGGGTCTCCTCAAGGCTCAGGGCACAGCTTGTGCTCCTTGCCAGAGTCTAGGCTTCGGGAGTTTACACGAGAACTCTGGTCTCAGTTTTCAGGAGACAGACAAGGCGTGGCACGGTGGATGTCTGGCACTGGCGGAACTGGGCAGACGAGGCCTGCTGCTTCCATCACGACTCCCGGAGGGTAAGTAACAAAAGTGTGGACCTGCGCCCGCTGGCCACTGTGGCGTAGCAGGATCCTCATGTGAGCTGTCTCCCTGGTGGCTGGCTGTAGATGAAGATGCCCATGGAAGGGGACCCTGCCCATGTGGCCTGTGTGCTTCCTCCCGGTGGCCTTGGCAGGATGCATGGACCGCAAGCCCCATGTGCTATGTGTGGAGGGCACAGACGCTGCTGACCTCCTACTTCTTTTCTTGAGAACTGGCTTTCAGCTGTAGGGATCTGTTGCTGTTGAGGACCCCTACGCTGCAGCTCTGGTGTCCCCAGTGTCCTGTGTGGGTCTATCTTGAGTCACCTGCTGTGACTGTGAACCCCTGGTGGTGAGGCTTGAACCAGTGTAGAGTGGGGGAATTGGGTGGAAGGCTGGGGAATCTTTGCAGGGGCGCTGTGGTGCCTAGCAGGGCACAGTGGGCATGCTGAGGGCCTGCAAGCCCAGGCCACTGTTGGGCTGGGCTGTGGCCATGTGCTGCTGTTCACTGGTGGTGGGGATGGGCCTGGGGTGTGGCCGGAAGGGATGGAAGTTCAGGACAGCAAGGACCCTGTCTGAGCGTGCCCTGCAGATGCTGTGCACCGAGAGGTGGCTTCTGTCCAGAAGACAGACGCTGAGTGGTGTGGCTGGTGTCTCAGCAGCGCTGGGCTGCTGTGGAGTCTACTCCAGGTACTGGAAGGCTTGGGAGACCTTTCTGGGCCTGCAGTAAAAAGTGGTATTTGGTGTTTCTGTTTTTTTTTTTTTTTTTTTTGGTACCGGGGATCAAACTCGGGCCCTTGCGCTTGCGAGGCAGGCAGTAGAACCACTGAACTTAAATCCTCAGCCCTCAGTGTTTCTGCTTTTGAAGCATGTTCTTTGTTGAGATAAATCAGGTCCTGTAAAGTTCACCCATGGAAGCGTGCAGCTGTGTGGTCTTTTGCATGCTCGTGATTTCACAGCATCTTCACTGTTGCAAGCAGAAACCCGTCCCAGAAGCAGCCTCTGCCGCCCGCCCTAGGCAGCCACTGGTGCATTTTTTGACACAATATAGTGTTTTGCCTTGTCTAGACATTTCATGCAAACAGAAGATGCATCTGAGTTCTTTCACTCAGTAGTTTCTAATGTTCATCCACGCTGAGCACACCAGTGCCTCATTCCCTTTTTCTGCTGACTCGTGTTCTGTTGTGAATTGGTTCATGCTTTCCACTGGAGCACAGATGGTGCTGCTGTGAACATTTGTATACAGGTTTTGTGTGAATACATATGTTTGGTTCTCCTGGGTATAGACCTAGGGATGGAATTGCTGGGTCACCCTCAGACCGGCCAGCCTTTTCCACAGTGATTGTTCCATTCTGAATTCTACCAGCTATACAGGAAGGTTCTAGCTTCTCTACACCCATACCAACACGTATTTTTTCTTTTTTTTAAAGAAAGTAGCAGCCACCCTCATGAGTGTGACATGTCACTTCGCTGTGCTTCTGGTGTGCATGGCTGGTGACCATTGAAGCAGTCTGAGAACATGTACTCAGGGCCGTTCTTACAGGTTTAACTTGGTGGGGGTTGTTAACTATGCCTTTTGTCTTCTTAGAGTTGTGATTGGTGGGGGTAAGGGGGCCCCTGGGCGGGTCAGGGATTTAACTTAGTGGCACGATGCCTGACTCACCAAGCTCAGGGTACTGAGTTTGATCCCTGGTACACCACAAAAAAAAAAAAAAAAAAAAAAAAAAAAAAAAAAAAAAAAAAAATAAAGAAACAAAGAAAAAAAAAATCTTACAGCGTTGGGATTTAGTTCAGTGGCGCCCTGCCTGCCTCGCAAGAGCAAGGTCCTGAGTTTGATTCCCGGTACCAAAACAAGAAAGGACTGGCACAGTTTCCAGATGGAAATGATTTTATAGACCACCACAGTGGCTGGTAAGCTTTATCCTGGTAGTTGCAGTTTGGCCCAGGTCCTTAGCTGGATCTCTGCACACAGTTCAGCCTGAGGATTGGCGGTAGATGTACCTAAAACATGGTTTGGTAAAGCCTCCAGCTGCGCTGGCCCATGTTGCCCACCAGGTCTTCCTTCCCAGCACACACTTCTGTCTTGGGATGTCAGTTGGCATCACTGATCCCAAGCAGCTGGAGTAAAAGGATGTGAGTGCCAGTGTTGTGACTGAACAGTATAGTCCTGCTGTTTGAGCTGTGAAACTGACATGGAATGAATCAGTCCATGACCTTCCTGGGGGCTGCTGCCCTCCCCATGAGCAGAGGCCCCTGCCACCCTCACCCTGTGCCTGGCGGAGCCTGGACAAGCATGACAAGAGTGTCACGTCAGGAGGGAGTGCTCCAGGTGGTTGTGGGAGGTGGTGTTGCTGACACTCGTGGTATCTGCACTATACTTTGTACTTCCTGTGTTTCTGTTTTAGACCTTATGCTGTTCCCCTGAAGGTGGTCCTGCTTCTACACAGTTTCTGTGCTCCCTTGGCCAAGGCTGTGGGCAGTTTTCTGTCACTGTGGATGGAGCTGGCAAAACATGGCCTGGGGACATTGGTGTCGATGGCATGATGGCCAAGCATGTGGGGTTTTGTCCTAGCAGACCTGGTCTAGGAGGAAAAGTGTTGCTAGCATGAGAGTTTGTATCTCAGAAGGTATGTTCAGGGAGGACAGGTGTCCATGGCATGAGGGTCACCAGCATACAGTTGTGCATCCGAGAGGACGTGGCCTGGGAGCTGGGTGTTGATGTGACGCCACCAGCATGCGGGTGTGTGTCCTGGAGGATGGGCCTAGGTGGATGGGTGTCACTGGGCTGTGGCGACTTGCCTGTGGATTGTGTTGCTTGTATAGGACACAGCCAGCTGAATGGGGAGGAAGTAACACCAGAAGTTTTTGCTGATGTCCATCTGGGTTCTTTATCTCAGCTTCTGAGAAGACAGCCCCACCCAGTGGAGGGTGGTCAGAAAAGGAGTGTTCTTTCTTTCTATGGCTTCTTAGCGAATTCTGTTCATGGTCCATGCATACACACCCTTTCCCACGTTGCCGGGGTGCTGTACCATCTTGGACTTTGCTCCAGACCACGTTCTCCTTGAAATCTACCACCAAACGGGTCTGTGTTGGGGTGAGCTACATGCCGAGAGTTCTCTGCTTAGCCCTAGTTCAGTCTGTCCAGCCTTTCCATGGCTCTGTTGGAAAGTGTACCATTGTCTGCTGAGCCAGAGTGGGTTTGAGTGGCTTGTGGCCTTTCTGTTTCCCTGTTGTATACAAGAACAGGCAATAATACTTTTGCTGTACTATCTGGTAAAGTGTATGCATGTGATAATTTTGCATTTATGAGTTTGATATTTGAAGTCCACCATTTTGATCTTTTTGGACATTTGGTATGACCCCTTTTTCTTCCTTGCTATCCTTCCTCTGTGGAGAGTTTTACATATTGAGTTGAAGACTAACTATCGTTTGCTGTTGCTTTGAGCCTCCTAGGTACATGTCTCCATCTTTCAATAACCTGAGGTTGCCTTCAGTGGCTGCTGCTTCAGATAGACTTCCTGATCGGTTTTGCTCCGCCAGATGCTGTTATGTGTTTGTTAGTGTCTGTCAAGTTGTGTTAATTTTCTTTAGCCTTTCTTTTTTGGCTCCTCACGTGGGACATTGCTGCTGTCCTATCCTTAAATTCACTATTTCTTCTGCCTGGACAAATCTGGCTATCAAACCCCTCTTGGTAATCTTCTCAGTTCAGCTATTGGCTCTTCAACTCCATTTGTCCATTTGGTCTCAGTCTGTGGTCACTTCTGTCCCTTTGACATTATGCACTTTCCCAGATGTTGTCCTTTAGCTTCTTGAGCATATTTTGAGGCTGTGGATGTGCAGTCTGTCCGGGAAGTCCAATGTCTGGCCTTCCTCTGGGGTGATTTTTGTTGGTTCTTGTTTTCCTGTGACTGGTCATACTTACATGTTTCTTTGGGTGCCTTGTAGTTTTTTATGAAAGCAGAACACTTTGAGTGTCATGATACAGTATCTCCTGGATCTCCATAGGCGTTGGCTCTGTGTTATTTTGAGGCTGTGGCCCTCTGTGGCTCCCACATGTCTCCCCTCTGCCTTTGTAGGGATTGAGCCTTGAGTTTGGTCTCAGAAGTCAGCTCCAAGTCTTGGCAGCAGCCAGTGACCTGACAGAGATGTTCCAAAGTGCTGAAATGCACCAGCCTCTTCCCCACAGATAGCATTCCCTTGGTTGCTCTGAGTTTTGAGTTAGAATCTGGGGCTTTGCAAAAGTTGGTCCTGTAAGCCAAGGCTAGTTTTTTTCTGTGGAGGATCAGGTTATGGAGCTCCTCCTCTGCCATGTTTGATGGCTTTCATCCAGTAAGGAGCATGTAGATGGTGCTGTAGCATCCTTCCAGGCTTCTGATAGGGTTAAACCTGGGGAAATGCCTGCACAGGGCATGGGAGGAGCTGAAGGCTAGAGGGCCCATCTGGTCTCAGTTGTGTGTTGTGGGTGGGAGGCTGGAGGCTCCTGGGGGGCTGCGTGCCTGGGAAAAGGTTTGGCAGGGCTTTGGGGAGCATCCCCAAGCCAGAATCAGTGGCAGAGGAGCCTGTGTTTCCCAGGAAGTGCTATACTAGTGCGACTGCTATATTCTCCTCGGGAGTGTGCTGGCCCGGACGCGGTGCTGAGTCTGCCGTGCATTGCATTGTGGCACGAGACCCCCTGTCCTGCCCCTCCACTGCAGGCCTGGCATCTTAGTTTCCAGCTGAGTGGGTGGCCCTGGAGGGACCTCGGCAGCCCTTGTGTCTGAGAGATTTTTAGTCTCTGTGCAGTTTTGAGCTGTCTGATATCCCTGTTTGTAAGACAGGGGAGCCGACTGTGCAGCGTCTTTGACTTTGCTGGTGGCCTGGTGGCTCTCCCATGCCCCTAGAGTGAGAGCACGGGGAGGGCAGATCGTAGTGGGCCCTGTCAGAGTCGTGCATAATGGGTGTTGACTGTGCTTTCTAAAAGTGTGAATTTTTCCCCCTCAGCATTGTTGCAGTGTAATTTACCTATCAAACAATTCCTCATTTCAAGTTTAAGATTCGATGGATTTTGATATATTGCTTTATTTTTTTAAATTACAAATTTTTTTCTTGGTACTGGGGATTGAACCCAGGACCTTGTGCTTGCAAGGCAGGTGCTGTGCCACTGAGCACAGGCACCTTTATTATTAAGCACTGGCAGCTTTATTATTATTTTTTAAAATTGTGGTAAGAATATATAAAATTTAAAAATTTGACATTTAATCATTTTTAATGCATATTGTTGTGTGGATTACGTTCACTGTTGCACAGCCATTACCTCCGTCTAGTTGGGCAGCTGTTGTTATCCCATATAGACCAACCCCTGGCCGTTCTAGTCTCTCCTCTGCCTCGTGCATTTCTCTCTCCTAGGGACCTTATGTGAGCACCAGGTTTATATAGTGTTGGGTCTTTTGTGACTGGTTTATTTCACCAAGTGAGGTCTCTGGGTTCTTCCATGCTAGAAGAGCAGTGTTCTTCCCGTGTGAGGGCAGCCCATCCAGAGACTGCCCACTCCGCTCACCCATTGTCAGCAGGTGCTTGAGTGGCCCTCTCTGCTGCTGGGGTCTGCTGCAGTAAGCGTAGAGGTGCATGTGTTTGCTGAGACCCCATCAGTTCTGTGGCTGACACACTGTGTCACAGTGTACTTTGTGTGACTGGGAAGTTCGTGCCTTGTGTCCCTAAGGACAGGACTGTAGCCAACTCACCACAAGAACAGGATCACAGCCCCCCCCCACCCAGGACAGGACCACAGGGGTCTCCCCAAGGACAGGACTACAGCCCCCCCATCCCCAAGGACAGGACCACAGCCTCCCATCCCCAAGGACAGGGCCACAGCCCCCATCCCCAAGGATAGGACCACTGAGAACCCATGGGTCCTCAAGGACAGGACCACAGGGCCCCATCTCCAAGGACAGGGCCACAGCCTCATCCCCAAAGAGAGGACCACTGAGAACCTATGGGTCCTCAAGGACAGGGCCACAGCCCTCCATCTCCAAGGACAGGACCACAGGGCCCCATTCCTGAGGACAGGTCCACAGCCTTCCATCCCCAAGGACAGGACCACTGAGATCCTATGGGTCCTCAAGGACAAGAACTTGGGGTCCCACTGACTTCTCCTTAATGCATCTTTAGGTTTAGTTTGCAGCTGGGCTTCAAGTACTCCTTAGGAGAATTGTGAGACTGTGCGTGTCTCCTCCCAGTTGGTATTGGGGTTTTATGTAAATTTAGCTTCTTTTGAAGTATGGTGTTTCTGTCCTGAAATTTGCCTCGAGATAAACCCATCGTCTCCTTCACGTGTGCATCAGGTATCCAGGCTGTGTGAGTTTCTCAGACATGTGTGTCTTTCACAGGATATTTATCCTTCCCTCTCTGTCCTTCCTGGAGAGTCTGTTCCACGGGAACCACTTGCTCTCTACTCAGTTCACAGGGAGGAAAGTGTAAGAGTTAGAGTTAACTGCTTCATTTCTTACTGAAATGTTTTTCTAATTTGAGTTTTTAAAAACTCTTAGTGTCCATTGTCACATTAACGTGTACAACTTCCATTTTCATGTATTTACTGTTTTCAAGTTAAAATATTAAATTGAAAAAACTGGAAATAAATTAGTATGCAGTTGACCAGAGCAACCTGAGACAGTGCCTGTGTGACCACACAGGTTCTGACAAGATGGCGTTTAGGTCCAGACGTCTTTGGTGAGTCACACTGTTGCCCAGAATTGGGCAGGGCTCTGCATCAGCCTAGGGAGCTTCGCTCACATGAAGTGGGAGCTCGGAACCATGGCAGCAGCTTGTTGTAGCTGGTGCTATGGTTGGGACTTCACTGCTTGCTCCTGGCGGCCTGTGCTCCACCGTGGAGCCTCCCAGCACCTTCCCTGCAGGACGTAGTGTACCTCGCCCACCTGCGGGAGGCTTCTCCTGGTCTCCTCTGGTGCCTGTCCAGGCGCCTGGGCTCAACTCTTACTCTGAGGCTCGGCTGAGGCTGGCCTCCTCAGAGTGAGGGCAGGGCTGTGGAGACAGGATGGGAGCCTTTCCAGGCCACTGCCGGAGTCTTACGCCCTCCCCATGCTCTTGTCCGAGGACCTGATGGTCTCTGAGGAGCCCCGTTTCCCGCCTCCTGCTGCCCATGCACACCGCCACACACTGAGATGGGACGGCTCTCTCAGGCACTGCCGCCTCCGCGGCCAGCTGTTCCGCTGAGTGTTATGCACTGTACTTACAAGGGCACCACAGAGTTTACACTTGTCTTCATTTTATGTGTTGTTAAAGTTTATTGAAAAATTAACAACATATACATCATTTTAGGGAGTGGAAAGTGAGGCTGAACAAGTTAGAAAATTCACTTTGATATTACAAGCAAATGGAATAAATCAATCAATCGTACTGTCACCAGTAATGCACCTTCCCTTGTGGAAATAAATTATTTGTATAAATAGCCTCTGGATGTTTGTGCTTGTCTTAACAAATCACAACATTTTTATACACAGCACTTGAACACTAGAACTGAGAATACACCTTTCTGGTGTCTTGTCGGTAATTGTTACTTACTTGGAGACATGTGGCTAGGTGTAACAGAAGAGTAGTGAAGGTGGTCTGTCCTAGTGCTGACAGGTCTGTAAGGACAGTGTCTGGGGAAACCGTGTCCCTCTGGTCCTGTGTCTGCATGTGCACCGGAGCAGAGGTTTCATTCGCCGGTGTGGAGTGTGTAAGGCGTTCAGCTGTCTTTATAACCAGGAGGAGAAGCACCTTTTCACATCGTCGGAATGTCCACAGAAACTGGACTGACCTATGGCTTCTTCCTAAGGAGAACCAGAAACTACATCTGTGGAACTGCAGGATGAGCAGTGCAGGGCTGCCTGGGATGTGGCATGGAGGGAAAGTCTCCTGCAGCTCTGCACTGCACCGGGCCAGGCCTTAGGACACCCGGGTCCTTCTGCGCAGAGTGAAGACGCGTGCTGCTGTGTCACTTGGCTTTGTTTTCTTAGCTCCTTGCTGGGATTTCCCTGCATCCCTTTGACTTGTCCTCTTTTGTCCTTTGGGTCTGAGGTCACATTGAGCCCCCTGGCTCTCCCTGGGACTGGGTGTGGCTGCATCATGGCAGGCAGCTTCCTGGGCTGTGGTCTCCCCATCACCCACCCGGACATTCCTGGGGCTGTAGGCCGCCAGCTGACAGAGGGCCACAGCTGCTGTCTGCTTCTGCTCCTCACTGCTGTCCACCATGCCTGCATCTGGAGCCTTTCCACCAGGGGCCTCGTCATGCTGAGTGTCAGCCTGGCCTGGCGCATCTCCAGAGCCTTCTGTCTCAGTCTTCTGAGCAACAGCAGTGGGTTCTGCACCTTGGGATGAGCTGGAAGTAGTAGGCCTCGGGCCTCGGGAGATGCAGGCATCCTTCACAGAGAGGTTGAGGGGTAGGTCCTGCGGCTCAAAGTCCAGGGCCACTGGGGTGCTGCCTGTGTACTCTGGTCGGTGAGTAGCAACAGGGTTTGTCTCCAACTTCTTGGAGAGGTTGAGGGGCCCTGCCTTGGAACCATCCTCAGGGCTGGAGGGTGAGGCCTCAGGGATGAGAGAGGAGGCGCTTCCTGTCTGTGCGGCAAGATCTCCATTCGGGGCCTGGAGACTAGAAGAGCCGAGAGGGCTTAGTGAGAGCTTGTTTAGGAAAGTGATCACTAAAGCATTTTGAACAGAAGTAAATGTGGCTAGTTGAATGCAACCAAAAACATTAAACTGAAGGGTTTGAAAATTAAATTTTCTTACCTTTTGGGGGACTCTGTTCTGTTCGTAGGTGGCTGGGAACGAGGGTATTCTGTGCTCTTCTGGACAGGCTTGAAGGCTGTGGGGCTCTGTTTGGGTTGCTGGAGCTGTCCTGGGGTATCTGGAGCTGCTTTGTTTGAGAGGTCACACAGACCTTCACATGTCTGGCTGGTCTGTGTGAAGTTGGTAGGGCTTGGTCTTCCGGGGGAGCCTGTGGCTGCACTGCCTGCACGGGGGCTCATTTTGGCCCCTTCTGCGTCTTTGGAAGGGTCTTTAGCCTCGGGAGTTGGACTTCCTTTCTCAAACTCTGTGTGCTTCTTGTGGGTGTTTGAAGGGTTTGACTCTGAGGGACTCGAGGCTGGGTAGACCAGGGCAGCATCCTCCAACAGTTGAGAGCTTTGGTCTCGTGAGAGGCCAGCTGCAGGCGGAAGCCTGAGGCTGTAGGAGGTGAATGCTGACTCGGGTCTGTAGAAGCCATAAGGAAGGGGCAGGCTGGTGTGGAACTGGGGGAGCAGCCTGTAATGGTCATATGCTGATGGAGATGGGGCCAGGTGTTTTGGGAGTGGCCCGGGGTGAGGCAGGAAGTGTCTCTGTTCTTGTGCCCCGTAGACGGACAGCAGGGTGGTGTCACACTCAGGTGCGTTCCCGGGAAGGAGGTAGGGGGAGTAGATGGTGGCCAAGCCATGCTCTGTGTAGAAGGGTTGGGGATACTCTGGGATTGTGGAGTGCATGTAGGGAGAGATGGTGCCGAAACCCTTCGTGGATGGGATTTTTTGTGGAAACTCGGGTGTGAGGAAAGGGGAGCTAGCTTTCCAGGGGTAGCCAGGTGTGTGGAATGCAGACTTGGCGTGGAAAGATGTGGCTTTTGCCATGGGGCTGGTTAGCGCCAGCAGCTCAGGCGCCTCTGTGTGGTCTGTCCCCTTGAGTCTGTGCTCCCCAACTGGAATAAATGCTGAGGGCCGAACCATGCTGTCCAGAGACGGCTGGGTGCTGAGGGCAGCTTCTGAGGCTGGCTCCCTCTGCATGGCCGGCCTCTGAGGGCACCTATGGGCCGCCCGCATTGGAAGCTCCAGGTCCTCCTTGGTGTCTTCCTTGGCAGGACTGAGCTGTGGCTTTGGTTCGAGGCTGGAAAGCCCATGGGTGAGTGCCTTGGTGGGGGCCGGCTTGACTGTGGGTTCTGGCTGGAGGGCCTGCCTAGGGTCCAGAGGGCTGGGCTTGGGCCCCTTGGGGGTGCGGTCCTGCTCAGACACCAGCGTGATGGAGTTCTTGCAGAGCCCGTACTTCATGTGATTGAAGAGGTGTGACTTCTCATTGCAGGTGAAGGGGCACTGGAAGCACTTGTACTTGAAGGGCTTCCCCGGCGGCCGTGGAATGTAATGAGGCTTTTTTGGTTTCCGCTCTTTGAGAACACTCATGTCCCGCCCCTGTGTTCCAGACTCCTCCAGTTGGCTGAGTGATGGGATCACTGCTTACTCCTCTTCAGCCCTGACTGGTAGCCGTTGGGAAGGCGCACTCCGTCTCGCCTCCCTTTTCAGAGTACTGGGGTCAGCTCCACTGCTGAGGAGTGTCTCGGGAGGGCTCGCCGTATGGTCTCGGAGCTGTAAGGGAGATTAGAGGCTGAGTCAGGATGGGGCTTAGTGGGTTGGGGTCCTTGTCCAGCTCCAGAAGGAGGATGGGGCAGAGGCCCTTTGAGGAAGCTGAGGCACCCCACATCCCTGCGTGCCTGCTCCACTGGCTGCCCGCTCCCCTCCCTCCGTTGTTTTCTCAATCTGACCTGGAAGAGTTTCTGGGGACCAAGAGTGTGCAGTGTGTGAAGTCCGAGTACAATTCTGGGAGCACGTGTACTTATCCGGGTTTGGGGGCCCTCACCCCACAGTCTAGACCTACCCTCTGGAGTGCCCTGAAGGGCTGATCTTCTGCCCCTCAACCATCTCCTCAGGGCTTTGGGGTGGGCCCTGGAACAGCCTGCCTGGTTGCCTGCCTGTTCTCGGGGTGGCATCCTTCGGCACTGTGTGTGTGGTGTGCCATTCGGCCGAGACTGGTGGCCACCCTGCCTAGGGAGCCACGGTTATTGGCATGTTCTGTACGTCGGTGTCACGAGTGGAGATTATTTAAACGTGACTCCACCCTATGGCTTCCAAAACCACAAATAAAAAAGTCAGCTCTTTCTCAGTAAGTTATATTTTGTTTTTTCTGGTGCTGGGGATGGAACCTAGGGCCTACCTAGTTCATGGCACCAAGTGCTCACATAGGGCCACACCCCCAGTCTTGGCAAGTTGCATTTCTATAGTCTCCATACAAATGCCAAAGCTGTATTTAGGTTGTTTTTCACAGTTTGCAGCACTGCCAGGGTAAGCTTGCTGTGTCCTGTGCACTGCCTCCTTATCAGAGTAGAGTTGCTTTTCCTGTCCACCCTGTCCTTTCACAGTGTGCCTCTAAACAGACCTTCACGTGGGTGTCTTCTGGACCGTGGGAGGCCCTCTTGGCCTTTAGCCTCCAGTTTGCTCCTCAGGCCCTTGGCACTTGTAGGTGACCCCCCCTATCCACCACATAATCCGCTTTCACTGGGCCTCCTGACCAAAGCTGAGAGAGTCCAGGTTCCTAAATTCACTTGGAAACATGAAAAGGGCAAAGGTCTCCAACTCCTTACTACTTTCAAATAGCTTAAAAGTAAATCTCAGTGGAAATATGTGAGAACATTGTTTTCAGCTGCAAAACTCAGCCTGTGGGACTTATGCTGTCAAGCAGTACCTTTTTGACTTGGTGGTCAGATGCCTCTGGAGAGCAGGGGAGGCCCCTGGCGTCAGGCAAGCCCTTAGTTTCCTTTGGGATACTGGGAATATGAGAAAGCTATCTGATTTATTTGGATTTTCTCCTAATTTATTCATCATTTCTTAAAAGCACAAAGAACAACCCTGAATGTCCCCAACTGCTTCTGTAGCATACTTTAAGATTTTAAGACTTTTTTGTTAATAGTGATTTTGGTGGAAAAGAGGGCTGTGCTGAGACCAGAAACCTCCCACTTAAGAGTTTCTTTGAGGCAGTGGTAGGCAGCATGCATTTGGGACGAGAAAGCTTTCGTTGCCTTGTAACTGAGATGGAGTCAGCGTAGGACCCCCTCTGGGGTGTGGTCCAGCAGCCCTCTAGGGGTTCCCTATGGACCTGTGCCATGGGTAGGGGCAGAAGCTCTAGGTACCATGTCAAAGTCAAGCCAGCCACACGTGGATCAGTGGCTTTGTGATTTTCCTCTTTACTCTCTTATTAAAAGAAAAATGGTGAAATGTGATTCTCTGGGGTCTAGCTGTACCTCGGGGAGCAGCGAACAGGACTGCCCTGCCCCCTCCAGGTTGCGAGCAGTGGGCCTGGTCCCTGCCTTGCAGGCCAGCCGGCTAAGTCAGCGGGGCTTGTGCCGGCACGCTCAGTGTGCTCCTGGTCCGCAGGCGTGGGAACCGCGGCGAGGCAGGTTCCCAGCGCCTCGCAGGATATGTCATGGCACAGATCTGAGAGCAGTGATTTCATCACTCCCTGGGAGCGTCGTGAGCAACACGATGACAGCTGCAGACATTTATCAAGTGTGAGCCGCATCCAGGGATACCAGGGGTGACAGCGCGGGGAGGACAGAAAGTCCCCTCGGGATGTAAGAAAGTGGTGACATGCATCTAAGCAGTGTTACTTACTGTAACAGCAGGAGATAAGGGCCCCGCGGTGGTCAGGTTTCCCTGTCGTAGGGAGGCAGGCGGTGTGCAGGTTATCGTAGTATCAGCCAAAGAATAATTTGGGAAGTAGCTACTCACACTTATCGGCACACCTTCCAGCACACACGCCTGTGCCGGAAGCTGTGTCTGAACCTTGCCCTTTCTGCTCTCCTCTGCTCAGTTTCTGGCAGTGTGTGTGTGGGTGTGTGTGTGGGGCGTGGTTTTCTGGTGCCCGGACCCTGGGAGGTGAGGGTGTTGTAAGGTTTACTGCGTGAAGGGAATGTGCATAAAGTGGAGTCCCCAGCACTGCCGTTTCAGTAACTTTGGATAAACTGACCTCTCCAGTTGCACAATTGCTGATTAAAGCAGGGCACTCAGCTGCTTCAGAGGCAGGTGTAAGAGGGCGTAGCTCACCTGTCTATAAAACCACAGACATGCTGGAGAAGTAAGTGGGATAAAATTGATGCTTTTGTAAGCTTTCGAACGATGATGTCAGCCTGTGAGTTCTCTGTCCTAACTCAAGTGAGGTTTACAAGGATGAAGAAACTAACCTACAGCTGCGACTGCAGTCAGTCACGCATGGCTGTGGGCACAGAGGTCTGACACATCCCGTCCAGTCAGTTGATGCCTGCTGGACTTTATACTACTGCTGGTGTTAAATAGTCCAAAAAGACCATGTAGTTGCCAAAACAGTAAAACCCAGAGCTTTGTTTACAGTAAGTTTGGATTTGCATTCTGAGGCGAAGTTTCCCTGAAGGTGAGGAGAGACGTCCCTATCCCTGTCCCTGTTCCTTTCCCTGTCCTGGTGAGCATGTTTCTGCTGTGGGATTGTGTGCCTGGGGAGTTGCTTGGGGCTGCGGGAGGAAGGTAGTGTGGGCCCAGGCGAGCTCTCCCCACTGCTGTCCTGCCTTTCCCTGTTGATGGGCAGGAGAGGCTGGGGCAGCACCTCACTGCCTCCTGGCCGACCCTCTCTCCTCTGCCTGCCCTGGGGCACCGCCCTGCTGGGTGGCCAGGAGCCTCCGAATGGTCTTCCCTTGGTGTGTGTGTCCACACTAAAGGGCGTGGGAACAGTGAGGTGACGGTACTTCCTGGGCTGTCCTGCTGCCTGTGCAGATGCCCTGCTGATCCAGTGTTCCATGTGCCCCTATGCACTGCTGCTGACTGTGCCCCATAAAGGCCCAAGAGCTCGCTCCTCTACTGCAGTGCCTCGGCCTGGCATAGCTGCCCTCACAGGGCTCTGAGCAGCTTGCAGTTTCAGTTGGCCCCAACTCCTGTTTATCTTGATTTTAAAATCCTGAACTCGGCTGCTCCCTATGTGGACACTTAGTGCATGCCTGTTACGACCACGGTAGTGGCTGGTGTGTCTCCAGTATTTCTAAGGGACTTGAACTTAGGAAGCAGCAGTTTTGTTAAGGAGTTTGCTGGGACACAGTGGAGGTAATTACAGCCTGGCTTTATAGGAGGTGCTCGCCCTGCATGCTTGCCTCTGCGTGGAGGAAAGCCGTGACACTGCCGGTGGTGTCCAGCTGCCTGGCACCAAGTCTCGCAGGTGGAACGTCCTGAAGGGCATGCTGTAATTACCACCTGTGATGTGGCATTATTGCGCCACTCAAGGACATGCCATTGTCAGCTCCCACTGGGGTGTTGCAAGAACAAGATATGTGAGTTTTTCTCCAGTTGAGCCTTCGTTGTGGCTGTGACTGGCGGCTACTCCTCCCAGCTCTCTGTTCTCTGAAATGAAGGGGAAGCCTCAGGACGACCATGACCTAGGGAGGAGGCGCTTTCCTGGAGTACGATTTGGAAGAAAGGAACCAGAAAGCAGCCAGAGGCCCTCTGTCATGGCCACGCAGTGCCGGTGCCTCCTGGTCATAGCAGACATTGCAAAACCCTGGAGACCTTGTTTTAGTGCAGGTGGACTTGGGCCGGGTGGACAGAGGCTGCTGAAGGCTGACATGGGTCAGGTGTGGCCAGTAATGTGGTCAGTAACTTTTCCTACAGACTTCCGAAAGAAGTTCCATATAAGGAAAAACACCCCTTTGTGTGTATGTGTGTGCATGAGTGTGTGAGTGTGTAAATGTGTAACCTTAACCAAACAAAAACCTATTCTTCTTGGTTAAAAGGTTATGTCAAAAACAGTACTTATTTTAAACTTTAAAAGTTAAACTTAACCGAGAAATTAAAATCAGCAGCTATTTAATTACATATAATCTACATATCCATAAATACATATATATTCCTTATCTCTTTTGATGTTGAAATTTATTGTAGCTTTGTTTTAAGGTAAGCAAGAGTTAAGCAGTAATATAAAATCACCTTTTGGTTTATATTTTATAAGTTTATGGCGGAAATGACTTGATTTCTAAATAAGCCTGTTCTTGCCAGCCTTGGAATAAAGTGTCACCCCATTAAGAGTTGGGACTGTGTTCTGTGTCTGGGCAGAGCACTTGCCGGGTCCTGACTCGTCCTCAGGGCCCAGAGCAAGGCAGAGCAGAATCGGGCAGGTGGTTCATTTAGCTAGTATCTTAAGACCCTTGGGAAAGCGGTTTGGAAAGAGAACTTGGATCTGAGAAGAAATCGTGAGCACTTACCTGGTGTGTGGTACAGTGTGGCTGGCCTGTCGGGCGGTCGGTGGAGATGCAGGTCTCTGCTGTGCTGGCGCTGGGAGCAGGATGTGTTCTCACGCTGGGCTGGCTGGTGAAACTGGAGCTGGCTGCTGTGGTGGGAGGGGTTTAAGTGTAGGAGTTGAGCCCTCAGGGCGTAGAGATGCACCTGATATTCCTCCGCCCGCAGCTACGCTTCATGTGTTTGCACCACTGAGTGCCACACAGCCTCTCAGAGCAGGGACTTAGCCGGCCGGTCACAGTGCCTCCTGACACCCTGCCAGTGCTGTCCAGAGGTGGGGGGCACGCAGGGCCAGATGGGTCCGGGTTCGGATGCTGTGCGTAGTTGTCCTCTGGTAGTTTGGTGGCAGGGTAGTAAGGACACACACAGACTCTCTTCAGAGCCCTGCTGTGTACTAGTGGCAGGGAAATGCTGGGTTTGCTCTGAAATGTGCACCGGGAAGTACAGTGCTTGTGTGCCCTTGCGGGAGGGCTGGCATGACCTCTTATGCCTGTCAGCCTCTCACCCTGTACCCCATCTCAGCTGGTCCCCTGAGAGAGCCAGAGAGCTGAGTCGTGGGGAAAGTCACCCGTGCCGCCTGTCCCGGGACCTGCTGGAGCATGCCCAGTGCCTGCACTGAGCTGGCTGAGGCAGTGGGGCTGCCACTGGGAGTCAGCGCTACACACCCGGATGTCCCCTCTTTAATTTGGGGGCCAGTTTATTCTCCAAACCACTTGCCCGCTAATCCGAGCCCCCCCCCCCCCCCCCCC
>NW_022900935.1:65221667-65247976 GCF_012274545.1 Fukomys damarensis
GCAGCAAAGGGAGATGCAGCACTAGTGCAGACCTTCGGTCACACCTGGAGCTGCGGGTGGGGTCTGCACCAGAGGCTGATGGACAGGCTCGCGGGTGGGCACGGTGTTCTTCCCACCTATGTGAACATACACCTGGCTTCGCCTTTGTGCTTAATGCTTACAGTTTTCTTTGGTTACTTTTATCCCAGTCACATATATAAGTTAGAGTCAAAAATAGTGGTGTAGTCTTATCACAAGGGCACCATTCCCTCCCTTTGGCTTGCTGGAGACCAGCTGCTGCACACTTAGTGGACAACTGTCCACTCTGTCTTTGCCTGGTGTCTGGGGCCAGGACTCTGGGCGACACTTTTGTCTGTGGGTGCTGGCAGTGGCCTGAAGTGAGGTTCCCCTCTCCCTGCTCTGTAGGGTCCCAGGCTGTCTCTCCCGTGTGGCTCCTTCCCCAGGAGCTCATGGCTCCATGCTGCCAGGACCCCAGGAACACGGCCAGGCTGAGAATCCTCCTAGTGTCACTTCTGTTGCCCTCTCCAGGGTGGAAGGGCATCCTTGCTCAGCCCCTCTGTCCGCAGCACTTCTCTGACCCACCCCGATGCCACATCAGACTGACCCGTTGCCAGTCCGGCCCCAGAGTCTCATGGCAGTGAAGCGCAGTGCTGCTGCTTCACACCCTGCCGCCTCTGCCTGGGAGCCTGCGCCTCTTCCCTTGGGCCCACACTCTCACTCTCCACCCGTTGTACAGCTTGCATTTCTCCCTTCAGTGCCCACCTTTCGAGTCTTCCACCACACTGATGTCACACAGTGTAGGTGACAGGGAGCTGATTGTAACACCCTAGCAGTGGTTTATACTGTTGTTCAAGGTTCTCTCTTCCAAGGTGGGGTCTCCACTCCGTGAAGGCTGAGCCAGAGCGTCAGATGCAGAGCCCCTCAGCCTGCCTGGCTAACTGCCAGGACTGGGTCTGGCGTTGTCTGTGCACTGTGAGACACCTGTTCTAGAGTGGTCTGCGACTGACTCCGGTGTCCTGTCTGCATGCAGGTGGGCTCCTTCCTCTGCAGTTCCTTACCTCCGTGCCTCTTTCTCGTGCAGTCCTGTTTTGATAGCTCCCGCTTAGCTCTCTGAGGACTTCAGTGACAGTGTCTTGTGGGCTGGGTGGGTGTTGGGCCTGCATTGTCCTGTCCCATGGGTTTTTTGTTTCCAGGTGCCACATCCAGGGGCTTTCTCCCAGGAGTGACATTTCTTCATTGATGTGGTTGAAGGAACTGAATTCTCAGGGCTGTGAACTGGGACTCTGTGGTGTTTGTCGCTCCGGGAGAGTTGGGGCTTCTTCCTGTGGCCCTTTGTGCTTTCTGGCTCCTGTGTCTTTCCTGTGGTTGCCTTCCCTATCCTCTGTGATCCTAAGCTTGGGCCTCTGAGAGGAAAAATGTCTTTCCTGCTGTTTTTGGCAAGATTCAGCTGCCATTGTGTGTTCAGGTCACTACAGTACCCAGAAATTTTGTGGGGGCACTTCCCATCAAGAGGGTCCAACCTCCCGAGAGGTGTGGTAGCTGGTGATCCCTCCGAGGGAGGGTCTGTAGGGAGGCCCGGCCCCATGACTTGGGTATCTGCGGCAGGTCTGACGCATCCCTTCACAGTCTTTTTCATAGACCATCTTTGCAGCGGGAAAGTCAGTCACCCCTTTGGCGTCAAGGAGAAACATGGTGGCTATACTCTGATTCCATGCTTTTCCTGGGGCTGTGTCTGAAGGGACATGGGCAGGAAGGGAAGGTACTGGGAACAGTCAGAGCACGGTGCTTTGGGTGTGGCCTGGCAGGGACACCCTGCCTCTCGGGATGCTGGCCTAGGGGTTGGCCTAGGACCTCGGGTGGCCCACAGTATAAGGTTGTTCTCAGCTGTCTCCAGAGATGCAGGATGACAGCGGCCTGGCACGTCAACAAGTGATGGCAGGTGGGGCCAGGGACTTAGCTCAGTGGTGCTGCTGCCTCCTTCAAAAGCACAAGGTCCCGAGTTTGATCCCCGGTACCCAAAAAAAGAAGAAGCGATGGCAGGTGGCTGTGGCTTCCCTTCCCCACGGTCGTGCCTAGGAACAGAGCAGGGCAGGGCTGTGGGGTCTGTGAGGACCTCACACTTTGTCCTCGCCGTTTGTCAGGAGTTAGGGATAACTAGCATAAGACCTCTGGGTCCGCCTTGCCCCACATGCGACCCTGCCCTTCCTGCTAGAAGTGTCTCTTGGGGTTTCTTAGCTGTGACTCTTTTCCCGTGGAAATCGCCACAGTGACACTCTCATTTCCCAACACGTGGAGTTTTGGTCTTGAGCTGGCCCTGGGTGATGGCCTCTTCCCCTGCTTTTCCTGCCTGCCTCCCAGATTCTAGCTTCCCTTGGGGTCTTCCCTGCCCACTTTTCCTTCCTCCCTGGTTTCTTCTTTCCTGTCCAGTGTCAGGGCTGGTGCTCCTGTGGACGGAGGGAGGCTCTGTCTCCAGTGGTCTCCAAACTGTGCTAGACTTGGCTTCCTGCCCTTGGGTGGCTCAGAGCTGCCCACAGGGCCTGCCCCTCCCTATTCCTTGGAGCAGCTCCTGGTTGTTCCACCCTGGTGGTGCCACCTCCCTCATGTAGCTCCTGGGCCCTCAGATGCCTTGAGGTGAGAGGCCACAGCTCAGGAGCCCTTGGCCCCTCCAGGGACATGCATGATTTCTCACTTGAAACAAAATCTGAGAGTTTGAGTAGGCTGTCACTTAAGTTAACAAAAGTGAACATGAGAGGGGCCAGCCTGTAAGAAAATCGGGTGAGCTGTTGCTGGGCGTGTGTTCCTGACGATGTGGACAGGGGACTGTATTTGTAACCCGAGGCTGAGCTGTGCAGTGCCATCGCTTGTTGTAAATCATCAATCAAATAATGCCATGGTTTGAGTTTTTATGGAGCTAGAGCCAAGTTCTGGGGGGTGGGAGGAGATGGGGAGACGGCCCTTTCCCCTGTGTTCCCCGAGGTGTCTGTCTGGGATGGAATGTGCCAGCTTGGGAATGTGGACTGTGTGCAGCCTGTGTACCACTGCTGTCTGCCTGGCCATCCCTCGGACAGCCGCTAGAAGTGGATCTTGTGGCTCCTTGTGAGCCTCAGGCGAGAGGTGAAGATTTTCCCCTGTGTAACCAGCCCTAGTTCTCTGCCCCTTCCTGGTGTGGTTGGTGCTGCCACTGTGTGTCCAGAGGGAAACCTGAAACCCTGGCTGCTTAGTTTGTGAACTTGGGCCAAGTTGGAGGCCTTGCAGTGCTCCTGCCTGCTCTGCTCCCTGCCTGGCAGCACAAGCACAGCCTCGGAGCTCGGAGCCCTCACCTATCTTATCTCAGACCTGCAGGCTCTCCAGGAGCATTGTTGAGCCTGCGGGATCTCGGCACATGCTCACAGCCAGACCCAAGCCACTGGGCAAACCTAACTGGGCTGGTGAAGGAAACAGTGTTCAGGCTTCTTGTTTCCTTTGTGCTGCATATCCCAGCACCAGCGAGAGACAGAATAAGTACCTTGGTGAGCAGTCTGCTGGGAAAGGCCTTCCCCAGACCCACCACCCTCTCTCCTCTGCCCACTCCCGATCAGCTTGTCCATAGCTGTCTCCTCTGCCCATTGCCGCAAGGGTGTGTCCCAAGTCATTTCGGATCCTCCCCTGCAACACACATCTTTCATTTTTGTTTCTTTTCATCACCAGGGATGGTACCCCAGGGCCTTCACATTTAGCTCCATTCCACCCCCACCCCCTTATTTTTTTGGTACCAGGGCTCAAACTCGGGTCCTTGAGCTTGTGAGGCAGGCAGCAGAACTACTGAGCTAAATTCCTGGCCCTCTCCAACCCTTGTTTTAGTTTTAAATTTTGGGAAAGGATCTTGTTAACTCACTAAATTGCCATGGCTAGGCTCAAACTTGTGATCCTCCTGCCTCAGCCTCCTAGAGTGCTGGGATTACAGGTGTGTGCAGTATACCTTGCTGCTATGCACATTTTCTGTCTTATTTTTGGACTTTATTTGGCCCATGTCCTTGCTCCTCCTGAGCAGTGGTTTCTACTCCTTTCGTTGCTATCTTTTTTATCGTGCCTTTTTGGGTACTGTTATGTCAAGTTCATGTCCTATTCTGAAAGTGAGAATTAGATGCAAGTTGCCCTTGTCAAACATGTGCCGTGTGCCAGGCATTGCTGTCAGCATAGGATCGACCGTGAATCTGCATGGCTTCCCAGGGGACAGCCTCAATGAGGTGAGAAGGACTTGGGGGCCCAGAGTCTGCCTCCAGCCCCTTCCTTTCTGCACTGTGGTGCGAAGCGTCCTTTCACAGACATGACCATGGCACCCTGCCGGGGGCTTCGCAGGCTGGCAGCTTAGCCAGAGAGAGGCTTTGGTGCTTGGAGATGGAAGTGAAGCAGTGCTGTCCGGGAGCTTGTTGGGGGAGGCTTTCCTGGCCCCTGCAGCACTTGCACCTCTCTGGCCGGAGACGGGCACAGACTGGGCACTCACCACAGCCTCAGCTCCATTCCTGCGTTTAACTTGTGTGGTGCTGGTGGCAGCTTTGGGCTGATACAGGTTCCTAAATCATTGCTTTAACTGTGAAAAGCAAAAGGTAATAGGATAAATGGGCAAACTGGGTATTGTCCTGAGGACTAGAGTGCCCCTCTCCATTATCGCTAAGCCAGTTAGAAAACAAAGCAGTATTACTTCTTGGCCTTTTGGCTAAGATCAAGTGTAGAAAACAAAGCAGTGGATGCACACAGGCACACACACTCTCACACTCATACTTACACTCAGCGTTATGTGTGGCCTTGGGGAGTATTGAGGAATTGCAGCGCGAGACCAGTTCTCTGGATCACAAAGCAACAGGACTGGACAGCTGAGGCACAGATTTTCAGTTGGAAAATTATGGGTTTGGAAGTGGCAGACTATTGATTTGGAAGTTGTATATTTGCTTTCTTCCTTAAGGGCGATCTGTAGACTCTATTGTGAACATTTTAGTCAGATGTTAGTTTCTTCTTAGCCCGCACTGGGGTCACATGCAGCATATGCTCTCTCACCGTCTGTCAAGGTTTTATTTCTTTTTGCTTAGTGATTAATATTATTGTTCTTGTTGTTTCACAATCCTGGGGATGGAACCCAGGGAGCACTGAGCTATATCGCCACCCCACTCCCCATTTTTTAGCAGAATTTTGCTAAGATGCCCAGGCTGGTCTTGAACTGGCAGCCTCTTGCCTCAGCCTCCTGAGTAGCTGGAATTACAGGCATGTGCCATTGAGCCTAACAGGCATTATTATTTTTAAAGACACTTTAATCTTTCCCCTATGTGTACAGAATTTCTTTGCACAGTAAGCCTTTTTGCATCATAAAGCTCCACTTTGGCATAATTTTATTACTGCGCTATGGCTTTTTAGAAGTTCCTTCGATGAAAGTGTTTGTACCAACATCTTGGTACTGTATGTCCTTTTGCCCTTTGTTCCTAGAAGGTGGTCCTGTGGACTCACGTTCCTGGTACAGAGTGACACTGACACTGCTATAGTGGGTCCCCTTCTGTGCCAGGCCTGCCCGGGGTGGCCACCGCTGGCTCCTTGTCTGTAGGGGCTGTGTGTTGTGAGGGCAGGGCCCCTGTGGGAGCTCTCTGGGGCTGTGCTCGGGGTTTCCCTTGTTTCTGGAGTTTTACACTTTGAACATGTGTTTAGATTTCTGTTTATCTTGTGTATGCAGTTGTGTTTTCTGTATCTGACTTAACATATTTCAGTAGTCCTGGAAAATTCTCACTCTGGCTTCCTGGCCCCTTCTGACTTTTGTGTTCTATAAACTCTTCAGTTCTGTCTTCATCTCTATCAGATTGTCTTCTCTGCTTTCCCTGTGTCAAAGCCAGACATTGTGCTTTTAATTTCAGTAACATTGTGTATAGTATGTTAGACTTACATGTACAATGGATATTTAAACATGTCTAAAGTTTCCTGGCCATTTTTGGTATCTCACCACCGGCTCATTTTTAATTTCATGTTTTAAACATTTCATGCAGACTTTGCAAACTCTTTGCTATTTGAAAGCTGTGGTATCTAAGCCCCTTGCTGGTTTAGGTTGGGTGTGCATGGTTTGTTTTCTCATGCCCCTTCCCCAGGCCCCACGGAGATGCCCATGCAGGGCGTCCTGTCTTCCCTACCGGGGTTCCACTGGCGGTATGGCCTGAGCACAGATGCTGATCTCCCACAGTTTTGGAGGTGGGCGCTCCTGGTCAGAGTGCTGGCAGGTCTAATGCCTTGAGGCCACCTGCTTCTTTGGTCACCGAGGGCCCCTCTCTGTGTCCTGGGGGGCGTTCTCTGGAGTCTGGACACTAATGCCGTTTGCACATCACTGGCCAGAAGGCCCCTCCCACCATTGCTGTGAGTGTTGGGATCTCTGCATGGGAATTTTGGAGGGACCCCTTCACTCAGACTGCAGCACCGTCCTGTGGCTTTTCTCGTCCAGTCTGGCCCTCACCTGCTCAGGCTCCACGGCCCTGTGGGTGTTCTGCCTCGGGGCCCCTCCTTACATCACATGGACCACTGTGGCCCTGGCCTCTTGGTCTTGCCTCTCCATGCGATGGCTTCAGAACTGAGGGTCTGGAAGGGCAGCTAAAGGGCTCTTAAAAATCCATGTCATAGTGACTCAAAAAAATTGATATAAAATTTCATATGAAGTTTACCATTGGCCATTTGAATGTAAGTAGTTCAGGAGCATCTGGTGCATGTGTGATGCCCACAGCTGTCTCTCCCTAGAGACCCGGGACTAGCACTGTCACCACCTTGACTTCTACCAGCCTGTGCTCAGTCTCTGAGTTCACTTGCTCTGTGTGTTCTCCGGGAGTAAAATCTTTACAGTGTCGCCTTTTGGGCTGTGGCTTTCATACTGAGTGTGATGGTGTCAAGGCTTGCTGTGTCCGAGGGTGCCATTCCTTCTCAGGCTGGATGCTGTCTCCTCACTTGTCAGTGATCATGTCAGGTTCCCCACCTCCTGGCTGCCATGGACAGTGCTGCTGCAGGTGTCGTGCCAGTGGGATGGCTCCTGTCTCTGTTCTTGAGGCGGTACCTTGCTGGACTGTAGCGTGGTTCTCTATAGCTCTCCACATTGTGGCCCTGTCCCCCAGCAGTGCACGAAGGCTGGTTTCTCCACATCTTCACGACACCTTTGGTTTTCCTTTTTGAAAAAAATTACACCCAACCTGGGGGCATGAGGAGATCTCTCACTAAGATTTTGATTTGCATTTCCCTTAATGACAGTGTTGAGCATCTTTTCATGTACTTTTGGCTGTTTGTGTACTGGACAAAATACCTGTTCATTCTTTGTCCTGTTTTTAACCTGTCCTTTTATTGAATTGTAAAAGTCCTCATTATAGTCTGGATACAAAAAATGCTTATGTGATTAGCAACTAGCTTCTACCCTGGTGGTATGCCTTTGATGATATTTCATGTTGTGACATTTTAATGTAAAAGTTACACCACTGTCTTAATTTTTAATCTTTAGTTCTTTTTGTGTGAAATTTTTTTGGTGTACAGGAATGTGTGTGTGTGAGTACATAAACAAATTCATACCTATTGGATTTTAAAAGGTGTCTTTAATCTTTTTGCTTGTAAGTATTTGGTAGTTGTTTAATTGGAGTTGAGATTCTATTTGAAGAATTTTGTGTTTAATGGATGGAAAATGTCAGCGTGTCAGTGATGTGTGTCTCAGAGTTTGCATTTGACCCATGCCTCAGAGTAGAACTGTGATGTGGCGAGTGTGGACAGTGCCGTTTGGCCGGACTGTGCAGAGCACTCAGGATGAGGTTCCACCCACAGCTTTCTGTTGTTTTGGACATGGATGACATTTATACCCTTTTGCTAAAGGATGTTGTGGGTCTTCTTATGAAAAACCTTGCTATCTGGTCGGGAAATCCCTTCTGCTGACTCAGTCCAAGCCTGTTCTGCTCCTCTGTGTCTTGCTAGCTGGCCTGTGTGCCAGTGATAGGAAGTGTGGCTGGCTGACTCGGTGGGAGAGTTGTGGGGCTGAGACAGCCAGAGAGCCCATTTCTCCCATTTCTAGCTTGCTATGGCCACAGCGTGTTTGGACCTCTCCACGTGGCGCTGTAAGACTGGCAGCACATGCTGTGCCCCCCCAAAACAGCGTGTCGGGGGAGGTCTCCTCTGTTCTCTGCATGCACTTTCATGCTTGCTGGGCCCCTTGATGTGTGCAGTGCTGTGGTGGGAATGGGCCTGCTGTCTGAGAGCCCTGACTGCCTGAGTGCCCCTGGACATGTGCGACTCATGGCTGTGCTGTAGGTGGAAGTGGGGCTCTCAGCTCCTGCATGAGAGCCTGGGCCTTGGCCTCATAGGTCCCACCGTGGTGTGTTGTTTGTGGTCTGTGAGGTCCCAAGGTCTCAGGGCTGTCCCGCAACAACCAGCAACTCAGGTGAGTCTGGCGGAGTGTTGAGCCCCATGTGCAGTGCTCAAACTGATCTTGGCATCGAGCAGTGAGGGAGCTTAGTGAGAGCCTGTGGTGTGGACAGAGATAGAAACTGGAATTCAGAACCTCAGCCAGGCTTCTGAGCATTGTTAGGAACCTGCCGCTTTACGGGGAGCTGGCAGGATGAATTCAGGTGGTACCTGTGGACTGTACCGTCTCGCCCACCTGGGCAGACACGTGGTCTGTTTGGCAGAAAGAACAGGTGGCCAGGCTAGGACAGGTGTGAGGTGTGCCATTAGCTGCACATGGGGGATGTGTGCCTTCTCAAATGTGCCTCCCATCTGACCTTTGCTACTGACCTCTCCTTCGACCTTGTGGGCCAGGGCATGTCTCGAGTGCCATGGTCATCAAGGTCCTCCGATGTTCCAAGAGCTGGAGCCAGGGACACTGTCTTGGGCCCTGGAGGTTGGGCCCTGGGGCTGGGGACCCATGGTCATGAGTCAGTGCAGAACTGGTCCTGACTTCCTGGTTAAGCCTTTAATCCTCCAGGACGCTTGTTTTTGCTTCTTTTAAGTTGTTGTACCAGGCCACTCTGTCATTAGCTGAGGGTGTTTCAGTGCCAGCGGCACTGCGAGCTGAGGATCACACCCTTGCTCCTGGAGGCACCTCCCTCATGGTATCCTTGCACATACGTTCTGCCCATGGCCTGTGGCTCTTGTCCCTGTGGTGGCCGCTGGGACCCCATAGTGAAGGGGATGACTAGTACGGACAGGAGGAACCTTTGTCATTCTTGTGAGAGTGATGGTCCTTCAGAAATCCTGGGGGCATTTAAAAAGCCAAGAGCTAGCTTGGCTTGGACAGCACAGGACGTAGTCTGTGGAATGGTGGGTGGGCCTGGGGCTGTGGGTGTCCTGGGAAGCTGTTTGCTGTCACACCAACATTGAAGAGAAGCCGTTCACTTATGCACTTATTACGTTGACAGAGGTTGGTGAGTCTGCGCTGGTGGCATAGAGGAAATGACACGGGTATCCCTGAGACATCTGTTGGCTGCTGTCAGTTCTCGGTGGACCTTGGGGACTGTTTCATCTCAGAGGCCACAGCTCATTTTTCTGCCCAGAGCCTGTGCTATGGATGATGCCTGAGGTCTGAAGGGGGCTCCTGCCCTGCCGGATGGTCAGGTGGCCCTGACCTATCAAAAATATATCTCTTTTTGAGACAGGGTCTATTCTGTGTTACACAGACTGGCCTCAAACTTGCAGTAACCTGCGCCCAGGGTGAGACTTTTTAAATGTTCAACAGGCTGACTCTAAAGGCTGGCCGTGGAATCCCTCCCTACATGAGCAACGCAAGTGAAGCACTGATGGTCTGGAGGTGGGGCTTCCTGAGGGCGGCACAGACTTGGACGGCCGATGTGTGTGGGGTGTAGGGCCACCTGAGTGTGCGTGGACTTCTTCCTGCCATCACATGTGTTTCCTGAGCCTCCTGCTGTTGGGGACGGATGTGGACTTGTGTGTCCTGCTGGTGCATCCCCACAGTGCTAAATATGAGGTGGTGGGTGTGGGCTCTGTGTGGCTCCGGGATGGCACGTTGGGGGTGGCGTGGCAGGTGCTGCCCTTGGTAGTGGATTAGGGTGTGGTCAGAGACAGGTGCAGGAATGCCTTGGCCTTTGGCTCCATCTTGTTCTGTGACTCAGCATTTCCGAAGGTCCCCCAGATGACATGTTGCCTGCTTTCTATCCTGTAACTGCACTCTGTGGTGAAGGGCCTTTGTCATGCCTGACTTGTACCATGGGAAAGACAGTGCCCCCAACCAGGGCCACAGGACCCTCAGGACACCTGGCTGGGAGAGGCCACCTGGCCCTCAGCAGATGTATAGTTGGCCCAGGGGACAGATTTGTGGACCTGCATAGATATGGGGCTTCCCATGGGAGGAGAGCGGGCCCACTGGGCTGCGCGAGTGCCTCAGGCCCCTGGGGAGGCAGAGCCAGGCGACACCCGCGGGGTGTGCTCTATGTGGTGCGAGTGCCCTGGGTCAGTGCCTGGCCCTCTCCGGCAGGTTGGGTGCTCATGTCTCTGCTCCCCCGCCTATAGTTACAGGTGTCATGGTCGCATCACACCGAGAGCCTTCGTTTTCTCCTGCCCACAGCCACCTCAGCGTGGGCACTTTTCTGAGCAAGCCAGACTGCATTCTTGAGGGTGGCATGGTGGCTGTTGGTACAGCAGCATGTTCTGTAGCTCTGGGTAGCTGTGTGCTCCTGCTGTGGGACAGCTCAGCTGCAGTCCGGGAGACCCTCCCCACATGGTCCAGCCTGTGCTGGAGGAGCCTCTGTCCTACGCTTTCCTCGGGGAAAGTGTTTTTGTTGCCACACTGTCCATCGGTGTGCACACTTCCCCCTTCCCAGTTCAGGGTGGAGGTTGGAGCAATGCCTCTGGTCCGCACTGGCCTTGTGATGAGTGATGGCTTCCCTCAGCCTGAGAGCTCTCAGTGGCTGCTCACAAGGGCTCACTGCTGCAGGGGGTGCCCGGTCCTTTGTCCCTGGGCTTTGCACTCTGCGGAGCCTGCAGTGGTTACATGGGGCTCCAAGAGTCAAGCTGCTTTTCACCCGGAGGCTGCTTCTCCTTGGGCAGTTGGCATTACGCCCATGACGCGCTGCCTGGGAGAAGGGCATTTCGGTTACCTCACTGGGCTCTGGGTAGCCAAAAGGAAGCCCTCTGGGTAGGTAATATCTGACATGCACTTGCAGTGTGTAATTGGAGCCACGAGAAAGGGTTTTGTTCAAAGCTAGTGAACAGTTTCCTTATTTTAAATCTGTTGGATCTGCAAAAAGTCGTTGGCTTTTGAATCTTCTCTCTGATAATGATTTTATATAAAATTTAGCACAAAGAGGTTTGTGGTCAGGGTGCCCCAGCCTTGGGTACACCCATTTCCAGGTGCCACTGAGGCTGACCTGGCCTTGTCACCTGCCGGGTGAGTCAGAGCCGGCAGCTGGTTTCCCCCTTTCTGGTTGTGGGGTCTCTCGTTTTGCTGTCTTACCCAAGCTGCTGCTCTTTCTGTAGTCAGAGACCTTCCCAGTGGCCCAGGGCAGAGTTCACTGCCTTGCTCACTTGGCCTCTGGCAGCTGTGCTTCAGCCCTGGTGTTTGCTGTGGCCTGCGGAGGGTCCTTGAGTGGGTGTCTTGGGAGAGTGCAGGACAGTCGTGAGGATGCGTGCTTGGGTCATGGGGCTTCCAGGTGACGTGGGGCAGCGCTGGTAATAGGCCATAGGCCTGGCTGGCTTTGCTCTCTGCTCCTTTGACTTAGCCACCTTGTCTACGGCCATACCACCCTGAATGCGCCCCGATCTCACCTGACGTAGTCACCTTGCTGCCCAGGACATGTTGGATGGTGGTCAGTGTGTGGTGGTTGTCTGAGCTCTGGCTCCTTCCCCCTGCCCCCTGCACAGGCTGGCTCCCCCCAGGCGGAGATGTAGGCTGACAGACCCATGGGTGGTGGGTCCTCCCAGCCCGAGAGTGTCTGTGTCCGGACAGGGGCCAGAGGCAGTTAATGGCCTGTCATTTCTGATTCTCGGGGCTGGTTTGCCTCTCTAGCCAGTGCAAGGGGCATTTTGCAGAACTGTCTCACTCCAGCCTGGGAGCAGAAACCCTTTTCTCTGCCAGGCTGCACAGTGCCGCAGAGGCTGTTCTCGGGTGGCGCTGAGCAGCTCCCTCTCTGGAGCTGACATGGGAGCCGTGTGGAGGGGTTGGGAATGCCGACACTGCCTCTTGTAGCTGTCTGCTTGGAAATTGGTTTTGTTCTGTGGAACGGTAAACTGACACTCAGAGAGGGTGGGCGTCTAGGTGTCCCTGGGGCCATGGACTCACCAACTGGCCTTGCCCGGAGCATCTTGGCAGCCCCGTGGGGGAGTCCAGGAGTGGGGCCAGTAGCAGCTGCACCCCCTCCCACAGTGTCACTGCCGATCAGTGTGGATGGGCCACCCTCCTCTCCTAGGGGATTTGAGGGACGCCGGCACACTAGGAGCAATTCCAGGCCAGTGAGGTTTCTTCAGAGGGGCAGTGAGGGCTTTGCCAGCATTACAGACCTGTTTTAGCTCCGAGTGAGGTCAGTGTTAGACGTACCTGCTTCAGCTTCATTGGGTTTGCCTTTCTACAGCTTCTGGGAGTGGGAGGAGGCTCTGAGTGGAGAAGGTGGACGTGAGGCATTTACAGGGATCACAGGTGGTGCTCCAGAACCAGGCTCAGTCCCAGGCGGCTGACTTCTCATGAGGTCACCTGGTTTCGAGGCTCTGACCCCTTTGAGGAGGCCCAGCACACATTTTGTTGTGAGGGTTGGGCAGCACGGCCAGGTGGGTGGGGGCTCTTGAGAGGGAGCTGGCAAGTTGGCTTGTGTGGCCACATGGGGTGGGCTGGGAAGGGAGAATTGGGGTACATAGCGGCTGCCAGGACAGCATGTGGAGAGGCCAGAGCAGCGGCCTCGGTGTGATTGTTCTGCTCTGTGTTGTGCTGCAGCAGGCACTCAGGAGACAGACTTGTCTTGGACCCCCTGGGTGGCCTCCTAGGTATCTGCAAGGGACTGCAGTGTGTGTGTGTATGTGTGTGTGTGTGTGTGTGTGTGTGTGTGTGTGTGTGTGTGTGTGTGTAAAAAAAATGTGTGTGTGTGTGTGTGTGTGTGTGTGTGTGTGTGTGTGTGTGTGTGTCTCTCTACGGGGAAACGAGACTTGGCCAGGGGGCTGGGCCTTGCTGGGGTTCAGAGAAGGGTGAAGAGGCAGCCAGGGCATCCATGGGAACCCCACAGTCCTGTTGCTTTCTCAGGACCTGTATGACCCTGGCCCTCGATTCGTCTGGTGTACAGACCTGGCCAGAGGCCTCCTTCCTGTGGAAGTGGACGTAACCAACATCACAGTGTCTATGAGGCGTTTACTTTGGAAAGTTCATTTTTAAGTAAACTTATAAATAGCAAATTTGTAATCTCATTGAAAATAATCACCATGTATATGACAAATAAACTGGAATTGTATCAGTATTTTGGGGGCTGTTACACAGAATAAAAATCTTTAGAACAGAAAGGCGGGAGATTCATATGTAACATTTGCAGTCCTACTTTGGTACCAGGGATCGAATTCAGGTCTTTGTGCTTGTGAGGCAGGCAGTGGAACCACTGAGCTAAATCCCGGCCCTGCAGTCCTGCTTTGTGTGGCTTTTGTCTGGGTGCTATCTCCCTGGGGATGGTGCGGGCAGCTGTGTGGCTGGTGCTGAGGAGTGGACGGTGGGGCGCACTGTGGGCAGTGTTGTCTGTTGCATCTGGAAGGTCGCCATTGGGCTTCTTCCACCCCGGCTGATCTGGTTGACCCCCACAGATGGTAGCCAGTTCCTGTGTAGTGTGTGGCTACCGGCTAGGTGCCGGTGAAACCCGGTCCACTTGGAGACTGCTTGCTGTGTGCGAGATGCTGCCAGAGTGCGTGCTGACAGCAGGGCTGCCCTCTGGCCTTGTCTGCTGCTCCTGCTGCCCATCCTGTGGGTGTGGCTGGCTGTCACCTTTTCACTCCTTTCAGTCGCTTGCTGACCTGCAGAGCAGTTTTGCTGAGGTGGCCATAGCACTTGAACATGGGAAATGTCTCACTTTCCTCTGTTAGTAGATGGTCACACGCTTGTATTTATTTTTTTCTTGCAATACTGGGACTGAACCCAGGAAGCACTGAGCTACATCCCTACCCCATTTTATATTTTATTTTTGAGAATAAGGTCTTGCCAAGTTGCCTAGCCTGGCCTTGAGAGCTTTGATCCTCCTGTCTCAGCCTCCCTGGCAGCTGACATTACAAGTGTGAGCCATAGCACCTGACTGTTTTTATTTTTAAGCATTGGTATGGGCTGTTTGGTATTCTTTATGGCATCATAGTTGGGCTTTTTTTTTTTTTTTGGGTACGGGGGCGCTGAACTCGGGACCTTGCATTTGCAAGGCAGATGGTGGAACCACTGAGCTAAATTCCTGGTCCCATAGTTGGTTATTTTTAATCAGTAAATTGGGACTTTTAGTGTGGTCTTTCAAAAAGTTCTGTTTGGTGTAACTAGAAAAATTACTGTTTTGTCCTTAAATTGCAAAATAAATATTTTTCTTAAGCTCTTTTTGGTTACTTTTTCTTGTTGGCAGTTTTAAGAAGTGTGGTTCACTTACAGAATATTTTAGTAAGTGCAGTTTATCTTCTTTTCCAGTACTGGGGGTTAAACCCAGGGCCTTCACCCTGTGTGAAGGCCTCTGCCCTTTAATTTTTTTTTTTAATTTTGAGACAGGTTTTTGCTAAGTGACTAAGTTGCCCAGGCTAGATTCGAACTTGCTATTCTCCTGCTTCCGCCTCCCAGAGTGCTGGGATTCAGGCATTGGCACCACACCTGGCTTGTTATTTTTAACTACTGTGCATATTTCCTCTGTGCAGACCCTCCCCTGTACTTGAGGACACAGCCCTAGTGGACAGAGCAGGTAATTGCCAAGGCCTGGGTGCTGTGTGCTCTGGGACGTTCCTGTGACCCTTGTCAGCAGCACATGGTGACGTCAGTCATTCAGTTGCTCGTCTTCACGGGGCCCAGACAGTGCACCTCATGTCGCTATGGTCACAGTCATTTCAGATGGTGAGGTCCACAGCGCAGTCCAGGGCCACGTTTGCTGCCTCAGAGTCCTCATGCCTGAATCTCTGGGGACCATGCATGGCTGCTCTCCCTGGAGGCTGTCAAGGACCTGCTGCCAGGTGGCCTGATGTGTGGGCACCTGGGGTCCCAGGAAACTCATGTCTTTGCTGTATCACATGAAGCTCCCAGTGCTGGGGTCAGCCTCTGCCCTTGGAGCTCAGCAGGGAGCTCATGCTCTTGTGAAGGAGCCACTGTTTACCTACCTGACTGTGCCTGCTGTGAGGCACAGGCTTCCCTCTTGCCTGTGGGGTTTGCTCTTGCATTTGTGATTGTTGGTGCTGCACCGTGGCATGCTGGCTCTCACTGTCTATGTCTTCTGCAGTGGTTGCCGTGATCTTGAGGGCTGTGACCTATGAGGAGAAGCGGGGAGCCTTCAGTGTGGGTGCCAATGTCAGGGATGCTGCCTGCTACGTGTGCTGGGCCTTTGCGCGAGCCTACGACCCGCAGGAGCTGGAGTCCTTTGTAGCTGCCATTGCCAGGTGAGCCTTTTTGAGGGTACTATTTTCTTATGGGGCAGGGTTCCTGGTTTCAGGGCTCAGTGGAAAACAGCACCCTGACAGCCCCTCCTGTGGACCCAGGTCCTGGGGAGCAGTCAGGAATCACCAGTGGGAAGAGCGTGCTCAGGAGAGCCGAGAACACAGAGGTGTGTGTGTGCTGGTGCTGCTGGTGCTGGTGGTGGTGGTGGTCTGCCCTGGTACCGTCTGGCCCTGTTTCCTGGTGTCCACAGACTACCGTGTTACTCGGCCTCCTCAGGAGCTCTGTGCAGAGCATGGTGCCCTGGGGAGAGAAGCCTCATTAGCAGGTTACTGCGTCACCAGGAGGATGGGGATCCCAGTGCCCTCTGAGGCTGTGTTGGCATCCCAGGGCGGGAAGCGAGGCTCCCGAGGTTTCCGGGGGAGGTCTCAAGCCCGTGCCATCCTGCGTGGCTCTTATGAGTTGTTAATTTTTACTTGGAGAGATACAAAATAGTGGTCTCTAAGTTTTATGTGCTAGTCTGATAGGTGACTGCTGGCTCCCTGGAGTCCTGAGTGGCTGAGGAAGGGCTCTGAGGGACTGCATACCCACCCTCGCGGTGTGACACACAGAGGTTCACCCGATAACTTAGACGTGGAGAAGGAACCAGGTGACAGTGTTGGAGCCAGAGGAAGGAAAATCCCATATTCAAGCCTTATCTGGGCAACTTAGCAGACTTTGTCTCAAAATAAGAAGAAAAAAAAAAAGGGGGTGTGAGGGGCTGGGCATGTAGTTCAGTCGTGAGCCCTTGCCCTTGCCCAGCGTTTGTCAGGTGTGTCCTCTGGCTCAGCGTATGCAAAGCTGCAGCTTGTTAGGTGGCCATGCTGGGTACTGTACACAGTGCCCAAGAGGACGAGTGACTATGTGGTCAAGCCCACCAAGCAGGTGGACTCTGCCTGGGGGCACTCTGGCCCTCTGGGGCCATCCTAGGTACCCTCTGCCTGAGACCCTCCACAGGTACCTCTGGTAAGGCCCGTGGCTGGCTGGCCATCAGCACACTGTGGGACACACACTGGCTCCAGGATCACCCCAGTGTGGGTTCAGGGGTGCTGTGACTGCAGCTGTCTTCTCTTTGCAGGCATTTCCCTGAACCCTGCATTTACCAAGCCTTGTGTGCACTGCATTTCCTTCGGGGTTGCATTGGGGCAGAGTCTCCCAACCTAGGTAGCCACAGAAGTGGCTCCTGCCCTTGCTCTGGGAGATAAGGCCCTCCTGAGGAAGCTTCAAAGGTGTCTGTTCCCTCCTGTTGTTTCTGCCTTTGAGAGGGTCAGTGGGCTCCAGGGCCCTTGTGTTGGCCGGGCTTGTGGAGGACATCTTCCCTGAGGCTATCGAGGCCCAGAGTAGCGGAGAGCAGGTGTGACTATGCCTCTGTCCATTGTCCCTGTGGCCAGCTCTGCCTGCTGCAGCTGGCTGGCTGCAGGTAGTCTTTCATGAGCCCAGCTCTCCCACAGCTGTTCTGCCCTGTGGACAGAAGTTTGGTTGTCTTTCTGTTTTGGGAAAGGTTCTTTCTGCCACTTTGTCTTGCTCCCCAACTTTCTGGAAGCTGACCCAGTAACCAGGGAACAAAAGAAAAATGTTTTCCTGTGGTTTATATCAACTGTCTCAGAACAGTGAAACTTCTGTAGGTTAGTCAAGCCTGGCTCAGGTCCTGCAGCACTTTGATGGGGAGAAGCTGTGATGGGGCCCAAGAGCCGAGGGAGTCTGTCTGCTCAGGCCAGGGGTCTCTGTCACTGTGCACGTGAGTCCTGTTCCTGAAGGGTGTTGAGGTGCAGTGGAGCCATGGAAAGGGTTTCCTGGGGCCTGTGTGCTTTCTTCAGCTCCTGAACTGATGGCACAGCGACTTTGGGAAGAGCAGCTGGTGAGTGGGGACCTGCCTTCCAGGGAATTGTCTGCAGTGGTGCTTGGTGCATGGGCCAGAGGGCTGGGTGGTGGTCTGCCCAGGGGGCCTGAGCCTCCTTTGGGGTGGCCTCTGTTGGAACCTAGTAGGTGGCATGGAAGCTGTGTTTCTGAGCTGGCCCGGGGTCGACAGTGTAGCCAGGTGCCCGAGGGTTAAGGAAGGACTCAGGTCTCTAGGAGAGCCAGAGTGTGATTAGTGTGTGACCACATCCTGTCTCCGTCTGTAGAAACTCAACGTGGGTCCAGGGGAGCCTTAGCTGCCACGAGTGCGCGTTTACCAGCCTGCCCCATCTGAACAGCCTTTGGATTTCTTCTGCTTAGCCCAGGAGTCAGCAGCAGTGCTGCTGCCTGTGGAGTTTGTGCTGAAGAAGGCCCCTCGCCCCTTGGCCTGTGCCCACTGGGTCAGGTCGGGTCAGCTTTGTGCTTTGGGGCTGTGCCCGCTGCAGGTTGCAGGCTGGTTCGGCAGGTTTGAGGGAACCTTCGTGCCCTGCCCTCCCCGGGCAGTCCAGACTCCAGGCATGTGGCGGGGGAGGTGGCAGGTGAGTCAGGGAGCACTCTGCTGGCCTCCCTGCCCGGGAGCTTGTGCTGCCTGCCCAAGCCCAGCCGAGTATCGGTTGGGGTGTGCCTCCAGGCCTGCCCAGCCCAGGTCTGCTCAGCATGAGTGACCACGCTTTAATTAGCCGCTTTTAAGCCCATTAATTCTGGCACTGGATAAAATCTTGATATCCTTACTTTCACAAACTCTCCAGAGTATCCTGTAAAAGTAGACAGTTGAGATCAAAATAGCCGTCTCTAAGTGGAATGACAATGCCTGATAGGAAGATCTGGGTGGGGACTGAGAGGAACCCGCTTGGGCCACCAGCTCTTCTGCTCAGGGTGCTCCGTCCTTGGAGATCGCAATGCAGGACATAGTGTCATTTTACTGAGGAAATTTGTATTAACTGTCATCCTGCCTCAGTGTAAATTTGTATTGCTCCTCTCTTATTTATTATTTTTATTTGCATGTTTGTGGTACATGTTGGCTACATTCATGTGAGGAGTCGTGTACATAACTTATTTTAGTTCTTTTTAAAACCCCACCATCCTTTGGTTTGCAAAAATATTTATTTCCCTACTTTCTGTTATCTATCTTTTTTTTGGTACCAGGGATCGAACTCGGGACCTTGAGCTTGCGAGGCAGGTGGTGGCACCACTGAACTAAATCCCTGGACTTCTATTGTCTATCTTAAAGAGTTTTTTTAGTCAGATTTTTTTTTTTTTCTGGTACCGGGATCAAACTCAGAACAGTGCACTTGCCAGGCAGGCATGGTGCTGCTAAGCTAAATCCCCAGCCTTAGTCAGATTTTTTTTGTGTGTTTTGAAGTTATATTGGTTACTTCCAAAAACCAATCATTCCTCAGCCTTGTACACAAACAGCTGGGGTGGGGGAGGCAACTGTGGCTCCCGGAACCTGGGGTTTCTTGAAAAGCAGGTGTGCTGCAGCAGCAAGGAGACCTGTGCTGTGACAGCACAGCGGCATGGGTGTTCATCAGCTAGAAAATTCGTTCTGACCAGTGATCAGAAGGACAGAAAAGGATTGGGTTCTGTTGCCAGCATGCTCTGACCATCACCTTTCAGTGATTTCCTCACCTGAAACTCTTTGGTAAGCCGAGCCCCAGCTGACATGAGCTCCCACCCCTGCCCCAGGCGGCTCCTGACTCTACTTCTGTGGCAAACCGGTCTGGCAGCGTGGGCTGCAGGGGCTGGGGATTGGTTCAGTGAGATCTCTTCCTTGAGGGCAAGATTGTCCTGAAATCAGGAAATAGCAAGCATTGCTCAAAGCTATGTCTTGTTCTCCCTGGGCTTCTGAGGTCTTGCTTGTGAGGGAGATACTGGACAGCCTTGTGCTACCCAAAGAGGCAGCCATCGTGGTGGGCCACGTGTTCTGTCTCCAAGTGACCCAGGAACACTGGGCACTGTCACTTTGTGACGGTGCTGCTGGCTCTTCTTAGGTCCTGGCACATTCCGCCAAAGACAGGGCTCACATCTCACTTGAGGAAGTCTGTGATTTTCAGTTTGTGAAAAGATGGATGGATAGTATATTATTAGTCTGGTATTAAAATTTTTTTACTTCAGGGCTGAGAGTGCAGAGTGTTTACTCAACGTGTGTGAAACCCTGGATTCATCCTCAGCACTGGAAAAAAAAAAAAACCCAAAAAACAAAAAAACAGAATAACAGGATTATTATTGCTCAGTTGGAAGCAGGGTTTGGCTTTTGAGTGTTGTAGAATATTGCACAAATAAGAAAAGCTGAGCTCAGGTGAGCTGGAGCAGGAGTGAGTGGAGCTGTGTGCTTCCCTTGATTGCAGGCCGGGTCTGTGCTGGGTGGTGACCCAGCTGCTGTGCTGGAGTCGCCTCCCCTCCCCCAGGCTCTGGGTACAACCCTGGCTCTTGCTGCCGACCTGCTGGGGTGGTGGAGGCCTGGCCTTAGGAGCAGTGGTTTGGGGAGGTGCGTTCCTGTTTATATATGTAACCAGTATCGTTAAACCTATTTGTATTTGACACATACTAGTATTTCTAGATAAGCCAGTTTTGTTCTTTGTGTGAAAGTAGTTTTTAAAAATTGAGTCCAAATCAAAATACTCTTCAAAACCCTGTTGCAGCTGTGGACACACACTTGTCCTGTTGGATTAACTGGGAAGCCTGCAGCAGTGGTCCTCAGGCATTGTTAAGTTCGTTTTGTGTCCTGTGCAGTTTGGTGGAAGTGTGTGGATGAGGCAGTAGCTGTTGTGAGATGTTTACATGATGGGAGTGTGTGTCAGGCTTCGTGCTCAGTCTGGTGGTTCCCACCCCGGGGATCTCTGTGGACTAGTCTCAGCTCTCAGCCGTGGCTCCTGTGTGCCAAAAGCAAGGCCATCTGTGATCTCACCACCCATGTTACTGCCCGTTCTTAGGAGTGGGCTCCTGGGGTTTCTCTAAGCATCAGAGTTGGTCTGCGTGGTTGTGCCATGGTTGGTGACCGGGCCGGCCTACAGTGGCTGCACTGGCTGCTGGGGGAGTCTTCAGAGCCGGGGGTTGGGGTCCTGATCTCCTGGGCTCCTGGGTGTTGCTGCCAAGCATAGGAGAGGTGTGTGGAGGGGGGGAGTGTGTGCCCGGCCCCTTGACACCTGGGATGGGTGATGGCACTGGGCAGGGAGCCCCACTTGCCCTGCAGATGGCACATGCAGATACAGAGCTGCTTGTAAAGAGTTTTAGGAAAAAGGCGGCAGGGGTGGAGGCCTCGAGGAGGGAGATGCTTAGGGCCAACCCTGGAGACCATCCAGGGCTTAACCGCCTGCCTGCTTCGTCCTTGGCTGAGGTATTGGGGCACTGGGGCCATAGGGGCCTGGGGCTGCACAGTGGCAGTGGCAGTGGCCCAGTGTGCAGCTGAGTGGACCCTGGCCAGCCTGCCTGGGTGGGGGCGGGGTGTGCAAGCGCAGAGTGGACGCCCCGAGCTGCCACCTTCAAAGGGTGGTTGAAGTGTCTGGTGACTGGGACTAGGTTGCTGCTCTTGCTAGGGTGGGAGGTGATGTAGGGCTGCCTCTCGTCTGCTTCTTCCTCTCCCCGGTTCAGGTTCCAGTGTGAAATAGTAATCTGGACAGAAATGGATGGTGACTCCAGGAATTCTGTGTGAAGCGTGAACTTTCACGGTAATTGCTGGAGCCCATATTTCTTGGTGGCAGATGTTGAATGAAAGCGGAAATTCTTAGTTCATTTCTTTTTTAGAGTAAACACAACTTTATGGGTTTGCAAAAGAAAAGCTCACGTTAGTATAATACTGAACTTTGTTGATTCTGAGAATATATGTAGGGTACCAAACTTGTTTTGTTGACAGCAGCAGGCCTGCAGCTCTGAGTCCCTGGAAGATCACATTTATCCAGTGACGTCTGAGACTGTTCCTAGAAGCCGCTGTGCCATATTGAAACAGAAGCAATCTTAAGATGTCCATGCCAGGGAAAGATGAGTTCCCATGTTCCCTGTAGTTTTGAAACATGTTTTCCCTTCTCATCCTGGCTTCCATTTGTCGTGTAATGCAGCGTTCAGAGAGGGAGAGACTAGTTTTCTGTGACTGGCTGTGCCAGAGCCACCACCATGGCTCCTAGCAGTGACAGCGTGAGCCACAGCATCCTGGGGACTGTCCTGGCCCCTAGGAGTGTCAAGCACTTGTGCTTCAGACCCTTCTAACTGAATCACTGTGTACTTGACAGACCCCAGACGTTGGGTCCAGGGCCCTTCCATGCTTTGCACCCCGCGAGCTGTGCACTCACCTGCAGTCCGCTCGCCCCACCATGTCCACATGTCCTCCTCTGTCCAGTGCACCCAGGGCTGGGGCACTTGATTGTCTCTCTTCTGTGATGGCTCCTCCATCTTCCCTTGTCTTAAATGATCTTGAGCGTTGTTGCAAATGACAGTTTTATTGAGTTGCAGATCACAAACCATAAAACTCACCTTTTACAGTGGCAAGTGGTATGGTTCAGAGTTGTGAAACTTGCCTCCATGCAGCCCCTCACGTTTGTTAGTGGCCACCACTCACCTATATTCTGCTATCCATCCTGACAACGACACCTTGGCAGACCTGCAGAATGACCAGGCAGGCTTTATAGGTGGTGGTACGGGGCCGTGCCTTCCTGTGTGCCATATTGGGTACATGGCCTCTATCAGCTCTGGGCTGAGAGCTTTGGTAAAGGGGTCCACTGGAAGGTACCTGTCCTGTAGTTACGATCGTGCCCCCAAAATCCCCACTTCCACCTGTGACATTCACTGGCTGCCTTGGCACGCTGGCCAGTTTTCTGTCACAGGACCCCTGCAGATCAGTGAGTGAAGAGAATAGGTTTATTTTGGCTCACAGTAGCCCCCCCCAGGGGACAACCCAGGCCCTCCTGCATGCTGGGCAAGTGCTCCCCACTGAGCTGCTCCCACAAAATCTGTCTGTGGGCAGTTGGCTTGTTGCTGTAGGCCTGTGTCGGCAGGAGCATGTAGCGGAGTGGGACCTGCTCATCTCACGAGAGTGTTGGCCCACTGTCTCCAGTGCCCAGCTTCCTCCATAAGGCCCCAGGTGGCTCCACCACCTCCCCACAGTGCCGTGGGTGGCCAAGCCTTCAGCACTTGGGCTGTGGGGCACAATCCAGGTCAGACTGCAGAGTGGACTGAGGATGACTTTCTGTGTCCCACCCGCTTTGATGTGCATGTCCAGGTTGCAGGGTGCTGCTGCCATCACTCAGGTGCTCCCGCTGTGGCTGTCCCTCGCAGGCACCCACACCCACACCCTTTCATCAAGATGCCGCGCTTACTCTCAGCACTTTCTTACTTTCTGGTCCCACAAGAGGCACTGTCCTGTCCTGCCCAGCATCCGGCTCCTCCCACCAGGTGGTATTTGGAATCCAGGATGCGGGCACCTACCCCTCCTGTGCCTCTTCCATGTGCAGGGGACTGCCCCATCCATGCACACTGTCCCCACCCCAGGTGCCTGGAGGACGTGGTGGCCCGGAGCTGGGAGCTGGGAGTCTGGACCAGCCTGGGAGTGAGGGATCCACCTTGTCCAGCTCTGCAGCCGCAGTCCCTGTGTCTTCCCACCGCACCACCCCATACCACACCCCGGGGGCTCAGAGGGATGAGGGGCTCAGCGTGGAGAGGAGAAGCAGGGCAGTGGGGACCTCTCCGGGTCACTCACAGCGATTTTATTTGACTTCACCCAAGTGGGTGTGAAAAGGCTCCCTCTTCCTGCCTGTGGTGTAGGGCAGACTGCAGTTGCCTTCTGTGCTTGTGCAGCGTTTCCTGGCCACCAGCACATCTGCAGGGTTTTTTGTTACTCTGACAAATACTGAAGCAGGCCGCTTTATGAAGAAAAGGTTTATTTGGCATCACAGTTTTAGTCCAAGGTCAAGGGGCTGTGTCTGGCAATGGCCCGCTTGCTTCTGGGCAGTTGGCATCAGAGGGAGTGGTGTGTCTGCTTGTGCCAGTGTGCGTGTGTATCTGGTGTGTGCATGTCTGAGTGCACATCTGTGGGTCTCTGTGTGTGTGTCTTTTGCATGTGCATGCTTCTCATGCTGGCAGGACCCAACAAGGAGCTCCTCTTGTTGCTGTGTCTCACCTCTCAGGAGGGTTAGGTGTGGACCCATAAGCTGGGGGCTGTCCTGGCTTTTGTACGCTGGTCCTCTGTGGCTGACCGTCCGCTTGTGAAGCTCATGCTGCTGAAGGCGTAGGCAGCTGTTGCTGTGGTGCATGGGGTCAGCCATGTGGCTGGGCTCTGCCACCCTGTGGCTTTCATCAGACCTGGTCCTGACCACCCTGGGACGCTGATGTCTGGGAGGCCATGCTGCTCTCGTGGCCCCAGTTCTGGGTGGCCAGGCGGGTTGTGAATGAGCAGAGAGGGAGAGAGGCCTCCTGGTGGCGTGTGGCCTGCCTCACCTTGAGCTCCCTTTAATCAGCCGTGTCCTCTTTCCACAGTGCCCTGGTGGTTGCTTCAGTGTTTGACCGGAATGTGAACTGCAGGAGAGCAGCCTCAGTAAGTGTTCTTGTTCTCCAACGCTCCCACTCCAGGAGCTGTGGCGCCTGAGATGGGGGCAGGCCCTCCAGTGGGCAGGCGCTTGGGGTCCTTACGACATGTTGTGCTCAGGATGTGGGACAGCCAGGTGTAGGGCAGCCCTGTGACCCCCAGTACCACGCCGACTGGGGTACTTCTGCCGTGCCCACCAGATTCCCAGTAGCACTAGCAGCAGCTTGAGCCTCGTGAAGGAAGCCAGGCAGTCAGGTGCGCGTGGTTGTCTCAAACTGAGGGCTCTGCGTTCCCCACTCTTTCTAGCACTTGGGTGGGAAGCCAGGATTCATGCTGAGTCGTCACACCTTTGCCCTGATGATTGGTTACCTAACACAGTAGCTGTAAGACAGGGACATAATAAAAATTTAATAAAAATTTATGCTTAATCTGTACTTACAAGTTAACTTTCATGTTTTCTTTATTGTGACATAAGATATTTTTATGAAAGCAGTAATAAAATCAAAGCACTTACAGCTTTGTGTACCCTGGGGATGAGGTGAAACCAAAGTATATAAACCATTTTTTTCTTCAAGTTAAATTAAAGCGCTTTTACATTTGCAAGAAATTCTTTGCGCTACACACCACCTAAAGTTCACCTGCTTAGTACCACACTGGAAAATTAAGACCGTGAGAAGTCAGCCATCTGAAATTGTTGGATTCCTTTTTCCTTCAGTGCTGGGAGCTGAACCCAGGGTCTTTTGTGCTGAGATACATCCTCAGGCCTTTTGATTTTTTCTTTCTCTTTTTTGAAGTGTGAGGACCAAGTGCCTCCTGATTGGGAGCAAAGCTGCTCTTTTAGGCAGACCTTCTGTGCTCTGGTGCAGGAACCGCCGACTGGGCTTGGCCTTGCACGTGTGGCCCAAGGCCCTGCCTTCCTGGCTCTCTCCTGGCCCTTCCCCTCCAGGTGCTGGTGGTTGACACTGTCCTCTTGTCCTGGGCTTCAGCAGTACCTGGGGCTGTGCTGTTTCTCTGATGGTGTAGAAGTGGTCACCTTGCCCCTTGATGCTGGTCCTCCCTGCAGCCCTGGAGGAGGCACTCCTGTAGCTGAGGTCGGCCCTGCCCGTGTGTGCTGGCAGGTACTTCGGTGAGCTTGTGGGTGGATGAAATCACTGGCTCACTCCTGGTTGTTCCATATGCTGGAAGGTCCAGCAGCCTGGGAGTGCCGACTCTGAGGGGTTTCTTCTGCCCCTGAAGGACAGGGCAGCGAGATGGCCCCCAAGGCTCTTGTGGGGTTCCTGGCAGAAGTGGGGAGGAGATGAGCTGGGGCACTTCGCTAACAGCCACAGAAAGGCAGGAAGCCCTCTATTTAACTGGAAAGTTTTCATTCACATTTTTTCCATCCAGCACTTCATTTGCTGCATAGTGCCTAGTCTCTTAGAGCATTGCTTTCTGATGTTTCACATGAAGATAATTGAGGTTCACTTGCAGTTATAATATGCAGTGAGTTTATATGCCCTCAGCATTTGCACTGGTGATAAAATTTTGTAGTTTCCATGATACATAGCCAGGAAGTACACACCCCCACCACACCCACTGGCCCTGGTTGGGCTCCCTCACCTGTGTTTATGCTTCCTTCTGTGTGGCTGCAGTCTCCCGGCCCCTGCAATCGGGGCACCGTACAGTCCGCCTGCAGGACATCCCATGTCAGCCTTTTTTACCTCGGCCACCTCTCTCAGCTGTTGGCAACCAGTTTGCTCCAGCTCTGTCAGGCTTTCGTTCCTGGAATGCTATCCACGTGGAGTCTACGGCATGTGAGCTTCGGGGTCTGGCCTTTCCACTGGGCACATGCTCCAGGGCTCATCTGGCCTTGGAGTCTCTGGCCTCAGCTCTGGCTGTGCTGTGGTGTGTTTGCCTGTTGAGACACATCTTGATTGTCTTGATTGCTGCTGATCTGGGCCTATGCTGGGGATTTAGCTCAGTGGTTCTACTGCCTGCCTTGCAAGTGCAAGGACCCAAGTTCGATTCTCAGTACCAAGGGAAAAAAAAAAAAAAAGAATGGAGCTGTGGCATATCTGCATTCCCGGTGCACTGGGAAGCTGAGGTAGGAGAATTGCAAGTTTGAACTTGGACAACTTAGTGATACCTTGTCTCAAAATGAAAAATAAAAAGAGCCTGCATTCAATCCCCAGTCCTTGGGAAGAAAAAAGCTGTGTGGACCCTGTGTGCAGGTTAGATGTGAGCATAGCTTCTCTCTGCAGTAACGCCAGCAGCACAGCTGCTGGGTCACATCCTGTCCCCAGGGCCTGTGCCCCCCCCCCCCCCGCG
>NW_022900935.1:65248073-65248529 GCF_012274545.1 Fukomys damarensis
CCCCCCCCCCCAGCGCTGGATGTCCTCACTGTGTTTGGTTGTAGCCTTGCTGTCAAGAGTGTGGAATTTGACTTGCATTTCTCTGAGGCTGAGTAGCATGAGGCTCTCCGCTGTTGCCTGTCCTCTTTGGTCGGTCAGAAGCTCCTGTTGTCTTTTGCTCATTTTCTGGTTGGGTCATATGCTGAGCTCATTGCATGTTCTAGGCAACAGTGCTGGGTGTGTGGATTGCAAGTGATTTGGTCTTCCACAGAGCAGATCTCAGGTTTCTTCAGGCTGTGCTGCTTGGGTCAAGGCTGAGGGCCTGGCCCCGTGTGCTGTCCTCTCAGCTGGTGCATCAGGATTGCTGCCAGTGTGGTCAGCTTTTAGGTCTGGCGGGGTGCTTTCTCCCTTTTCTTTTCTTTTCCGAGATTGTGCTTTTCCACATAAATCTCTTTTTTTTTTTTTTTTTTTTTTTTC
>NW_022900935.1:65248764-65310907 GCF_012274545.1 Fukomys damarensis
TTTTTTTTTTTTTTTTGGTACCGGGGATCAAACTCAGGTCCTTGCACTTGCGAGGCAGGCAGTGGAGCACTGAGCTAAATCCTCAGCCCTCCTATTAGTTTTTATTTTTCAGATGATGCTACCAGAATAGTAAATGTGTTTGACTTTCTGTTTTGCAAAATGTTTTGGTTATTTTTTTTCTTTAATGTGTTTATTATAAAATTTATAAAATGGTAATTGCAAATATCAAGTCTCTGCCCAGTTTAGAAGGTATGACGAGCCATCTGTGTGGTGTCTCCTCGCGTTTGTATCCCAGCCTTAGCCCCGCTCTGGGGACAGCCTCCCTCAAGCACTATGGGTACTTTCTGATTGTGTGGGGCTGTAGGCTTTGGCTTCTTGACATTCTACATGTCCTCAAGTGCTCAGGAAGTCTGCCTGTGCTGGAGTGGCTGCCCAGGCAGGGGTGGTCGTGCCCCCTCCCACCCCCGTGCCCTGAGTTTGGCCCTGGGCCCCTGTGTGCTGTTCTTGCACCTTTTGGAGGCATGTGCAGCTCTGCTTAGCTCCGTGTGAGTCCCTGTGTCTGCACCTGTCCCCAGTGCAGGCTGGAGGACTCAGCTCTGGGTCTGTGAGGGGGAGTCAGACCCATGGACAGACAAGAAGTGAGGTGTTGCTGTCACCTGGCCAGCTCCTGTCATGCTCACCTGTGTGGGTCAGGGTGGAAGAGGGGGGAGCCACCCACAAGGTGACAGGGATTTACCCTGAAGCATTTAGCTTTTAGCTTTGTTTAAGGCCAGACTTTATTTTTTATTTTACTTTTTTGTGGTGTTGGGATTGAGTCTTAAGGCCTTTAATACTGACACACATCCCTAGCTGCTTCTTAAAATTTTTATTTTTATTTATTTTTTGGTACTGGGGATCAAACTCAGGTCCTTGCACTTGCAAGGCAGGCGGTAGATCCACTGAGCTAAATCCCCCCACCCTAAAATTTTAAAATTTAGACAAGTTCTCTATAAGTTGCCCACGTTGGGCTCAGATTTTCAGTCCTCTTGTCTCAGTCTTCCAGAGCCCTGGGATTATAGGTGTGCACCTCCATGCCTACCAGATGAGACTTTTTAAATCCCTGCCTGGTACCCAGTATGTACAACTTGGGCTCCTGGAGCACTTTTGGGAGAACCTTTGGGGACTGAGGTGGGTACCCTTGGCAGGTAGCCACAAGGTGTCAGTAGACATTGGTGGTTGGTGGCTGTAAAATCCCCTAGAAAGGAAGAATGTTTGCACTGTTTGCTTTTATTTTGCCTGCCTCTTGGCTCTTTCTGTGTTGGTCTCTAGGGTGAAAGCTACGTTCTCGGTGAAAGGCAACTTTTCAGGATTTCTGATTTTGTAAATTGGATTCTTAAATTGGGGTGGTAAAGGACACCAGGATGCAAAACAGTGACAAAGAACCTTGGGGCTGCTGCAGCCAACAATGAAGACTCTTATGTAGAAAGTGAAGCCATGGGTCATCTGCACTGCTCTTTGTTTGTTTTGAATCTGTCTCTGTGTTCACAGAAGCAAACCTCACTCACCTGCTCTCTTTGTTCTTTCTTTCCTCAGGCTGCCTTCCAGGAGAATGTGGGGAGACAGGTATGGCTGCTTTGTAAACCTTGCTTCCTGAAACTTCTGTAGCTTTGGAGGTGGGATCGTGAAAGCTGTGAACTTGGTGTTTTACACTATTGGACATGGTAAAGAATTCACCTCAGGGGTAGCCAAGGGCCCCAGAGCCCACGGGAGGGCCCTGGACACTGACCTCCACAGGTGGGTACTTCATGCCAGTCAGGAGTTTCCTTACCAATCGCTGAGGCTGCCACATGGTAGGTGCCCAAGTGTGGCAGAGGAGGCCTGGCCCCTTCCCAGCCCACATGGTATCAGCCCTGGCCTTGCCTTCCCAGAGCCTGTGTCTCATGACCCTTTCATGCCCGCTGGCATCATAGTTGTGCCCTCTGACCTTGGCACCACCGCACCCAGGAAGTGGATGCAGGCCTCCATGTGGTGAGACACTGACACGTGGGGTGTGTGGTGCGGCCTGGCCTGAGAACAGAGCACAGGCTGGATGGGCCAGGTCCAGGGTTGTGCTGCAGTGCAGGGATAGACCTAGGTGGGGAGTAGAGTCCCCACAAGGAACTGTAAGGAGGTCGGACAGGGTGACAGGTGTATCCAGTTTTACGGTCTCACAGTAGCGATGTTGCCAGGGGCTCGAGATGCTGCCCTACGTCTGGAAAGTGGAGAGGCAGAGTCTGGGTGTGTACAGGACGGAGAGGAGGCCTAGGCTGAGAACATGAGTTCTGGGCAGGCAGGGAATGGGTGGATGTCCCGGGGAAGATAGCAGCCTGAGGTACCCCTGGGCTGACGCTGGCACCTCAGGAGGAAGTGGGTCACAGTGGCCTCAGGGCAGGCATAGGTGCCAGAAACAGCAGCAGGTGTGGAGACAGTGGCCCCGCTTGGCACACATGGCCTGAGAGGGCAGCCTCGGATTACAGCCAGGGCCCAGGTGTTCATCGCTGGGTGTGGAAGCAGGGAAGGGTTGCTGAGATCCCTTGTTGGGGTGTTTGGCTGGGTGCACAGGCAGTGGCTACTCTTCCTACCAGGGAGATGCTGCTGACTTGTCAGGTCCAGATGCCACAGCTGGATAAGTAGGACAGCTGGCCCCAGGGTGGCACTGGTTGTACCTCAGTCTTCCGTGGCCTTTGATGTTGGCATCTTTTCCTGGGGATGGCACCTAAAACCAGTGGTTCTTAGACTGAGTAGGTGGCAGAATGGCCTGGAGTTTGGGGTGTGGTGGGTTGTGGGCCAAGAACAGACTTCCTCCTGGAGGCCTGGCCCACTGACTCCTGCCAGGAAGAGTTCAGCCATCTTTTTGATTGGACTTGAGTATCATAGCAAGAGGGATGCACACGAATTCCCCAGGGTCCCTCTGAAGACCAGGCCGGACATTCAGCCTCCCTGCACGGCCAGACCTCAGGTTCTGCAGGGACCGTGGCACCTGGCTTTGCTGTGGTATCTTTCTGTATCCTGCTCCTCTTTCAGCTCTCAGGTCAGGGAGACCCTGCAGGATGGGTGAGGAGAGGGGGAAGCGCTCTGTCACTCCCAGGACTTGAAGGAGATACAGGGCCCCACCTGGTGTATCCTGGTCAGTGCTACAGGGGGAAGCTTCATCTTTGACCTCTGGGGGCACCAGGCGACCCCTGACTGGGGGACTTGCTGGGGTGGCAAGTTAGGCCTCTTGTGCTTCATTCTGCTGTGAACGTGGACAACTGGGGTCTGCACTTGCAGGGCACTGTGGAGCAGACTGGGGCATGTGCCTCCTCCCATAGCCCCAGCTGCCTTCTGGGCAAGCTGTTCATCTCAGCATGGATTGTCAAGGCCACAGTGCTGTACACGAAGACACAAGAGTCACCTGAAAGGGTGGACAGAACTGCAAGTCACGAAGGCCATGTCCTCTGTGGGTTGAGCAGCTGAGAGGAAGGGCAGGCACTTGCCACACAGCACTTGGGGTCCGCCTGTGAGATGCTTGGATCTGGCACCACTGTCTGAAACCTGTGTGTGGCAGAGGTCACTGAGGCAACTGGAGAGTGACAGGGCCACCCTGGGGCATTGGCCACCTTCTCCGTCTAGGTCCACTGGAGATGTGGGTACTGATGACAAGGCAAGCTCCATCCTGCCCACCTGCCCCACCCAGAGTGGGCAGTGGCTAGTGAGGCTCTGGGACAAGGGCTTTGCTGTCACCCTGGGTCCAGAGGCTCTGTGAATGGCCCACTTTGGCCAAGCCAGCCATTCTCTGAGCTCTTCTGTCCTGGGGTTGATAGCTAGAGGCTTTCTATGTTGGGACATGGCTTTCTATGTTAGTGTTTCCTTTAAAAGTTTTATATCATTTCTAGATTCTCAAGTATTTCTGCCAGGCAGTGGTGTCAGACTTGGGTCCTGCTGGCAGTATGGCAGTGCCAGGCTGATGGCTCATTGTCCTTGATCCCCACCCCTGCCCTGCCCCCTACACATGCCCACCTCGGCTGGTGCTGGCTGGCGTGGCTGCTCCTGTCTCTCCCTTGCTGTTCTTGGCAGGATGAGGCTGGGCTCTGGTCCGGTTTCCTGGCCAGGAGGCACTGCCTTCTGCAGGTGCCTGCCATGGCCAGCCTGAGCTGGGTCAGCCCAGCACGAGGGTCACGTGCAAACTGTAGCCAGTCATACCTGCACTGCTGAACCTGATGTCTTTCCAAAAGAAAAAGCTTTCATAACATTTTGAAGTTGACATCTTAAAGTCATTTGAAATGTAATTTGTGTGGAGTGGCTTAGATAACATGAGCATGGTGTCTGGCCCGGCAATGACCTGCAGCCCCCATGTGCTGTCCGCACATGGCCTCAGTGTGGAAATGTGTGTGCGATCCCTGGCTTTTCAGGATGCTTTTATCAGTCACAGTATTTCTCACCTCTTCTTTTGTCTTCCAATTTCACCTTTTCATCAGGGTACTTTCCCTCATGGAATTGATATTGTGACCACAGCAGACTATTTTGCAGTTGGCAACACAGCTAACTGTTTCCTGGTTATCAGGTGAGTCTTTAATGTGTATCCTAAAAGCACAGTATTCTCTGACTGCAGACGTCAGAATTTAGTTTTGCCACTTTCCCTCTTCATTGTGGACTGCGTATAAATGTAATTTGTGTGTGGAGAGTTGAAGGCTGAGTCGAGTCGGAGCACTTAGCAGAGTACGGGTGGGAGCTGTGCCCCTGTGGCATCTCTGGTCCTCGAGTGGGTGTGGGTGTGGGTATGGTGTGGTGTGAGAGCAGAGCCTTTCCCCTCAGCACAGATGGCTTCTGACCAGGTTCTCCAGTAGAAATGTAATGAGATGTGACGGTGTCTCTCTCTCTGGTCAGTAAAAATGTGTTTCAGAGTTGAAGTTATTGCCACATTTTATCAGATGAGTAAGGGAGGTACTTGAGAAAATTGGGCCGAAGCATAATTATTGAACATCCCAAACTGCAGTTTGCAGAAACTACCTCAAATGTTTTTACTTATGTAACCTACTGGGAAAACTACTTCTCTGGCCTTATGAACCCATTGCAGTACTCATGCCAGAAAAGGAAAAGAATCTGATGTTGTAAAGTGATTCCTTTGCCTCAGATTATTGCATTTTTAAAAATTCCTGACTGTTTAATACCCTGAGGACAGACTGCCCCGTTGTGCAGACCATGCAGAAATGACATTTCTGTACAATCAGCCTTGACAGGTTTTTAAAACAATGCAGTGACTGGTCCTTTCTCAGGACTCTGGCCAGATCCCCCTGCTTGTCCCCTGAAGTGTTTGTGTCCTGTCCTACACCAGTTCTTTCTTATTCCTTCTGTTTTCTCTGCTGCTGCAAGTCTGCTGTGCATGGAGAGGCCACACCGTTTCCTGAGCTGCTTGGTGCAGCAGTAGTTTTGTGTTCTATGGAGATGCTCCAGAGTGGTGGCCTGCTTCTGGTTGTTCTTTCCCAGTGTGTTTTGCACCCTTGTGAGGCGCAGGCCTATGTGGTCTCCCATGGGTTTCTTTTTCTTTTTGGAACTGGGGATTGAACTCAGGACCTTATGCTTATAAGGCAGATACTGTACCATTGAACTAGATTGCCAGCCCTCCCGTGGGTTTCTTGACTAGGACCCGTCCCCCTGCGGTCCTACTGTGTGCCTGAACCCGGGTGAGGGTGACAGGAGGGTACCAGCTGAGGAAGGCATTGTGGGGCCACACCCAGGTGGAGGGGCCTCGAGAGAGGGGCCTGAGCTGTCCCATGGTCTCTGTGCAGTCGGGGCCAAGGTCGTTCTCTAGAGACTGGAGAGGGAGGAGTATGGGGTCCTAGGCCCATTAGGCAGGGGGTTGTCAGGGTGTTGTGCTGAACAGCGCAGCAGGTTGAGGGGTGGTGCCTGGTGGGTGCTGCTCTGCCCATGCTGTTCGGGGCTTTGTCTCTCCTTTGGAGGCACAGAGCCAGGCTGCCAGAGCAGTGGGGGTTCCTCCGGAAACCGGGCATTCAGACTCCTGAAGGCCCTCAGGAAGATGCGTGGAGACCCTGCAGTAGTCTCCACCATGTCACTGCCCTCACCTTCGCCAAGTGTTGGTGGTGAAGGGAGACTGCAGGTTTCGCTTGTGTGTGTTCATAAATCTCTGGGAGTGTAGGACCTGTATGTGTCTCCACAGCCTGGGCAGCAGAGGGCTGTCTCTGCCTGTGCATGCCATTCTTGGTGGCTCTGGGAGCACAGGTTTGTGAAGACAGAGTTGCATATCTGCTGTGCTTGTTCTGCCTTCTCCCTGCCCCCGTGTGAGTGTGGTCTGTGCCCTGGGCTGGTGCTGTGCACTTTTCCCCTCGCAGCAGGTGTTCCTTTATGGAGGTGTGCCTGGCCCGGGGCCTGCATCCTCCCCGGTGTATGGTGAGGCCTCTCTGTACTGTCCGCCACGCTGTGGCTGTGTGCAGCAGCTCGTCCTTTGCATGGGTATCTTGCAGTCTCTTGTCTATGGGTTTACTGGGCTGGTGGTTTTCTTCTTGAGCATTTGGGGACCTTCCTGTCTTCTGGACACAGTTCCTCTCAGATGCTTGGCAGTGTCTTCTGGTCTGTGGTGTGTCCTTTCAGTGTCCTACGTGCTCCTGTATTGAAACCTTTTTAAAAAAAGTTTTAATTTTATGTAAGTTTTATTACATGTAGCTTGCATATAGTAAAATCACCAACTTTGGGTGTGTAATTTGGTGCAAGGTGGGTATGGCTGACTCTGCAGTTCAGTGGCCACTACACGGTCCATGTGGACAGTGTCCTTCCTGCAGGGGTGGCCTGATGTGGCCTTGCCTCCCCTGTTGTCTAGGCTTCCTGTGAATGGGTGGCAGTGAGCTGTGTCTGGCTTTGTCCCTTTGCCTCACAGTATCAGTTCATGTTGTTACTGAGTCCCTGAGGATCCTGCTGGGTCAATGGAGGGCAGAGCTTGATGTGGACAACCATAATGTGTCCTTTCAGTGGCTGGGGACGATGGGCACCTGTGTGACCTCTCAGTGCCAGGCAGGTGTCCACTTACCTGGCTGTCTTGCTGCTTTCAATTATAGGACTTCAGTGGGTTTTCTTCTTGCTCTTATAAATTTCCTTAACTGATTTCCAACATCTTCATCCTTGAACACCATTTTAAAAAATTAATTAATTAATTAATTCTCGTTTATTGGCACATTTTAGGTATACAGTACAGTTACATTCATCATTGGGATCTTGTACCTTTACGTGACAGGTCTTGGTTCTCATTTTTTCCCCTTGTCCCTGTCCTCCCTTCATCCCCTCCTCCCCACCCCATTTACAAATCCTTTATTTCCATTTTCTCATATTTTTTTCTTTTCCCTTATTACCTTTCCCCTACCCTTCCCACTTTCCCTACACCTTTAGCCCTTTTCTTCCTATTTCACACTCTTAATTATCCCATTAGGGTCTTGTGTACTATTATAGTTTTTCGTATTTACACGTGTGACTTACTTATTTCACTTAAGAGTATATCCTCAATATGTGTCCATTTTCCTATGACGGACTCTAATTTTTCATTCTTTATGGCTGAGTAGTATTTCATTTTATAGAAAAACCACATCTTTTTATCCAGTTTCCAACAGATGGGCAAATGGGTTGTTTCCAAGTTTTAGCTATTACAAACTGTGCCACTATATAAACATTGGTGTGCATACATCACTGTGATATGATTCTTTTAGTTCTTTTGGAAAGATACCCAGCAGAGGGATGGCTGGATCAAATGGACCCTTTAGTCCCAGTTCTTTGAGGTATCTTCATATTGATTTCCATAGTGGTTGCACCAGTCTGCACTCCCACCAACAATGGAGAAGAGTTCCTTTCTCCCCACAACCGTGCCATCATTTGTTATTGGTTGATTTCTTGATAGCAGCCATTCTTTGTGGGGTGAGGTGGAATCTCAGTGTTGTTTTCATCTGCATCTCTTGAATGACCAGTGATGTGGAACATTTTTTCATATATTTACTTGCTGCTTTTACTTCTTTGTCTGAGAAATGTCTATTCATTTCTGATGCCCATTTTTGAGTTGGGTCTTTATATTTGGGGGGGCTGATGGTTTTGAGTTCTTTATATATTCTAGATAATAGTCCTTTGTCTGAGGAGCAGCTGGTAAAATCCTTTTTCCCACATTGTAGGTTGTCTTTTAGTTCTGTTGATGGTTTCTTTTGAAGTGCAGAAGCTTTTTAATAAAAGATGAGATCCCGGTTGTTGATTCTTTCTGTTAGTTCCCGTGCTACTGAGGATTTGTTCACGAAGTCTTTTCTTATGCCAGTGTCTTCCGGAGTTCTGCCTAACTTACCTTCCAGCAAGTTTAATGTTTCTGTTTTAATATTTAGATCTTGAATCCACTTGGATTTTAGTTTAGTGCATGGTGAAAGATAAGGGTCTAGTTTTAATCTTTGGCAGGTTGAAATCCAGTTTTTCCAACACCATTTATTTATTTATTTATTGGTACCAGGGATTGAACTTGGGTCCTTGAGCTTGCGAGGAAGGCAGTGGAACCACTGGGCTAAATCCCTGGTCCCTCAATACCATTTATTTAGAGATTATCTTGCCTCCATTGCGGATGATCGACTCCTTTGTCAGAGATGAGGTAGCTGAGTACATCTGGAGTTGTTTTTGTATCTTCCAGTCTTTTCCACTGATCCTCAGGTCTGTTTCTTTGCCAGTACCGTGCTGTTTTTATCACAGTGGCTTTGTGGTATAGTTTCAAATTGGGAATTTTTATACCTGCTGCTATGTCTCTGTTACCTAGGATGGCTTTTGCTATTCTAGGTCTCTTCTGGTTCCAAATAAATTTTTGGATTCTTTTTTCTAGTTCTGTGAAATATAGTGTTGGAATTTCAACTGGGATTGCATTGAATCTGTATATCTGTTTTGGTAGCATGGCCATTTTCACTATGTTGATTCTTCCTACCCAGAATCAGGGAATATCTTTCCATTTTCTTATATCCTCTTTGATCTCTTTTTTTTCAGAGTGCTGTAGTTTTCAGTGTAGAGGTCTTTTGCTTCTTTCATTAGATTGATTCCTAGGTACTTAGTTTTTTGGGATGTTATTGTGAAAGGAATTGTTTCCCTAATTTCTCTCTCAGTGAGTCTGTTATTTGTGTACAAGAAGGCTATTGACTTTTGAGTGTTGACCTTGTATCCAGCTACTCTGCTAAAAATGTTAATTAAGTCTAGAAGTCTTTTGGTGGAATTTTTGGGTATCATATCAGCAAATAATGACAGTTTAACTTCTTCCTTTCCTATCTTTATTGCTTTAATTTCTTCCTCTTGTCTAATTGCTGTGGCTAATGTTTCCAGAACTATATCGAAGAGGAGTGATGATAGTGGGCATCCTTGTCTTGTTCCTGATTTTAATGTGAAGGGTTTCAGTTTTTGGCCATTTAATGTGATGTTGGCTGTTGGTTTTTCATAGATAGCCTTGATTAAGTTGAGATATAGACCATCTGTTCCAATTTTTGGCAGGGTTTTTATCATGAATGGATGTTGAATTTTGTCAAATGCTTTTTATACGTCTATCGAGAGGATCATATGGTTTTTGTCCTTGACTCTGATAATATAGTGTATTATATTTATTGACTTACTTATGTTGAACCATCCTTGGATCCCTGGAATAAATCCAACTTGGTCAGGATGTATGATCTTCTTGATAATCCTCTGTTTTCTGTTTGCTAGTATCTTATTAAGGATTTTTGCATCTGTATTCATTAAGGAGATTGGCCTGTAGTTCTCTTTTGTAGTTGGGTCTTTCCCTGGTTTGGGAATCAAAGTGATACTTGTTTCCGGGAATGAATTTGGAAGTATTGCTTCCTTTCAATTTCATTGAAAAGTTTAAAGAGTAGTGGCAGTAGTTCTTCTTGTAAAATTCAGCAGTGAATCCATCAGGACCTGGGCTTTTCTTTGTTGGTAAACTTTTAATTACATTTTCAGTTTCACTGATTGTAATTGAGGTGTTTAAAATGTTTTTATCTTCTTTGTTCAACATTGGTAATTTGTAAGTATCTAGAAATCTGTCCATTTCTTCTGTGTTTTCCATTTTATTAGAGTACAGGTTCTCAAAGTAGGTATTGATGATCCTCTGGATTTCTGTTGGACCAAACACCATTTTTAAAACTGTTTATTTTGGTACCGGGGATTTAGCTCAGTGGTTCCGGCGCCTGCCTTGCAAGCTCAAGCACCCGAGTTCAATCCTGGTACCAAAAAAAAAGTTTATTTTGTAGGAACTTCACACAGATCAAGGTGACCACTAAGTGGAGCATCTCCTCTGTCCCCTGACTCCTGCACTCTGTTCACTCTGTCTTGCTCCTCTTGTTCCCACACTGCTGGGTGATTTAGTTGGGCAACCTGGATGTTCTAGTAGGTTTCACGTGTGTCTTGTTGTGGGTCCTCTTGCCTCCCTGGCCTCCGGCTGTTGTTGTCCTGGACACCTGCAGAAGCTGCTTGCTGCCTGCTCCACAGCTGTCCTGTGTTCATGCTCTGCCCTGCTGTTCTGTGTCACCAGTTAGCTGAGAGTTCTTTTGCTCAGTTTGGATATAATTCACAAGTTGGCAAAGTACCAGGTGTGGTGGTGCATACCTAAAATCCCAGCACTTGAGAGGCTGAGGCAAGAGGATCACTGTATTGAGGCCAGCCTGGACTCCGTAGCAAGACCCTGTCTCGAAAAAAGCAAAATTAAAAGCAGAAGCCAAACCAAAACAAAATGAAAAGCCAGATTGGCAAAGTGCAGCTCCCTTGATATTAGTGGTTCCCAGCTTTGAGTATCAGTGGCTCTTGGTCCCCAGGGTTACACCTCTGAGCTTGGAGTGCCAATGCCTCAGCTCTGCGTTACACCTCTTGAGGGCTCCTAGCCACCCTGTCAGCTCTTCAGCAGCTGAAGCTTATAGTGTGTTTGGCAACTTCTTGGAGTTCTCCTGGAAGCTCCTGGTGCCTCTCCGGGGCCCCTCTGCAGGTCGGTCGGCACAGGTCTCTGCCACTCTTGGCTCTTCACAGCACCCCCTTTCCAAGAGCTCTTTGGGGCTGATGGCCCCTACTGGCACCAGCTCCTCAGTGCAGCCCGCCCAGCCCACTCTCCCTAAGAATTACAGGTAAGCAGTAGGACCACCTGAGTGGCATCCTGGCATGTGTGCTGCAGTTGGTGGTGGCGTGACCCAAGGAGTGTGAGGGAGTGCGGTATATACCGAGACAGTGTGGACTGCATTTTCAGCCCCATTTGAAAGCTCGGGAGTAATGGCAGAGAGGGCAGGGTTGTCAGGACAGATCCATTTTTCATGTGTCTAGGACTGCTGCTGCGTGGGAGAGGTGGCTTCTTGATCGACAGCTCCTTGTTTCCATGAAAATGGTGTGGCTGCAATGTGATTGCTGTTGCTTTAGAGGGGTCCCCAGGAGGGGCAGCTGTGTGGATCATGGCCCATTGCAGTTTGGGGGTCTGGGGCTCCTGAGCATTAGGCTCTGTTCCCACTCACACTGGTCAGGAGTGGTCTTTGGCTACTCCTTGGAAGTGCCAGCCGGCAGCTCAGATCTGGGGAGGGGTGCCACAGCTCTTGGCTTAGAGGGCAGCCTCCAAGCGTGACAGCTGCCAGCAGGATCACATCTGCTCTGGCTTTGTTGTGGGAGGGCTGGGTCTCTCACCAGGACCTATGGGACGTCTGACCACATCATGCTGTCTCCCCATACCCCTCATAGCATGTCTCCAAGTCTCCTCTCGGCCTGCATGGCCTTGTGCCCCCTAGTGGGCACTCCTTGGTTCACAGTTGGCTTCTAGGACCCTGTGTTTGGCAACAGGGTTCCTCCCTAAGTCAGTGCTGCTGCTGGTGGAGCTAGGGCTGGGGCATAGGCCGCTGGGTCTCTACCACATGGCCAGCTTGCCCCCTGCCTCCTGCTAAGTGGCCTGGTATCCATCTGCTTCCTGCTTTCTGGCTTTGGTCACCTGCCCGCTCTTCTGGGTCTTGTACCTCACCATACTCTCCACGTCACTCAGGTGAGCAGATGGCCTGTGTGGTGTTGTGAGGCCTGGTTCTTTGGTGACTTGGATTCTCTGACAGCTTGCTGGGAAAGGCTACATCTGTCTCCTCCCTGTCTCCTCCCCTGTCCCAGTGCCCTGTTGTGGAGTCATAATCGGCATGCATGGGCTCAGTATGTATCAGTCTGGTCTGGAGGGAAGTTCCTGATACCAGCAGTCATTCAGTGGAAAAGTCGAGGTGCATATTTTCTTTGCCTGCCTCTGGGAGCCTGTCCTGTCCACATCAGGCAGGGTGATCTGCAGCTCTTCAGGGCTGCGGGCTCCATCCTGTCTTTTCTAGACAGTACGCAGTGTGTTTCTGCATGTGTGAAAGGATCACCCATTGGAATTCTGGGCAGAGGTGTTTATGCTTTGAACTTCCCAGTTCATGTGATCTCTGCCCACGAGGCTGTCCAGCAGTGCTCCTGGGCCCTCCCAGTCCTGGACAGTGGTGGCAGACCCCCAAGACAGGCTGCAGAGCAGCTGTGCAGCCCTGTGCCTTCCCTTCCTGCAGAAAGGTGGCTGTGAGCATCTTCAGGGGCCAAGTGTGTGCTTGTGAGGACTTTGCTTGAGACCATGATATCTGTGTTGGTTCTGAAGAACCTGTGTCTTTTAAAGAATCCAGGGCGGGACTTTTGCATATACTTTTTCTGGGTTACTTGCCTTGACTTGATTTTTTTGATGTGTTTTCCCTGACACATGCTTTTTGTTGGGGGTTTGTGTTTGCAAGTGTCAGTGTCCTTCATGGCTCTAGGTTTCAGTCATGATTTGGAAGGCCTACCCACTTGGAGGTTAATTTTTAAGCTCCCTATATTATTTCCAAGAGATACAACTTTGTGTTCCTGTGGCACTGGGCCTTGTGTATGCTTGGCAGGCACTCCACCGCTGAGTTGCCCCTGACTAGTATTTTCAGGCACTGTTTGTGCTGTGTAGCTCAGCATGTGCTGCCTGGGTGTGCAGCCGGGGCCTGCACCTGCCTGGGGTCCTGGGTTTCCCACCACCTTGCAGTTTGCTGTGCCCAGCACTGGGTGGCCCCTCTGCCTGCTGATTGGCTCCGAGAAGGGTCGTCAGGGAGAACACGCTTCTCTGGGGTCTGGCTGCTTCCTCCTCTCGCACAGTGGCTGCCAGTTCACCTGAGCTGTTGAGTGGCCTGTTTGTAGCTTCAGGGTGTGCTGGCTATGACTGTGTGCTTACCTGCTGGTTAGTAGTGATGCTTTCCCGAATTTTTACCTTTTGTGAAAATTTATTTGGAAGTCTTTATGTGGGGATGTGTTTGCACGTCTCTTAGATTGGTTAGTGGTCTGCACATTTAACTATGTAAGAAACTGCCCAGCTGCTGCCTGGGCTCCTGACCCTGGTGCTGTCATTGTCTCAAGCTTTTGGCCATGGCTGGCACAGCAGCTCCCTCCCTCCTCCTAATGGCTGGCTGGACATCTTCTTGTGCCTATGGGCCTTCTGTTTATCTTTTTTTGTAATGTTTCTGTAAAAACCCAGGCAAGGTTTTCATTGGGTTTATCTTGCATATTTATATAGAAGTCGTTATTTTTATGTATTCCGAGGTGTCTTTCTTCCCAGTCTAAGCCTTGCCTCCTTAATACTTCAGTAGTTTACTGAGGCATAACTGACCCCGATGGCTGTACAGAAAGTATGTGGCTTGCTAAGTCTATCCCAGGTCAGTGACCTCGGTAAACACATTATTGCCCATGGGTTCCCACCGATCTGCTTCTGCCAGCAGAGTTTGTATCCTTTAGAGCTTTTGTATGAAAGGAAATAGAATAGCGCACACTTGATTTTGGCTGCAGAGGGTCGTGGCCTCATGGGATGGCTTGCATGGGAGCAGCCGTCCGGTGGTGGAGGCTGGCCCCTCTGCGGTGCCTGTGTGCCACGTCTGTGCCCTGTGTCCGGTCAGTGTGGATCAACCTTTTTCCTTATTCTTGGTGCCTTTGTAGGGAGGGAGTGGCAGATCATCTGGGAAATGTCTTAATTTAGAAGAAATAGTCAAATGCTTTTTGCAGGCCTCTGCTCTGTTCTGTGCCCTCATGTGCAGTGTGTGAGGCGCCGGCACCTCCGCATCCTCATGCCTCTCGGTCTTGTTTCTTTCAGCGTGTCCATTGCTGGCTTCCCCGAGTACACCCAGCCGATGATTGACCACCTGATCGCCAAGAAAGTCAGCCACTGGGATGGGTAGGTTGTGATCCTCAGAACCCCGTTTTCTGAAGGAGAGATGGAATCGAGCTGATGAGGTGCAAGTGTCTTTTCTCATTGTAGATATCAGTCTGAAATAGCTCCCGTGAAGTAGCGGTGTCCCAACCTCTCCCTTGGCCCGATGGTTAGTGGTCAATGTCCCGCTGTCCTGGGCAGCACTGCTTGAGTGCATGTGCAGGGCCACATACCCCTGCTAAGGCCCCGAGTCAGTGTGTGACTGAGGAGGCCGTGGCCTGGGGACCAAAGCTGCCCCCCGGCCCCAATTCTGCTCCACCTGCCACTCGCTGCCTGGCTTCTGTGTGGTCTCGGTGGAGCAGAGCAGGCTTCTTTGGCTGCTTTTGTAATTATAGTAGCAGCTCGGGGCATCTTAGCATTTTTATAGGAAGTTAAATGTGTCTCTTCAGAGAAGGAAGCTGTGTGTGCAATTCAGAGCACACAAGGCAGTGTTGTGCTGCTGCTGTGCCCTGGGCTGGCAGAGCAGCTCCTCTGGGGAATATCTGGGTGGAGCTCTGAGGTACAGCAAAGGCCCGGGACAGGAACAGCTTTGTCAAGATGTCTTCTCTCATGGACCGTGGGGAATGTTCCAGCTTCTCTGAGGACCAAAACCTTGAACATACTCACTGATGGCCACTGCATGGTACAGCCACCCTGCACGGCCTGGACAGGGCCTCCCGAACGGGAGCTTCTGCCATCAGTCTGCTGTCATTCGGGCTGGGTGTGGGCTTCCCTAAGGAGCTTCTGCATGGGGCTGCCTGCAGCAGGGCACCCAGTGCACTTTAGGGGCAGTGACCCTGTCGGTTTCTCTCCCACACAGTGCAGCAGCCACGGTCACATGCGTGCAGCCTCTGCATAGGCTGAATTTCTGGGCTGCTAAAGTCTCCAACTGTCTTACCTGTTTCTTGTTTAAGTTCTGTCAGTTTTCCTTCCTATCTTTTGGGTGAGGTTCTCTTATTAGATGCATGTACTTGTATAATTTTTGTGTCTTCCTAATGTATTGACTATCAGTAGGGATGTTCTTCCACATCTTGTGTCAGAGTTAAGCGCAGTTGATATGTGCAGGCTGGCTGCGTTTTCTTTAAAGGATCAATGTCTCGGGTTTCTTTCCCATGAATTTTACTGTTTTTTCTTCACACTTCCCTTTAAAAATGAAAAACTGTCTTTTACTCAGGGCCTTTAGGAGGGCAGCCTCACGTGGGGTTTGGCCAGATGGCTACAGATGTCGCCCAGCTGCGGCAGGTGCTGGTTTTCCTTTTGGAGGCTGAAGAACATTCCTTTCATGTGTCTGCTGCATTTCGCTCATCCGCGTGTCCTTAGGATGCTCATAGCTCCCACCTCCTGCTGTTGTGAGTGTGGGTGCACAGATGCCTCTTTTCACCTGTGTCTTCTCCTGCCCAGGAGTATCCGAGAACTCTCAGCCAAGGCGCTGCACAAGCTGGCCCCACGAGCACCTGAGTACTTTGCCACACACGGTAGGTGTCCCCACCAGCCTGCAGCCTCCCACAGCACACACACATGCACACACACACACACACACACACACACACACTGCAGAGAGACATGGGCTGAAGGTGACATCGTGTTTCTCTTGCTGGACTTAGTTGGGGAGGGTGTGTGGGTAATGGGGTGTCCCCCTGAGAGCGTTTCAGAGGTGCTGCACAGGCTGCAGGGTGCAGATGCAGGAGCTGCGTCTGTTTCCGAGCAGACAAGCTGGCCAGTTGGCTGGGCTGCTGGTGTCTGTCTGGAGTCCAGCTCGCCCTCAGATTCAGTCTGCCTTGTGTGGTGACCACTTTGGTGGTGCGATCTGCATTTGCTTCTTTGCACTGGGGAAGAGTCTGCACCCGTTCTGTCCGGTGGATCTGACTCAAATGAGAGCGTCTGAGGAGACGGCACTCGTGTCTTGCAGTGCTCCCCACCCTGCTGGTGATGGCGCTGAGTCCAGATCTGCACACACGGCATGGTGCCATTCTTGCCTGTGCCGAGGTCACCTACGCCCTGTACAAGCTGGCAGCACAGAGGGGCAGGTAGGAGTGATGCCCCATGTGTCTGTGGGAGGCCGTGGGGTTATGGTGGTCTCAGGTACAGAAGAATTGTGGTCTTTAGGCCCGACACTTTCCTCTGAGCTTTGTCAGGGCCAGGACCACTCACACATCCCTCAGTGGGACTGTGCAGCACCCTTGTGTGGGAGGTGATGAGCCCGACGAGGCCAGGAGGCTCATGTCTCCACGTCTTCACTCACGTGTCACTTTAACGACCTGCGGTCCTAGAGGATGTAGGTTGGAGAGTTTGCTGGGGACTTCCTGGGCGGCTGTGGTGGTACAGGTGACAGTGAAGCAGTCCCCAGGCCATGGTGACCCCGTGGGACTGGGTGTTCCAAGAGCTGCTTCCTTTTCTTTCCAATGGGCTTCTCTCAGAGTGAGACCTCAGGGACACACTGCTGCCTGTGACCTGGCTCCTGGCCTCTCCTTCATGTCACCCTGTCTCACCCTCAGCCCCAGAGCATGGTGCACAGCTGCAGCGCTGTGCATAAAGTAGGCACTGGTGTGGAAAGAGGCTCATGGCGGAGTCTTGTTGTCTTGGGATTGGTCACAGAGGCACATGTCATTCCCTGGCGATGACGCGGGGATGCTGTGGTTTTCCCCAGGGTGGTAGCACAGGAAGGTTGCAGCCTCCAGGAGGGAGGCAGGTGTGCCAGCAGCCACTTGTGAGGGAGCCCCATGTGTGGGCTCTTTCCCCACCCCGTGTGGACGAGTCCTTTTGCAGGGTCCTCGTGGTGCTTAGCACCCAGGCTGCAGTCAGAAGCGCCCTGCCGCCCACCTGCTGTGAGCCGATGCAGGAGCCTGGGGCCAGTGGGGTCTTTCTGCTCCTTGGTGTGCATGGTGGGGGCTGGGGCCGGGGCCTGCGGCCTCAGTGCTGTGTTGACCCTCTGCAGGACCGTCACAGACTACCTAGACGAGAAGGTGGTGCAGAGCCTGAAGCAGATCCACCAGCAGGTTTGTGTGTGGGCCTCCCACGTGTGCCCTTCCACAGGGTCTGTCCACCTTCAACCCAGGAGCTGCTGTTCATACTCAGCCCGGGGCGCACGGAGTGATCTAGTGCCATGACGGCGGGGCGGGCCTCTTCCTTGGCATACTCTGCAGCCAGAAGTGTGGGGGGCTTGGAGGTGCAGACCTCTCCCCCATGTGGCTGGGCTGCTATGTCGAGGGTGGGGTACAGCCCATGGGCTGCGGGAGAGCTGCACTGTACTCCAGGGGCCAGTCCTCCCCCTTCGAGGGCCTGGGAATGTGCCTGAGCACAGAGGCCTTGCTCTCCACCAGTGCACCCACAGCTGGAGCTTGAGGCCCTCAGCTAAATCCAGAATTGTATATATTTCTTTGGGGAGAAGGTGTGTGCGCTTTTCTGAGTTTGAGATTCTCAACACCTTCAGTGACTCCAGGTAAAATATGAACTGCAGATCTAGTAAGAGGAAAATCCCAAAATAATTCTTAAGGACTGAAATAGTTTCACTGTTTCTTACTCCAAAAAGAGCCTTCTAGCCTCGATTTGTTTTGTTTTTTTGAGGCAGTGTCTCACTATGTTCCAGACTGGCTTTGAACTTGAGGTCCCCCTGTTTCAGCCTCCCCAGTGCTGGCATTACAGGCATGTGCCATGATGCCAGGCATGTTTTCTGTTCCTTAAGACTGTGCCTCCGAATAGTGAGGGCCACTTGGCCTCCAATCCTCATCCTGTTCCTGCCGTTAGCTTTATGACCATAGCAAAGCCACTGTCCAGTCTGCCTTTGTCTTGCGTGGAGGGTTCCCATACTCCTGTCAGGTTCCCAGGGTGTGGGTTAGCCCCATGCAACAGCTGAGAAAGTGGGGCTGCTTAGTGGCAAGGGTGTCCTGCTTCTGGGAGTAAGATGTTCACAGGACCATTCCCTTCAATTTTTGTGAGAATTAAAGAATCGGGTTAAAGGGTTTGGTGGAGTTGGTGGCAGTGTGTTTGAGCTGAAATGGCAGTGACAGTACTATGCAGTGCCTTTGGTCTCCTGGAGAGAGAGCAGCACCAAAGTCCTCTGGGCACGATTGGTGTTCTGCCTGAGGGGCTCTTTGGAGACGGTGAAGAGTCAGTCCTGGCTCTTTCTCTCCCTCTGTGCCTCAGTTTCCCTTCTGAGATAACTCACCTGGAGAACTTAATGAGGGGCCTGGTAGAGAGGGGCCTCTGTCCTGGACTCCCTGGGCCTGGGCACCCAGCCTTGTTACTCTGTCTCTGTTGATGCTCCCAGATGTTACCTACAGACTGTATTACTTTAAAAACCCTAGCTACCTGGATAATAACTAACTTCGTTCTTTGTTTCTAGCTTTCTGGCCGGCACCTGTACAGGTAAGCTCCATGAGCTGAAGTTCTTCCATGGGCATAAGCCCCTGGGCTGGGTTGTGCTTAGCGTAATTGTGTCCTGGGCTCACCCTGGGGCCATCCTGGCCATTGTGTCCTCTGTTTATTTTACTTAAAGTGGTGTGACCTTGTCTAATGTTTCACGCTGGTGGGGTCACACAGGGTGCTGCCTTTCAAGTCTGTTTTAGCTGGAGTCCGTGGTCTTGAGATTCACACATGTTGCTCCTGTGGTGATCGGCTCCATGTGCTATTTCTAAACTCATACATTAACATCTTCTATCTTAAAAAAAAAAATACAGCGTGTGTGCCATAGCTTCGCCATCAGGGCTGTGGTGTTTCTTGGCATCTGAAGTTACCTGGTGTTGATGTTTTTTGTGGTTTCATGGAGTGAGAGATTTTAACCCTGAACATTCTCTTTGATTTTTCAGGGGCCTTGGAGGACAGCTCATGAGACAAGCAGGTAGGTCAGAGGGCCCTTTATTCCAGCACTGGAGGAGAGACGTCCCGTGGTTCTCATGTCATTCCTCTAACACAGCAGTGCTTTGGGCAAGGCCCATCTGTGGGGCCAGGCTGAGGCCCCGCGCTCTTGCCTGGCCAGCTCTCCATGCTGCTGCTGTGTGTGCGACTGACTGAGTTCTCGGCTCCCAGGTCTGGACCCACTGGAATAGCTGGGCGTTGGCTCTGCTCTGAATGTGGTGAGCACATGTGCCCATATCTCACTGTGAGATGACAAGTTCTGTAGACGCTCTACCTCTTCCTCTCTGATGCAGTGTTTAAATTAAAATAGCTCTAGTAGAGAGAATGATTTCCAGAGTACATTTCTACATTGTCTGCAGCGAGCTCATGATACCAACAGGTGGACATCTAGACTTCCTGAAGCCTGTTGAAAACTGGGAGCTCAGGGGCTTCCTGGGGGGATGCTCCCGAGGTGGCTGATCAGGGCTGGCTGCACAGGTGCACCTGAGCTGCCAGGGGGTGGTGAGAAAGTTCTGGTTGATGGATGAGCAGGGCGCGCTGGGCGTGACCCTTGTTGGGTGCTCAGAGCTGTGCCACCTTGCCTGGGCCTTGGGCTCTGCTATCAGTGGAACTGCTCTGTGGCGATACTGACCAACCTGGCCTCTCTTCATGGTCCCTTCCCTTCTCAGCCCCTCTTTCTCAGCCTGGCTGAGAGGTGCCCTCCAGGCTGCCCCATGACCTGTTGTGATGGCTTGGAGGCAGCACCAAGGAGATGGGCCTTCTGAGTGTCCCCTGGTGTTTTTTGGCATCCCTGGCATAACTACTGGGGGTTTCAAGTTGTCTGTGTGGCAGTGTAGAGTTCTGTGAAGCCTAGGCATGGGTCGGACAGAGCCTGGCACCATCATCCTGCAGGACCCGGTGCTGGGTAGGAAGCCGGCCACCCAGGAGGTGGAACCAGGGCTCCCAGGACTAACTTGAACAGTAGGCCTGTGCTATGGCTGGCTGGCACTTGCCATCACAGAGAAGACAGGAGGCAGTGGCCCCGTGCAGAGCACAGCAGACCCAGCAGGGCATGTGTGTCATGCTCCCCGGTGCCTGTGCAGAGAGCAGGGCAGGGTGGGCTCAGCTGAGGAGAACATGCGAGCCCATTGGTGCTCCTGAGGGTGCCAGTCTGGAGGGGTGTCCTGGGAGCCCACTGTGAAGCCTTTGGGTCGTGGGAGTAGGCTGTGGGCCCACACAAGGCAGAGGCAACTGAGGCCAGCAGCAGCCTGTCCCCCTGTGGATCGCTGATGGCTGCCTGTTGCAGAGCATGTCCTCCATCTGTGGAGATGGTCTAGCCGCAGGCAGTTTTCCATGGCTCCTGTCACTGTGCTGATGGCCTGGCCTCTCCTAGGTCTGTCCTGTGTGGCCCTCAGAGGCACATGTCCTGGGGCCCAAGCTGGGTCCAGGGCAGCAGTGTGGTTCATGGAGAGCACTCGACAGGCTGGGCTCTCTGGGGCATGTGGTCTGTCTTTGAGCCCCGGCATCTGTGTCCGGCCATTGCTGAACGTTCTGCAGCTGCCCAGCTGAGGGCTGGCCAGTGAGCTGGAGGGGTGGGAGCTTGGTGCAGCTGCATGGCCACTGACGAGGGAGGTTCAGGCCTGGAGAGGTACTTTTGGAACAGTAATGTGGTGTTTTCCCTTTTCCTAGTGTGCGTCCTGATAGAGAACCTATCACTCTCCAGAATGCCCTTTAAAGGTGACCCGGTCATTGGTAAGTGCTTTTTTTCTCCAGGACACCATGGTAGCATTTTTCCCCACAGCTGCTTCAAGTCCCAAAGTAAAAAGGAGCTTGTTAGGTGGCTGAAAGGCTGTGGCAGGAAGGCTCGCTGTGTGGAACCCCTCGTCTTGACTTGCTGTAGGCTCTGCTACCCTCCGGAGCCCCAGCCCCAAGCTTTCCCCGCGCTCACAGCGGTGGCCCTCTGTGGCTGTGCTGCCCGTGCTGGGCCTATGTGTTCAGCTCTCCCTCCTGGACGAGATGCCAGAGCTGGCACCCCTTAGGGTCCTGCCCTCCTCTGCTCCTAGCCTGTCTTGTTTAACTGAAACGGAGTCACCTTTTATTGCCAGCTCAGTTGTGGCTATAGTTGAGTTGAATATTCGGGTTCCTGTTGGTGGGGGCAGGGGAGACTGAGGGAGGCTGAAAGGAAGAGACCAGTTGAAGCTTTCGGCGGTAAAGAACAACACGTTCCCAGAGCCTGATGCTGAGACCCTTGGTTTTGGGGGTGCCACGGCACCACTCAGCCTCTCAGCAGCCTCCCTCGGCCCTGGGACCTGGTCCCAGGTGGTGCCCTGGCTGCCTGCAGGGTGTGTTCGAGCCCGCTGACTACTTACTTTAAGACTTGGCCGTGTGAGTGCTGTTGCTGGTTTCAGCTGGTTATCCTGAGTTGGGTAAGCAGCGTCTCTGTTTCCTCCATAGATGCCTGGCAGTGGCTGATAGACGACACGCTGAGAAGTCTGCATCTTGTCTCAAGCCAGTCCAGACAGCAGGTTAAGGTGTGCTGGGCGTGACCCCTGGGCTGCACAGGGCAGGAAGTGACATGGCTCTCAGTGTGTGTCCCACCTGAACACTAACTGGACAGTCGGCCGATGCCCCCTCCCCTGCAAGATGACTTAAACCAGGAAACACAGTGTGGCTGCTGGGCCTACACTGTGTACCTTCTGCTGCTGTCGTCTCTGGCTTTAGCATTGTGCCTGGCCTAAAACACTTCCTTCTGTGCCGAGGGTGATGTCTACTCAGGTGGATCCCAGTCCAGGGGGCGTGGGGGTTCAGTGTGGAGCAGAGCATGCATCTGTGCTGCTTCTGTGCGAACGGACGCCAGCGCCGCAGTCCTGGCTGAGGATCCTCGCGTGTGTGCACGTCCTGGGGTCGGGGAGCCGTGAGCTCAGCCCCTCCTGTGGCATTGAGCCAGGTTCCTGGTGTGGGAGAGGATGGCCCCACTGTCCCTGCACCCAGGCCAGCATCTCTGGGCCACTGGGATGTGTCTTCCACTTCTTTGGTTTCATTTCTTTCTTTCTTTTTTTTTGTACTTGGGACTGAACCCAGGGCCTTCACACTGAATTGCACCCCAGCCCATGTTTTATTTTTTATTTTAAGACAGAATCTCACTAAGTTGCCCAGGCTAGACTTGAAATTGCGATCCTCATGCCTCCAGAGTGTGCACAACCAAAACCAGATTGTTTTTTTCCTTAAGTCTCTTTATCATCCTATAGGATCAAAATACTGTCTTGCTGGTGGTTGGATCTAAGTACCTTATGACCAATGCCTCCACATTTTCTTTATAAAATTGTGATGGATTCATATCAGCACTGACCTTGTTGCTGTCTGCTTCTCCGTTCGTACAAGTGACATCTCTGTGATGTGCTTCCATGAATGAGGGTCCCACCTCCTCGCCTGTCTCCTCATAGCTGCTCTGGAGGCCTGAGGTGTCCCTGGGCCTGAGGGGCAGGAGGAAGAACTTACCCTTCCCGTGTCTCACTGTGTGGCTCTGGGCACAGGAGGCTGAAGTTGAGCCGCTGTGGGGTCCAAGGAGACGCCACTACCAGCTCCTGCGGTGCAGCATCACCTGCCCTGTTGTGGCTCCTGGTGCTTTAGGATTGGGTTCTGAGGGTCTTGCGCTGCTCTCCCTGGTCCTCACCCGGCACTTGCTCCTGTTCCTAACACCCGCTGGACACCACTGTCCTCTGAACATGCCACACATGGCACAACATCGAGCCCTCCCGCCTCACACCATGGAGTTCATTCTGCATGGCCACTTTTGCCAAGGAGGATGCCAGATGAGAGGGTGGAGGAAGAGCCAGGCTCTCCAGTGTGCTGTTGTGGAGACCGGTGGCCCATGTACCTGAGCAGACACCCTGGACAGGACTCATCGTCTCTCTGATGTCACTGCAGAGCCGTGTACACTCACATCCTCCTGTTTCAGGACTCAGCCGTGCTGGCCCTGGCCGCCCTCTGCAATGAGTACTACCAGAAGGAGCCCCGGGAGGCCAGTCCTGCTGTGCAGGGTGAGTGAGCACAGCGCCAGCCGCGCTGTGCGGGTGAGATCTGGGGCAGTAAGGGTCCAGAGGACTGGGAGGACGGGCTACACTGGAGGTTCTTGTGGATCCTGCTGGGCCTGGTAGCCTGCCGAGGTCTCTCACTGTGGGGCTGTTGGAGAGCTGGCTGCCCACTATTTCCTTCGCCTCTAACCGGGGCTTTGTTGGTGTGTCTCGTGGGTGACGGTGCCAGGCAGATGTCCAGAACGCAGCAGTACTGTCCCACCACACAGTGCGTTTATTTCTTCCGCACTGTTGTAAACTGCTTTTATAAGTAAACTTTTCTCCAGTTTTCTTAGGAAATTCCACTTACGTCTTTGTTGTAACTCCTTCCCTGTCTTCCATGTCCTTTCTTTCTCATGATTTCAGCCTCCTTTCCTGTTTCATTTGTTTCCTCCGTGCTTCTGCCTGTGGTGGCTTCTTGATGTATCTGCTCTCAGCTCCTGCATCCGGTCACAGTGCTGACTCTCGCACTCCTGATTCCCTTGGCAGTGTGGTGGCAGTGCACACCTCTCTGCGGGCCCTGGTCACAGTAATGCGTGTGCGTCAGCCGCCGTAGCCTGCAGGGCACATTGCTCTTTGCTCTGAAGATTAGAGAGGCGTTCTCTCTGTTGTAGGCGGACGGTGTGCTCTGTCCTCCCCGTGTGTGGGTGTAGGCACGATCAGTCCCGTGTGAGCTTCCTCTGTGCCTCTGTGTGCGGCTGCGTGTGCCTGTCGGTGTCCTTGTGCACAGCCTGGAGCTGACCTGTGCTGGTGTGGAGTTGATTTCTGGATGCCATCGATACTGTTTGTTAGGATCAAGTTCCTGGGTTCTGCTTTTTAGATTAAAAAACCAATTCCCATGCTCTGTTGGCCTATTGTATTCCTTTTCCTTACATTATAGGACTTATAATCATACCAAAAGTATTCAGAACACTAAAATTATAAATATGTAAGAAATCAAGTGCAGTAGTGTGAATCTCCTACAAAAATACAAATCTAGTCTTTAATTTGATCTCTGACACAGTATACATTAATGTATTTCACACTTGCTTTCAGCAGGTAATTTTATATAATGTTATTTTGTATTTAGTTTATTTTTACAAGAGTAGAATAATATGTTTTATCTTTCCTGAAAGGACTGCATCTTGTTTCTGAAAATGAAAGAAATAATATTTTGAAATTCCCCGTTGGTTGTGAAACTCAAGTAATGGGGGGTGGTGGGAGGCTCTGTTCCACGTGGTGATCAGAGAGAGCGTTTGTGCGCCGAGAGTCCATGCGGGGATAGAGCTGCCTCTGCAGCAGAATGGTGGCGAGGGGTCTCCTGGTCTCTCACACTGCATCCAGGCCTGGCCACTCTGTACCTCTGAGCTGCGCCTTCCAGAAAGAGCCTATGGCTCCCTCTCCCGAGTTCTCCCTTGCTGGCCCTGAGCCCTGATGCCCACGGTGCCCGGTCCTCTTTCTGACCCCTGTTCTCGTTGCTCCCCACTGGCTGTTCCTCGCCGAGGTGTCACGCTGGCACTGGCTCTCACTGCTGTCGGCCCCTCTTCCTGGCCCATGCAGCTGGTGTCCTGTAGAGTGTGTACCCACCCAGCCTAGGCCTGTGTCCTGTCCAAGTCCTTTGTCTGCCTGAAGCTGCTCCACTCTACTCACCAAGAGCCTTTTGTTTGTGAGGAAGCACAGTAAGCATCCAGAAGGAGACAATGGCTAAACTGCTTATGAAAACCTTAGCAGAACCTTGTAAGAATTCTTGTACATCGTCTGCTTCAGAAGCCGGGAGCACTGCCTGTTCCCCTGGGCGCTGTACTGCTGTGTGTCCGATGCTGAGATGTAGTCCCTCTGCTCACCCTGGCTTCCTCCCTGCAGAGGTGCTCATCCCGCGCTACCTTGTTGAGCTCCAGAGCCCAGAGGAGATGGTTCGCTGTGGCTTCGCGTCAGCCCTGGGTGCCCTGCCCGGCTTCCTCTTGCGAGGCCGGCTCCGACAGGTGAGGCTGCCCGAGTGTGGTGGTGTGGGGATGGCAGGGTGGGTGGCAGCCTGTGCCAGGAGTCCTGACGGTTGTGCATGGCATCGGGGTAGGGCAGAGAAGGGAGCAGTAGCTGGTCTGCTCCTGAGTGCAGCGGGGGTGCTCCTGTGGCCTGCCGATAGGGCTGTTCAGGTACAGGAGGGCGGAGCCTTGCAGACACCGCTGGGCCTCAGGGGCCGACACTGCCTCTGTGCCTGTGTCCCCTCAGCTGTGGCTGTGGCAGAGGCCAGCCTGGGTGTGGTAGAGGAGCTGGCTGTGCGTCTGTGCCCTGGCATGGAGATTTCACCTGGGACTTTACCTGTACTCCGAGACAGTGGCAGCCTGGGAGCAGCCACGGGCTGAGTGCTGGCCTGTACATATGCCTGGGGGGTGGTGGTGGTGGTGTCCTTGGACCTCCTGGGCTCCCTGGGCACCTTGCCCAGCCCACTGTGACCTTGAAGGGCCCACAGCTGTTTTATCTGCCTGTCTGCCATTGAGCAGCTGGGCTTATCTGTTGAGGATACTCAAGTCATCACTGCCCAGTCTGCTGCCGACCCTAGCCCCATCTGCTGCTTCTGTGACCCCCTCTCTGGCCTTGCTTGAGCTCACCTGTCCTTGTCTGTCCGGTCTGAGCGGTGCCGTGTGCTTGTCTCAACACCTGGCTTAGTTCTCTGCTCCCAGGAGTGTCTGAGGGATGAAGCGTGTCCAGTAGCCCTGGAGACTTTGTGTCCCTCCTGCCCTTCACCCTTGGTCCACTAGACACTTGCACTTCCTCTCTGAGTCACACTACCAAGCTCCCTGCTGCAGCCCAGACGTACTCTCCTCCGGGACCCCACTCCCTCCTCAGAGCTGCTTGACTGAGCTCCCACCTGTGTCCCTCTAAAGGCCAGCGCCGTGCAGCAGGCAGCAAAGATGTCGCTATGGCAGAGAAGCAGATGCGGTGCGATCACTGCCGTCTTCTCTTGCCAGGGCTTAGGCCACGGTTATAGAGGGAGCAGGAGGTGTGAGGCCTCGGTTTGGGGCTGAGTGCCCTTCCGCATCACACCCTGGCACAAGCTGCTTGGAGGGCCTTGCCCCTGCTGTGTCCTGGTCAGGGCCACGCCTCTGCCGGGTCCTGTTCATTCTGTAGCTAACGCCGCTTCTCTGTCACCCTCAGGTCCTTGAAGGTCTGAGTGCGGTCACCCGCATCTCACCCCAGGACGTGAGCTTCGCAGAGGCCAGGAAGGACAGCTTGAGGGCCATTGCGAGGTGAGCTGCCCAGCAGGTGCTGCCTGTTCCCGGGTGTTCCGTGGCTGATTTCTTGTTTCTCTGCTTTTGGAGAACTCCTACGGAAACGTTTCCGGCTTGGTGGCAGATGTGTGTTGGCAGAGTTATGAAGAAAGTTAAACCTGTTGTGTGGTTGCATTTTTACTAAGGAACTGCTTCGAGAGCTGGGAGGGTCATGAAGCCTCACGTCACACACACCCCAACACACGGTCTGGGCTGAGCACAGCTCAGTGGCGGAGCACTCACCCGCACGTACCAGGCGTGGGCTTCTCGGCACCAGTATTAGTAGCAGTAGTAATTGGAGAGAGGGAGCAAGCAGTTACTGCCTCCTGCTTGGGGCACCTGGTGCCTGGGCTTCTCCAGCAGCGGCCCCCTTGGTTGGGGAGGTGGGGGGCTGGCACTTCGCCTGCATGGGGAGGTCTGGTCTGTGCTGCGCATCCTCTCAGGAAGCTGCGCCAGGACACTGCTGTGAAGGGAGGGTTTGGATTGTGCACGTTTCTGTTCCAGGATCTGCCAGACGGTGGGTGTGAAGGCAGAGGCAGCCCCAGACGAAGCTGTGTGCAGACAGAATGTCGCCCAGGTGTATACCACGCTGCTGGCCTGCATGGGAGACTACACCACAGACAGCAGGGGCGATATGGGGGCCTGGTAAGGGTGGCATTGCAGGCACGGTCTCTGCACTGAGCGTCCTTGAGGTACAGATGTCAAGGGACAGCCTGTCCAGGCGCGGGTCCTTCCCTGCCCATCTCTGGCAGCGCCCCGGGGGAGGCGTGGAAGCAGAGCGTCCTGGGTGTGTGGGTCTCAGGAAGAGCTGCTGTGTAGGGCCTGGGAAGGGGCCAGGTCGGGCCACTCATCGTGTTTGCTTCTCCCTGGACCCAGGACTTAAGGGAGAGGTCACCCCTCTTGAGCCTGTTTGTTCTGAAGGACCCTAAGCATCAACCGTGCACTGTGCTCTTGGCCGCCTCGCAGTTGGGGTTCCCTTCCCCCTGTGTGGGTGTCTTCTTCCAACTGTGCTGTGCGGGAGGGGCCCGGGAGAGGCTCCTGTGTGTCTCCTGTCCATGCTTGGACCCGGAGGTGGACTGGGAAAGTGCAGCGTGAGGGTGGAGTGTGCTTTTATTAGGGTTGGAAAGCAGCAGGCTGCTCGGTAATCTGAGCTCGAAAGAAAGGAGTGAAGCTGTCACCTGACCGTTGGGATGTTGGGGTCTTAGGTTCTTTCTGCCCATCATCCTGCTGCCTCCCTCCTGGATGGCTCACCGGATGCCCCCTCTCCCCAGTCCAGGACATCTGACCAGCTGTCCTCTGTTGTGCTGACCTCGACAGTTGACGGTTCACTCTCTCCTTGACCTGGCCACCTGAGCCCTTGGCCCCTCACCCTCTCCTCCCGCCTTGCGTGTGGGACCGTCACCCCCTCCTTCAGGCCTGCCATCCGGCTGCTGGCTGTGCCTGTTCTGCACCTCTGAGCAGTTGCCATGTGTCAGACAGGTCCTAACACTTTCCGTTTTCTTTTTCCTCATCTTTCGTTTGTGGATTCTGCTGATCCTATGTCCAGGGTTGCTTTTCTTCCCCTCTGCTGTTGAGCTCTTATAGTATAGTTGTCAGCTTCACTGTCTTTATAACCTGCTGGGTTCTGATTCAGAGATTTTCTCCATCTGCAGACCTCCTGCCTTCCCTCCCATTGCCGGCGAGGCGAGAGCATCTGCTGCCCCCCTTGACTCGTCAGGGGAATGACGTGTGGAGGGCTCCTGTACCCGAAAGGGCTGGCCCACTGCAAGGGCTGGCCCACTGCACCTGCCGTGCCTCCTCCCAGACTGGGGGAAGAAGGGGACTTGGGAGGGCCTGTGGTGATTTCCTGCCCCATCCCCCCAGGATGGGGCAGACCTGCCACGTGGCGTGGACCCTGAAGTGGGTGTCCCGTGGGGTGCTGTCTGGCCTCTCCTTCAGTGTTGCCTGCAAGAGGAGCTGCCTCCTCCTGCCTGGCCCAGAAGCTCCCTGTCCCAGGACAACAGCCTGGGCCATGTCAGGGTTGCCCTTTACTCTGTTGGGGTCCTGTCCCGTGAGATGCATCTGCTGTCCTCTTCCCTGCGTCCTGGGCACTGGCTTCTGTGGTAGAGGCGCTGCCTGCCTATTTGTACACAGTATGAGCGTGAGCCCTGCCCACCACAGCCAGTGGCTCTGGCCCACGGCGATGGTGCAGGTCTGTACAGACCTGACCCCTTCTCTGGGAGGCCCTCTGCTCCTGGAGACCTGAGTGACAGGGATCATTCTCAGTGTGTGCCAGAGAATGGTGGGTTTCAGTGCCAGCACTGCCCTTGGAGTAGAGCAGGGAGGGATAGGCACTGGCCAGTGCTGCCCTGTCCTCCTGTGGCCCACGGTGGCGGTGTGGTTCTGTCTCCGGTGTTGGTAGAGGCTCCTGGGCTGCCTCTGTGCACATGGGGCCCTTCGGTGAGCGCTGGACTTCTGGCATTGTATGTTTTGCAGTATTTGGACTCTCCTTAGAGATTCTAATTCAGAAGTGCTTTTTCATTTCTTTTTCTCCATTGTTTCGTTAAACACAACTCATTCCCTTAAAGAGGTTTTGTTTTAAGGACTTTGTGTTTATTGTGATGTCTGTATCATTTGTAGGTCTTCTGTTTTCCCTTTTATTTGGGCACTGGTTATTTTTAAAATGTTCTTTGTAACTTCTCACTGCATTCTGTAAGGTGCCTTGAATTGTGGGATAGAGTGGCGAGGCTTTCTCTGTCAGCCGACATTTTACTTGGGCTGAGGCTCAGGTTGATGTCTGGCCCCATCCTGGGGAATGGCTTGGGGCCATTCAGGTACATCTGACTTCTGGGGCCGGGTGGGGCTTCTGGGGCTCAGGGCCAGTTCTTCCTGCCGTTCAAGTGCATTGCAGACTTTTGTGTCGCTGCCCTCAGCCTCACCTGGCCTCACAGCTCCGGAGGCGGTGCAGGGCGAGGGAGGGATTGTGCACAGCACCCCTCCCTCATGTTCTCGGCACGCTGCACAGACATCTACCAGCATGCTGCCCGGGCCACCCTGCCAGCTCCTGCAGTAAGCTGTGCGTCACCCCCAGCACTTCTCGGGGAGTCCTTGGGAGTAGGCGGAATGTGGCACTGCTCGGCAGCCCCCAAGGCACCCCCAGGTCCCATGCCTGTGCCTTCCCCAGGACAGACTCCAGCGGTGGTTCTGAAGTTGTGTCCATGGAGGCTGGTCTAGCTCAGGTGGGTGGGCAGCATGGGGTCACTACTGTCAGCGCACCTGTCTGACCCTAGGCGTGGTTCTGAGGTCAGCTGGCATCTGTGACCCCCCGGGTGATCCTGGTCTGGGCCCTGCCCAGGGTTTAGCATGAGACGGGGGTCCCCCTCCACCGCTGGTTTACTCCGCCTTGCCCCATCACAGTGGACAACACCTGTGCTCCAACCTGAAAGGCTGCTTTCGCTCTGTGGAGATGCACATGCTGGTCCCACAGGAAGCTAACGGTGGTTGGGAGGGAAGGACACAGTACTCGGCAGGAATGCCAGCTGCGTGCTGATGTCTGTGGGCTTTTCCCTGCGGCCCGGACTGCTCTGTGTGTTCCAGTCGCAGGCGTGGCTGGGGCGATCCACTTGCCTCAGGTGTGGACCACGAGCCTCCTGCTGATGGTGGGCAAGGGGCATGCACCCCCCGCAGAGGCCGCAGCACCGTATTGGGTCTCCAGACCTTCCCCAGGGGAGCAGCGGGGTCCCACGATCTCCAGGACTCTCCCCGAGTCTGGGTTTCTCAGAGCCTGGCCCGCATGTGGCCGGTGGGTCTTTGTGCACATTTCTTCTCACACTGGGCCTCAGTGGTCCCAGGGAGAGCCTGGGTGGGTGCCTGCGGGGCCTGTGCTCATTGGCATGAGTGTAGTAGAACGGGGGCCTGAATCCCGTGCCACACTGACTGCTCGCATCTCCTTTCCTGCAGGGTCCGCGAGGCTGCCATGAGCAGCCTGATGGACCTGACACTGCTGCTGGCGCAGACGCAGCCTGAGCTGATTGAAGCCCACACGTGAGTGTCCCAGAAGCCGGGACAACCTGTGGGGGGGGCCCTCCTCACCCCTCGGCTCCTGGCTTGTGAATGGTGCCCCCAGGAGAGGCTCCGGCCTCCCCATCCTAGGGTGGGATATCCAGCTTGGGGGGACCAGAGCAGGGCACTGCTGGGCTCAGGCCCTCGCCGAGGCTGCTCCTGATGAGCGGCTGCCATCCTCGCTCGCTGACCCTCCCGTGCCTCCTTGCCGAGGCCTTGGGCTCCATCCGCCCTCAGTAGCACTGCTCTGTGGAGATGCTCACTGACCACTCTCTTCGTGGTCCCTTTCCCTTTTCAGCCCGTCTTTCTCACGCCCAGTCTCTCGCCTACCACCCCACCTGCTGGTCTGTTTCTGTCACTCGCTCTACCAGGACCTTATCCGTGTTGGTGCACGCCTGCTGTGTGGTCCCAGGAGGACAGGGTGGCAGGGCGGACATGGCCTGCAGCTGTGGATGTAGGGGCCCGTGTGGCCTCCTGGGCAGTGGGCTGACAGTGTGTGCCCTTGCTTTGCAGCTGTGAGCGAGTCATGTGCTGCGTGGCCCAGCAGGCGAGTGAGAAGATCGACCGGTTCCGCGCTCACGCTGCCCACGTGTTCCTGACGCTTCTGCACTCCGACAGCTCCCCTGTGCCCCACGTTCCCCACCGCAGGGAACTGGAAGCACTGCTTCCCAGGTACCACTGGGGCACAGGAGCCCCCACCCCACCGTCAGAGTGCGGCTGCGAGGGGCTTGCTCTCTTGCAGGTCTGAAGTGAGCTCTGTGAACTGGAACGCACCTTCCCAGGCCTTCCCGCGTATCACCCAGCTCCTGGGGCTGCCCACCTACCGCTACCACGTGCTGCTGGGGTTGGCCGTGTCTGTGGGCGGCCTGACCGAGTCCACGGTGAGGAGGCTCTGGCTGGGCAGGGTGGGGACATGGCAGCTCCTTCCTGGGGCCAGAGCTGGGCCTCCAAGGGCCACACCAGCACCTCTTCTGGTCTCCGCTTCACTTGTGCTTGTCAGGTCAGGTCTGGCAGCTGCCTGTGGCCTGGCGGGCCGAGGAACCTGGGCTCTTAGTGTGGGCTCTGGAGGACAGCGGCTTGGCCAGAGCTGGCACGGGTGGAACCAGTGTCCGAGTGGCAGCAGCTCAGGCTCTGCTGGTTCCTGGGCCCCAGTGGCAGGTCTACCCTGAGGGCAGCTGATGTTTCGGGGCCTCCTGTGGCCTTGCCATGAAGGGCTGTCTGGACTGAGTGTTTCTTTAAATGAGTTTTGCTGTCTGCAAGGGATGTTTCTGTGGCTCTTTTAGCAGACTATCCCCACTGCTGAGGAGCAAGCTTCTTACACTTTTCCCTTGAGAAGGGTGAAGCAGGCCAGAAAGAGGGTGCCTGCATAGCTGCAGCTGTTGTGTCCGCTGCGTGGTGACCCCGCCTGCCCTGGGAGATGCAGCTGCTTCCTCAGGGGCCTTAGGCTACCTGCAGGAGCTCTGTGCTCTCTGCATAAGCACTTCTCACTGGGATGGCCCACCGGGGGCCTGTCTTCTCCCAGACTGGTGCCTGCTTTGGGGTCCTCGCAGTCGATGGGCCAGCTCTCTCCTGGGCAGGGCTGCTGCGTCCCTCCTCCCATCGTCCCCAGGGTGGCACGAAGCCCGCAGGCAGGCAGGTCGTGTGCTCTCATACTGGTCCTGTGCTGCTTGGGGCATGTATCTGTCTCCAGTCCACTCTGCCGGGCCCAGGCCTGAGCCCACACGGAGGTCTGAGTGCATGTGGGCTCTGGGGCAGGCTGTGGAGCTTGCAGTGCTGGTGCTGGTACCCAGTCGCCATGTCCGGGCACAGGGAGGGGTCCAGTGTGTGCATGTGTGGTAGCCTGTGTGCTTCCTGTCACTGGCAAGCAACTGCCTCCTCAGGACCTTGTGGAGCTGACCAAACTCATGGCCCCTCGGTGTTACAGGTCAAGCACTCCACCCAGAGCCTCTTTGAGTATATGAAGGGGGTTCAGCAGGACCCCCAGGCTCTGGGCAGCTTCACTGGGACCCTTCTGCAGGTCTTTGAGGACAACCTCCTGAATGACAGGCGAGTGGTGCCCTTGGGCAGGTGGGGTGGGCCGTCTGACGTGTGGGCTGTCACTGTCCTGGCTCTGGGGGTCTGGGGAGCAGTGTTCCCTGGAGGCAGAGTAGCCTGAGCCCCATGCCAGGCACATGGGACATGGATCCTGGCTATAGATCCCAGGACCCGAGTGAGCGGGTGAGCTCGGCACTCCTGGAAACGAAAGTCTGTGAGGACTAGCTGGCTCTGGCAGAGGAAGCTCTCCCCTCTGTGTGGTGGCCTGGAGGCCTTCTCAGCTACTTTGCGTGGGTGCTGTCGTGTCTGCCTGTCCCTTCCTGCGTCCCTGCACACCCTGCGTGATGGCATGGAGTCTCACTCGCGTTTTCTCTCCACAGAGTGTCCGTGTCGCTGCTGAAGATGCTGGACCACATGCTGGCCAACGGGTGCTTTGACATCTTCACCAGGGAGGAGAAGTGAGGCCCGCCCGTCCTCTGCCCCTGTTGGTAGAAGCAGCACTCGGGGCTGGCATGCAGACCCCAGAACACCTTCCGGGGTGCTCGGGCTCAGTGTGCACACTGTGCACTGGTGGCCGGCCATGGTGGGGTGGGGTGGCCTGAGAGGCGAGGTGTCCCGGCAGGGGCTGGTGGCCATGGCTGTGCCTGAGTCTGAGCTATGAAAAGGGCCTGGCCTGGTTCGTGGGCAGGATGGCAGGGGCCTGTACAGCCTGTGCCCACCACGGGCAGACCCAGATGCCCTGCCTGTGTGTGTGTCTCCGAGTGGGAAGTCACCTCCGCCCTGGGGTGCCGGGCTGCCTTGAGGGAGGGGTCCCACCCTCCACTTTGGTGCCTGCTGGTTTTCCTGGTATAGACATTGAAGCTGCCTTGCTGGCCTGACAGTCCTGTGTCTGGGGCACTGAAGTCCCTGGGAAAACATCTTTCCAGATGTTGCTTTTAACTCTCGGAGTCTCGGGTTGACTTTCTCCCACTCAAGGTCTCTGCTCGCTGCCCTTTCCTCGCCGAGCTTTCTTCCCTGGCTGTGAGGCCTGGGCTGACCAGACTCAGCCCTTCTCCGTACTCCGCCCAGAGCCTGTGCAGACTCAGGTGCTGAGCTGGGCCATGCATGGTCCCCAGAGCTGCTGTCTCAGCAGGAGGCTGGATATCCACCCCTGCTGGATGCCGTTTGAACCTTTACTTGGGGGCAGGTCCTCACGCACGCACGCACGCTGCGGCTCTCCTGTCTGCCCGGGAGAACCAGGCGGGGTGATGTCACTACTCGCATGCTACATGTTCAGCAGCTGCCCAACTTTCTGTTTAGGTTTTACATGTACTTCAGAGTAAGATGGTGGGGAAAATACCTCTTGCTGTGATAATAGCTTTTTAAAAATTTCTTTCTATAGTTCATCAATTTCTGCTTTATGGATTTTGAAGCTTTACTTTTGGCATGTACAAGTTTAGGGTTGACTCCTATTGAATGACCCTTTGCATTTCTAGAGGTACTTGTATTGTCTTGTATTGCTTTGGGTGACTTTGAACTTAATTTTCTTTGACTTTCATTATTTCATGTACTGTACAGTAGCACCTTGGTTCACAGAAATGCTTTTGGTTTGCAAACAGAAACATTTAGCAGAATTTTGTATCTGTATGAATTTGCATAGGGTGAAAAATACGACCGTGGCCATCTTTCCCCCACAAACACGAATGTGTCTGTCTTTTCCAGAATTGTGGAAAGAATCCAGTTTGTGTACCAAGGTCCTGAGAATCAAGTTCGGTTCATAATGATTCTTTCTACAATTCTGGTTGCAAACTGAATTGGATGAGAACCGAATCAGATTCAGTGGTCAGGTTCAATGTTGACCTTAAGGGGAAATTTAATCAGTTTTCATCCAGTTCAGTTGCACAGAGAACTGTGAACTGAGGTACCACTGTATTTTGCTTTTTGAATATTTGCTATTATCGGTCTATAGTTTTGTTATTGATCTGATCATCTTTAAACTGAGTCCTTTAATCTATTTCATTTCATCTTGGTTTCCAATTTGCCATTTCATCTTTCTGAGACAGGGTCTTGCTCCACGGCCCAAGCTGACTGCGACTTTGCTAGCCTCCAGCCTCCCAGGTAGCTGGGCTCACAGGTGTGGACCTCTGTGCCTAGTGGTTGAATCTGCCACAGAAAGATGTTTTCCCCTGGTTTTCTGTTCCCTGTCTTCCCCCATCTCTCGACATCGCTTTGATTGCTATAATCACTTTTTTCATTCCTTTTTCCTTGTATCTTCTTGGGGGACTTTGTGCTTTTTTCTCTTCTCTTAATGGTTGTCCTAGAAATTGTATCACACACTCCTGACTTACCAAAGTAATTTTCAGTAATTCACCCGTAGACTCTACCAAGAATAAAACAAACGAGTCTTGATTATTTCCATTCATTTGAAATGTCTTTCTCATTACCTCTGCGCTCCGGGGCCCTTGCCTCATCCCCCTCCGCCCGGAGCATGTCCCGCAGTCTCTGTGTTGGTTGACCCGAGTGAGACACGGGATTCCAGGCTGCGTTCTTCCCCCGCTTCGCACCGCCGTCCTGCTGCCCTGGCCCCCGGCCCCCGGCCCCCGGCCCCACCAGTCCTGCTGCTCGGATCCGCAATCCCAGGCGCTAGCACCGCCGTCCTGCTGCCCTGGCCCCCGGCCCCCGGCCCCACGCCCCACCAGTCCTGCTGCTCGGATCCGCAGTCCCAGGCGCTGCCTCACGTCTCAGTGGTGCTCTCAGCTCCACATCTCAAGAGTAGCCTTCCTCTCTCGCCTCCTTACCTCTCCCATCTTCCAGCTGTGGATTTTTCTGACATTTCTGAACTCCTGCTGAGTTCACTCGTAGAGTGCTGGGTTTTGTTTTTCTGCATTTTTCAGGCCTAGACTTTGTGTTTCCACCTCTCTCTTTGGGGCCCTAGGCCCCAGGCTGTCTTGGTTCATGCTGTGGGCTGAGCTGTGTGTCCGTGTGAGCGAGGCCCTGTCTCCTGCATCTGACACCCAGTGACTGGTGCTCAGCTGCAGCTTGCTGAGGGTGCAGGGTGCCCATCCCCTCGTCTCTTGACAGCACCTCAGATGCTGGCCCAGAGCTGAGAGTTAGTTACTCATCAGGCCTCGGTTCTACCACACTGGAGTACAAGTGTTGCAGTGCAGCTCCAACTCTGCCCTGGCCACCCTTGTGCCAGGCTCGCTACTGGGAACTGTTGGCATGGTGCCTGCTGCTGCATGAATCCTTACTGGGCCCAGGCATAAGGGGAGCCCTGGGGCTGTGGACGGTGGGAGAGGAACCGGGTACCTACTGGCTCTTGGGCACGCTGCTGTGAGCAAGATGTGGCAGGGGAGGGGGTGGCGGAGCCAGGAGCACTCCTCCTGCCTGGACCTGCCCTTCCTGAGACAGAACTGGGTGAGGCCAGTGTGGCTGGGTCTCTGAAGTCTGGTTCAGAGTCACAGGGCTGGGATGCCTGTCAGACATGGAGGTAACTGCGGCTGTAGGCTTTGGAGGTCCTGACAACTTTGGGGCAGCACCTGGCCAGGGGTCAGAGCACAGGGAAACCAAGCATGCATCCTGAAGGAGGCTACAGATGGCTGTGTGTGGCCCTCACATGGACTGGGGACCACAGTGACCACAGCCCTCAGCAACCTGACAGAGGGAGCCAGGTTGCGAGGGACAGAGGGGACCTGAGGACAAGGCTACTTGGTCCCAGGCCAGCCTAGGAGCACTGCAGCTGACTGGGGCCGGTGTGGGCAGAGGGCCTGGGTAGGACTCAGCTGTACCTGCTGCTTTGCCCAGGGCTATTTGTGGGCTTTGCTCAGAGCCATGACATTGTCAGGCAGGGTCTCGACCACTGGGGCTTCACTTGGGCCAGGCTGCCTTGTGCTGGGGAAACTGGGCAGCTGTGGTTTGCTGGTGAGACAGGCAGGCATCTGCTCTCTGCTGCATCTGCCGGAAGTCAAGGGGCCACTCTGTCTCCTGCTCAGTGTCCCCCAGCGAGTGGGCTGCTATCACTGGATGCCACCATGGTGCATGTTATGTGCTGCCAGGTGCTCCCTTGAAAGCTCTGCTCTAGAATACTGTGTTTTCCTTCCAGCCACCCCTTCTGTGTGAAGTTGCTTGCGCTTTGTAAAGAAGAGATCAAGAAGTCAAAAAACACCCAGAAACTTCGGTCCAGCATCACAGTGTGAGTTTTAAGTGGCCTGGCCTGAGACTGTGCAGGAGGGGTGTGGCGACCACAGGTGGTTCTGGTCTTGCAGCTTTCTTGAGTGCCCAGGATTCAGTGTCGCAAACACCTCAACTGCACCTAGGGCCCCAAGGTTGGGGAACATTGCAGGTGGGGGCCCTCTCAGGTGCCCTCACACCCTGGGGCCTGGGCTGCACATGGCTGGTCTCCACATGCCTCGGCCTTGCTGACAGCCTCATGTCCCCTGGCTCCTCTCCGGCAGGCTCTGTGGGATGGTGCAGTTCTGTGGTGACGTGAGAAAAAAGGTGCTCCTGCAGCTGATGCTGCTCCTCTGCCATCCGTTCCCTGTGGTGAGTGTCGCCCTAGCCCTCCACCTGCAGGCCCAGCCTGTGCAGACAGAGGCCTTTAGGGATGGTGCTCGCAGGTGACTCTGAACAGGCAGAGAAGCATGGTGGAGCTGGGTGGCGTCGCAGGCACAGCAGTGGCTCTGGGCAGGTGGGGCAGGAAGGTGTGGCCGAGTGCAGGTAACACTGCTTATGCCAGGTGGGGTGGGAGCGTGCCCCAGAGCCCAGCTTCCGTCCAGGGTGACTGCCAAGACTTCCCTTCCTCTGGCAGTGGGAACTCTAAATGGCCTGAGGCGAGTTTCCCAAGACGCAGTGGCTGTCAGGCTGGGGAGCTGAACCCTCAGCTTGGCCTTTTTGGACCACCAGTAATACGGATTCCTGGGGGCCAGTCCTGCAGCTTGAAAAGGTGGCCGGCCGCTTCCCAACAGTGACACACCTTGGCTCCTGAAGCCTTCCTCTCCTAACCGTGTGTCCCGTAGAGGCTGCAGGGTCTCTCTGCTTGGGCTGAGGTCTGCTGTCCTCATAGAGGATCTCGGGAGCTTGGGTTCTCTGGCTGTGGCATTCCTTCCCACTGACATGTGTCCTTGCCCAGATCCGGAAGACCACAGCAAGCCAGGTGTATGAGATGGTGCTGACCTACAGTGGCGTGGTGAGCGCCGACACCCTGGACGAGGTCATGGCTGTTCTCAGTGACACGGTCTGGTAAGCGGGGACCTGAGTGTGCCGAGTCTGCCAGGCTTCCCCGAGCCCTCTGAGGAGCGGAGAGAAATCACCCTGGCTGCCCTTCACTGCCTCACCTGGGGACCACCTGGGGCTCGGCACTGGGTAGGAGGGTTTTGTCCAGGTGCGTTCCTTGTGAGGTGGGCGGGTGGCCCGGTCCTGCGTCTGGGCACTGCCGGGCACTGGTGCCTGTTTCACCACTACCCTGGCGAGTGACAGCTCCTGACCCACAGTGATGGGAAGTGGCTGTCAGGGAACCCTGTCCAGGGTGCAGCACAGGCCCCAGGGTGTGAGGGCATCTGAGACTCCCACCAGCGAGGCTGCACTGCATAGGCCCTGTGAGGACAAAGCTCAGAGCAGGGTGCAGAGAGCCAGGCGCGGCCCCACCCCGGAACCCTGCCCTGCTTGGCCAGGTGGGGACCGCTGCCTGCAGTGCAGCTTCAGGGTGTCCTAGGCGGGAAGGCCTGCGCTCAGCAGTGCAGTGACAACGGTCGTGCCACAGGTGCACGTGTGGGGCTGAGAGGTACCGAGTTATGCTCATGGACGCGAGTAGCCGTGCACACAGCCACACCTGTGTGGTCACACGCAGACAGGGCCCATGTGCACTCAGTCGTGAGCACCCGTATTCCCCCACGGGCACCAGTATCACCCTTGTTTGGTGAGGAACTAAGCAGGGGACAGGCCCGGGTGGGTGGGGCCCTTTCTGCCCTTGTACCCCCCCCCCACAAGTGCGGGGGCTGGTGGTGCTGTGAGCCGGCGAGGCTGTGCAGTGTCCACATGTACCGAGCCCTGACCAATCTGGGGCTCCCAGGTGCTGGGCTCCACAGCCTGATGTGGGCCCTGAACCACCACAGGAAGACCAGTCAGCACGTGTTTTCAGTTTTTTAAAAAACAGGACAGAAACAGATGAGTAACTTGATGCCACATTAACTTAAAGTTCCAATGAATTTAACGGTATCACAAGAAAAACTGCTCAATATTTTGCCATAGCATTGCCAAAGTTTTGGTTTTCATGAAAGCAAATTACTGGATTCACATACATCCTGAAAAGCCCTCACAGCAGGTAGAACCTGTTCCCTGGCCCTCAGTGCCATCCCTCTGGTCACGCCCTGCCCTTGTGCCGAGCCAGCATTCACCTGGGCACCCATCTCTGGTGAGGGCTTTCCAATCTTGCCCTCAGCTGCGGTCCAGAGCCGCTGCAGCCACAGGCACAGGCCTGGGGCTCGAGGGCTCACAGCTGGTCCTCCCACGCAGGGATGCTGAGCTGCCGGTCGTCAGACAGCAGCGGAATCGCCTGTGCGACCTCCTCGGTGTGCCCCAGCCCCAGCTGGTCCCCAAGGTAATGCCCGAGCTTCCCCACTCACGCTGGGTGGCATCGTGTCTTTTGACGGTCACTGGGACACCGCATCCGACACCCACAAATCTGAGGAGCGGTGTTTTGGCTCCACTGTAGGTTTCAGTCTGTAGCATCATGCCTGGCCTCTGAGCACATGAGGCTCTGGGGGACACTAGATACAAGGCATTACAGTGTGCTCCACACCTGCAGCTTCATGGGCATGCGTGACATGACCTGACTGAGCCCATCCTCTGTGCCCAGCCCAGCACCTGCCTCCTGTTTTGGTGGCTCCAGGTCACTGCCTCCGGGAGGACTTGTGCTGGCCCTGGCCCCTCACAAAGAATCTCCTGCCCACCTCCACCATTGCACACCACCCCCTATACCTGTCAGATGGGGCCCCACCTCAGCTGCCATCGTCTGTGCCCTGTGCTGAGCACTGTCCTCCTCAGAGTACCCAGGGACCTGGCCTTGTCCCTTGCTCCTGCATGCCCTTTTGGGCTGTCTGCATGTGCAAGGTCTCCATGCCCACTGCACGCAGCAGAAGCTTCTGTTTCCAGTGCATTTACACACTTTACACAGAACATCAGACAGGTAGGGATGCTGTTTTCATTGGCTATCTGCCTGTGGGCTGACCATTGCTAATTGTCTGTTCCTGTGTCTACTGATCCTGTTCTCCTATCATCAGGGACAGGGTCCGCAGGGTGAGATGTGAAACCTCTCCAACAGTGTGATATTTCGCCCTCCCACTGAGGTGTGTGATGGAGGAGCAGGTGTGGGCCTCACGGCAGGCCACTGTTTTCCTCTTGTGTGGACAGGACTGAGGCCTCTGAACTGTGCTGTGCCATCCTACTCTGCCCGTTGCTGAGAGTGGTGCAGAGTCTTGATCTCACCACACACTGGAAGCGGTTGTTAGGTGTGTGCTTGGCTTCTGTCGAGCCTGCACCTGTGTGAAAGGCCGGGCCAGGGCCCTGAGGCCATGGCTGATGCTCTTTACCTCTTCTCGTTTCTTTTAGTGAGGATTTGCATTAAAGTAAAAGAAATGCGCTCCGCAGGGTGGGTGGAGTGTGCACTGCAGCCGCTGTGAACACAGCCTCCTTCCTCTGTAAAGTCCGCTCTGTCTACTGGAGTCTCGTCCATTTCTCTTCAGTGCCTGCTCCTTCTCTGGGTCTACACCCACCGCTGGTTTCCCATTTGACTCCTTTGTGACTTTTTCCTGCTGTCCCCTCCCTGTTTCTTCTCCCCTCTGTCACCTTGTCCTGAGCACCTCCTGCCCTTGCTCACAGTTGCTCTATAGCCGCATCCGCTCCATGTACATCTGAAGGAATTGGGCTTCTACTCAGCACCGTCCCCCCGGCAGTGGGTCTGCTGCTCCCCAGACCTGGGCTCCAGCCTCAGAGGCCGTGTGCCCAGGCGCCCTGCTCCGGGTGTTTATCAGGTCAGGTGTTCCTCACGAACTTGGTCTTCCAGGTCCTTGAGTGTGCCAGGCCAGCATTCTGCCACTGCACTACTCACAGCTCACGCAGGTTCTCGGTTCCGGTAATAGTTTTATGAACTTGTCATGCCATACATGTCCTATGTTTCACTTTGCTTTTGAGACAGGGTCTTGTTCACTTGCCTAGCTTGGCCTCAAGCTTACAACCCTCCTGTCTCAGCCTCCCAAGTAGCCACAATTACAGGGTGGGCCACAGTGCCCAGTCTTAGCCTCTCTTCCTCTTCTGACTCAGTGTCCTTGGTGCTGGGTCCTCATCTCTGGAAGCTGCTCTCCTCCTTTCCTGCCTCCTCTTAGGAGATATGCCAGGTCCGCTGGGCAGGGCCTCCTCACAAGAGCCCCACCAGTTTCTGGGGGCCAGTGAGCACCCTACACAGGGTGGGGACAAAGGTGGCATCCTGGCTGCTGGGGTGTAGAGGCTGAACACAGCATCTGGTTTCTGATCTAAGTGAAATTTTTACGTCCTCGTTGGGAAAACACTCAGCGTGTGACAGGTTCCAGAGAACAATTCCCAAGTGCTCACTGAAGGTGTGGCGGCTCCACCTTGCTTGGGCTGGGGCCTCTGGAGAAGGGGCTGAGGCTTGGGCTACTCATAACCTGCCATCTTTCCCACAGGCCGGTGCTCACTGAAGCTGGTCCAGGAGCTGAGATGGGACTCCTGCTCGTGGGGACATCCTGCTCCTAGCGACACTGATGGCCACACCAGAGCCTGGTGCAGATGTCTGTGGAAAGACGGTGCCTCCTCCTCGTGTTCCCTGGGCCCTGATGTCTCTGCTGTTGCCCCACACAAATGTGCTCCCATAAAGTCATACTCCATACTGCTCTCGTGTCTCTGGAATCATGTGCCCCAGGGAGCTGCGAGACCAAGGTGGGGGCTGGAGGCTTCTGCTGCCCGTGGAGTTGGGGGGTGAGGGCAGCTGTGCTCCCCGGACTACTCATGGTACAGTGGACAGAGTGGCTGTCTCTGTGGCCAGGTGCCATCCATGTCTGTCCTGTGCTCTGCAGGGCAGGGTCTGGGCTTGGCGTCCCTCTGGTGGGGGCAGGCCTGCCGACGCCCTGTGGGTGCCGCAGGAGGGCTGCAGTGCAGGGGAAATGGTCAGTAAGAAGCAGCACTGCCCAAGAGTGGCCAGAAAAGCAGCATCAGGAGTAAGCACACTGACCACCGACTCCTGGGTTAGGGGTCCAATTAGAGGACAGCCGCATGCTCACAGGCTCACCACTAGAGGACACTGCCCAGAGAACTGGCCCGGGCCCCGCTCCTGCTCCCAGGCTGTGGGGGACAGGAAGGTGGGCTCTGCGGCCAGCGCCATACTCAAGGCCTGGGCAGCCACCCAGCATGTGCCACTGAAGCCAAATCACTGGGCTCACAACTAGGAGGATGGGTTAAAAAAGTAAAGAGAAATTTGGCTAGAGGACTTGCCTAAAATACGGAACCTAAACTCTTATAACATAAATGCCCACTTTAGATCAAGTGGCTTAAAAATTACATTCACGATTATAAAGTGTCGATGAGCATTAGTACGACTGGGATCCATCCCGAGAGTGTCTGAGTGGTTTTGAGGACAGAAGACTGCAGCTCCCTGGGCAGGAACAGGTGAGCGTCACAGCTGTGGGGGGGTCCACCAGCATGGAGCAGGGGCCAGCAGGCAGGGCAGGACAGGGCCGGGCCGGGCAGGGCAGACCTACCTGGCCGTGGCGGCTCAGCTGAAGTGCAGGAAGTCCCAGCCCTCACGCAGGCTCAGCGACCGGAGATTGTCCTCAAACTCGCCCCCGGTAAGGTCCTGTGTGGAAGCAGCGGGGCTGGCTCAGTCTGGCTCCCCGTGCTCTTTGGGCCCCTGCAGACCCTCCAGTAGGAGCTGGGGCTTGGAGTCGGCCTGTGTCCGCCTGTTGGGGTTCACTGTGAACCCCTCTGCCAATGGCAATGGGCACAGCCGACAGGGTCACGTGGTCACCGGTGAGGTGTCAGCCTGGCCCCGCCGGCCCTTCGCCTCTGCAGGCTCGGCCACGCTGCCCCCGACCCCATCCCTGCAGGGGAGCAAGGGCTGTGACCCGGGTCCCACGGTGGGGTGCAAGCCACAGAACCCCTCACCTGGGCTGGGCCCTGTGGCAGTGTTCTGGCACAGTGCCCACTGGGCTCCTGGAGGCTGTGCCAGGTCATGTGGGGGGCGGCTCCCTGAGTGGCACTGGGCCTGGCACTCGTGCATTTTCATGAATGCTGATCCGCAGGGTGGCGCCTGGCCTCTCCACCCCAGTGGCAGTCAGCCCAGAGTGCTGCAGTGGTGCTCAGGAGAGAGCTAGCCTCAAGGGTCCACCTGCAGTACAGCCCCACGCCCACAGTCCTGGCCCAGGCTGCAGTGTCACTGTGTGGCCAGGGTGGCCGTCAGTGTGCCTGGGCCAGGTGCTCTTGTCCTGCAGGATACTCACCAGCTTCACGCAGATGACGAAGGGTGGCCGGGCAGCTCGGAAGTGTAGGATGGGAACCCTCGGCTTGGGCCTTTCCTGGAAGGGACAGCACCGGCCATACAGGTCACATGGGCTCCCCAAAGAGAGGGCATCCCAGGAGCCTGTGCTGGCCACCTCCCCTGCCTTGTAGCCACTTGCTGGGGTGGGGTGTCTTCCCCAGAGAATACGTTGGGGTGCGGGGCAGCACCTGCTGGCTGAGGCCAGGGCTCCCCCTGGAGTTCTGTCACTGCCCGCCTTGGCCCACACACCTGGGTGTCCTCGTGGCAGTAAAAGCCCCTCTTTATCTTTTTCTCATCCACGTCGCAGAAGGCCACCACCTGGGGGAAGAGCACAGACTAGGTCACATAGGACGGGCCTGGGGAGAGTGGGCAGGCGGGGCTGGGGGACACCTGCCTTGCACCGGCTGGCGGCGGTCAGGCTTCGGTACAGCCTGCGCCCCTGCTTGCCCGCGTTCCAGATGGTGAAGGTTGCCCAGTGCGGCAGGGCCTGCTCCTCCAGGAAGCGAACGCGGTGGGTCCAGACAGTCTCCCTGCAGCGGGGAGAGGAGCGTGGTGGGTGGGCGCTGAGGCTGCCCCCAGGGCCGCGTGCCCCTGGGAAGTCTCCCGGGTCACCCAGATCAGGCCCACGACAGGCCTGATGGCACGGGCAAGGTCAGGGTGCAGACTCCAGAGCATGGACGAGAAGGGCAGTGTGGGCACAGGGGAGCCGTCCTGTGTGTACAGAGGCCGAGTTCTTAGAGACCTGGGCCATCTGCCTGGGACGCAAAAGCCTGGGGCTCCCCATGGCCTGCAGGGGGGCGGTCTCTGCTGAGGGGAGCGGCAGACGCACATTCCAGGCAGGGCTGTGATCTTCACTCCCTGGGCTGGACACTCACACCTCTTCCTGCCGCCTCCCCAGTGTCCCCCACCCAAGGCAACGCACTCCGCATCTTGGGGCCACAGAGGGGCCGGGTCACAACTGCCTGGCAGTCCCATGTCCACGTCACCAGGTACCGAGCTGGGCCAGTCCCTTCACTTCAGCTCACACACAACAGCCCAGGGCATGGCTCCCCGGGGACTGGAGGACAGGTGCCCCACTCAGGAGCCTGGGATAAGCAGGGCACCCTTTGCACAGCACTGGGCCCACAAGGCACTTCCCGCCTGCCTTTCCAGGGTGACCCCAGGTGACAGAGCAGGAGGCGCCACTTGCGTGCGGCCCGTGCTGCACACCCCTCTGCTGAGCCCGGGGACGGCTGGCAGCACCCCAGTGGGGCCTGCATAGGGGCCACCAGGTCTTCCCAGGGAGCCCTGTGTGGAGGCCACCTGTCTTCAGCTGCGCCCCAGGGAGATGCCAGGAATTGTTTGTGCGCGTGCTTGTACACATATTTGAGGTAGCTCCTGCAGGAACTCTTGGTCCCGTACTGCCCGCCATCTATTGGTCCATTGGGCGTCCCCAATGGGGACGGGGTTGGGGGGAGTCCTGATCACCCCACTGGTGGTGAACCTAGGGCGCATGTGCTGTTGCAGGCTGCTGGGATCACGGAAAGCTCCGTTACTATGTTTTTCTTTCAAGACAAACGATATCAACGTAGGAGTTGCTTTTTCTGAACTAAAATCTCAGGATTTGGGTCTAATTGCAGTGGTGGCGCCTGGTGATAAATAAGTGGGTTTGGGTTTGGGTTTGGGTTGCAGTTTGGGAACTAGTCTCCGAAAGGTCTGCCATCTCATCGTCATCACACCCACAAATGCAGTGGGTCTAAATGTGAAAGGGAAGGGAGACAGACGCCCTCCACGTCAGTGTGGCTGCAGGAGCAGCTGCTGTCCATGGTGCAAGCCTGCCGGCGTCGCCCTCTGCCCCTCCCTTCCCTAGGTGGTCTCTGGCCCTGACGAGCAGGGTGTGTGGTAGACACCAGCCAGGACAGCTGTGTCCGTCACATCTGTATCGGGCCACACAGAGGCGCCCACTTTCGCTTTTTAGCTCTTGGGACCAGCAGGCCCACCAGAGCCCCACAGGCCTCTCCGTGCCCAACAGGGCACTGTGCGCCCGCTGTACCTCTGCATGTCTGGTGTTTCCCACACGGCACTGGGCAGCAGAAGGGCAGAACACTGAATCCTCAGCAGAGGGCTGACAGCCCGGCGAGCCCACGCCTTCCCAGGTCTGTGGCCGTAATTACACGCCTCACGGTGCGCAGACCTTAATCCAGCACAGAAACTCACATGAGGTCATGTATTTTGGGTTGCGGGTGGCAAAGCCTTGTGTTGCAGAAACAGCAGGGTTCTGTGCTTGTGGGGCGAGTGTGGGCTTGAGCCTGGCACCCTCCCAGTGGGCCTGGGGGTGCTGGCTGCGGCGACGCCCGGGGTACCCCCTGACATGGTGCAGGATGCGCGCTCAGGTCTGCAGGGTAGAGGCAGAGGAGACCAGGATGGCAGAACTTTAGTCTCCGGGACCAACGGCCCCACAATTCCAGCTCTGTTCCGGATGGATGTAAAGCATTTTAACGAAGGTGTAAGTTACACGTGTGTGAAGCCCGTGGGTCTTCGGTGCGCCACTCGGGTTTCAAGCAACCCAGACCCCAGGCTGAGGCTCTGTATCTGGTTTCATCCACGATGACCCGTCCAGACCGTCAGTGCTGTGGCGAGGAGCCTTCCACCAGGAGCCCCAAGATGGAGATGTGGGTCACTCCCCAGATGTGTTGGGTGTGCGCCTGCACACGTGTGTGGGGTGACCCCAGGGCCCCGGCCACTGCCGCGCAAGTGCTGTGCTGAGCTACACCCAGCCGCATTCCTAATGGCGGGGCTGCGTGTCCTGTGGTGAACAGCGATTTAATAAAATCAAGCTGCGCTGTCCCCACAGAGGCGCCTTCACCCCGAGACCATGTCCCACGGTGGCCCCGCCTGTTACACCTGGCACTGAGACACGTGGGTTGTGTCCACCGTGGCGTATTGCGGTTTCCATGTGTATTACTCTGATCCCGATGACAGATGCGTTTTTGTTTGCCCAGTGAGCACATTTGGCTTTTCAAACTGCCATAGCTATTTCACAGGACTGTCTTTACTGCTAGGCCATAGGAATTCTGTAATACAGTATATTCTTCTCATGCTAGCCTTTCGCTAAATATATGGATCAACTTCTCCCAGTCTGTGGTTTGTCTATTCATTTTCCTAAGGGAGCCTTATTTTTAATGTTTAAGAGCAAAGACTCTCACTGTGTTGCCCGGGCTGGCCCCTTGGGTGCCTGGTCTCAAGCAATCCTCCTGCCTCAGCCTCCCCAGCAGCTGGACCACAGGCGTGTGCAGTCACACTGGCTTAGTATTGATTTGTTTCAGCAGTCTCGGGGGTCGAACTCAGGTCCTCGAGCACACCCCCTCCCACGAAGCTGCATCCCCAGCTAATGGTGTCTGATATAAGCAAAAGCCCTGACTTCGAGGAAGTCCAGCTCAGCCACTTTTAAGCGGTCCACGACTGACATCTCCCTCGCCGGAGTCCATGCCCAGGCCGAGCTCCTCTAATGGTTCCCTGGCACGTTGCAGTTCTGGCTCCTTTACCTCTGAGGCTCTCCTTGAATTCACTGTCCTGGCTGGTGTGAGACAGAAGCTCAGTCGCCCTCTGGCCAGCATGTGTCCAGTTCCACCTGTGAGAACAGCCTTTCTCCCCCAAGGGCCTTTCCACTTCCGGATTCTCCACCCCAATGGATGCATCTGCCTTCAGGGTGTCACTGCATCCTCCTGACAACTTCCCAGAGCATCTTCAGCCCCTGACTGTGAGCCATCGGTTTTGTTCATGGTTACTCATTCTCAGTCTTCTGAGTTTCCACAGGGCTATCAGACTAACTAGTCCCTGTCTGCAGAGCATTCAGAATGGAGCAGACAGACTAGCAAGTGGGCCTCTGGCCGAGCGGTGTCTGTCAGCATCGGTTCTTTGGCAACACCACGTGCTGGGCTGGGCTCGGGCCACGGGGCAGGCTGCAGCTTGAAGGGGACAAGCACACGTCCTCCCCTCGCCTTGGTGGCTGTGCGGTCACTGGTCTGGCGGATGGGGCTGGGGCTGAGCATGAGACGTGGTGGGCATGCACACGGAAATGACTGCCACCTCTGAACACATCCACAACCTTCCAGCCTGGACTCAGACGGTGATCTTCTGTGTGTACTGAGAACCAGAACGGAGTAAAGGAAGTCTCACCTTGATCAAGTTCCAAACTGAGGGCAAAGACACCCAGGCATGGGGAAAGGACGTTTCTAGAAGTTACAGGGGCCCACAGAGTCCAGTTTCCTGGCCCTCCACACTGCACTCTGGCTTCTGGATGCCACGCAGGACCCTGTGCACTGCTGCCCCTCCTCCGAGCTCCCTGGGCTCCCCACGGCTCCCTCCCTGCAGGAGAGCACCGTGCCCAGCCTCACTACTCTTTCTCTGCTGCTCACGCGCATTCTACCTGCTCTGTAGTTTTTAAAATTAATTTTATCGGTACATTTAAGGTGTAAAATATGAATTCATCATTGGAAATTTACACCTTTACATACTCCATCTTGGTTATTTTTTCCCATCCCTATGCCCTCCCTCCCTCCCTACCTACCTACAAAGACTTTGTTTCCATATTTTCATTTTCTCACATTCCATCTGCTCTGTAGTTTTTAGTGCAGAGGGTGCACATGTGGAGGATGTACACAGGGTGCACACTTGGAGGGCACACACAGGGTGCACACGTGGAGGGCACAAGACACAGGCAGAGGGCACACAGGGCACACGGTACACATGCTGAGGACACACAGGGTGTACACCCAGAGGGCACACATGGTACACACGCAGAGGGTACACATGCAGAGAGCACAAGTTATACAGGCAGAGCACACGGTATACATGCGAAGGGCACACAGCATACACACTTGGAGAGCGCACATGTGGAAGGCACACAGGGTACACCTAGAGAGGGCACAAATGGGTTGCACACCCAGAACATGTGGAGGGCACATGATACATGAAGGGCACGCAGTACACATGTAGGCACACGCACGGTGAATGCGTGGAGGCTCAGGCAGGGGGCATGTGGAGGGCACATGATACGTGAAGGGCACAGACATGTGGATGGCACATGCAGGGTACACATGCGGGGGCACACGATAAACACATGGAGGGCACATGGTACACATGGACAGCACATGCAGGGCACACATGCAGAGGACACACAGGAAGGGATATACATGTGCTTTGTAAAACTGACCCACAAGCACTTTGTGTTTGACGCCACTGCACATCTGTTTTAAAATGCACTTCCAGATGTTCCCCATCCAGTGCATGGTACAGACCTCGCCTGTGAGTAACTCTGGACTCCTGCCTCCTGCCTTGGCAAACCTGCTGGACTACTGGCTCTGGTCTCCTAAGAAACATAACCCTGCCGGCTACCAGGACGACAGCTCCCCAGCCCTCAGCCATCTGCATGGCCTTGTGGACACCGACAGTGGGGAGGGGCAGCAGACACCTGGGGATCACGCAGGGCTCACTGACAAGTGTGACGCTGGCTGCAGGGCTCTAGGTGTCAGCAGACTAAGAGCCCCTCTGCTCCAAGTTTGCTGAGATTTTCTTTTCAGTCACAAAATCCCAAGAGCATCTGCAGACTGGCTCTACTTCTGTACACCTCTGAGAATAGCTCAGAAGACCAACTGGGCTTGGCTTTGTGGAAAGTTACTAAATTACTGACTTAATTTTTGATTATTACTTGTTTCAATATCTGTGGGATCAGGAGGCTCCCACCCTTCCTTCCACAGGAGGACGCAGTGAGAAGCCATTGGCCCCCATGGACAGCAGAGCAAGGCAGTGGCCAGCACTCACACTTGAGCGAGCACAACCAAGACAGAGCCGGCAGATGCCAGACGGGAGGTGGTGTCTGCTGCACAGGCCGTTCAGGCTCAGCAGCCACAGTGGTGTCTGACGGCCCTGCACACGGAGTCGGCCCACAGTCCCGCTGCACTGTTACGGGTGTTCCCTACTTCCCGAGCCTCGGGAGAGGAGTCAACCCTGCGCCCTGGTGTCTGTCTCTGCCCCCTGCTGCAGCGGGACAGCCACCCCCAGGAGCCCCGGTGAGACGCACGATGTGAGATGCGAGACACCCCTCTAGAGCGGCTGCACTCACCGCAGGCTTCACACAGGCCAGTCCTGCTGTGGGAAGCTGGACAGCAAGCTAAGCCTTCACTGCGGAGAGGGGGCCAGTGGGGGACACAGGAGTCTCACGGATCTGATGGTCTGGACCCAGGCGGCTGGCATCTCCCTGTCCGAGAGTGGTTTCCACGCAAGCAGCTCAGCCCCGGCCAGGCCAGGAGCACTCACTCCTGCTCTCCGAGACACATGCATGGTGCCCAGCTCTTTGTCCAAGGATGCCGAGGCCGCCTTCCTCGGTGCCACAGGGCCAACGTGCCCGCCCATGTGCAGCCCCACAGTGAGCCCCAGGGGCCACAGACTCCTCCTCTGCGCCCTCATCGCCCTCCCACCACCCTCTCCCGAGTCACCCAGAGGGCTGCCCAGAAGGCAGATGGGCTGGCAAGGCTGCCTGGTCCTCCCTGTGGCGTCCCCAGGGTGGAAACGGCTCTGCCACTGCCTGTGCCGCGCACTCCCACCACAGGCCTGCTGAGCCCTAACGGCGCAGCGCTGATACCAGTGCCGTCTGCACACCCACTCCAGCCCACCCTGTGCCCCGCGCCTTCCAGGGCGCCCGCAGGTGCTCCCCGCCCGACCAGCCCACTTACTCGAGGACAGAGTGTGTGGCTGCATGCAGATGGTAGCGGTAGACCAGCAGGCTCTGGTCCACCCGCACAACCCTGCCGCCCTTCCTGAGGTGCTCATAGAAGAACAGCAGATCCTCTGGCACACCCTGCACAAGGAAAGAAGCTGCTGCTGGGGGCGGTGTGAACCCGGCCACACAAGGGCTTCTGCTGTGGAGGTTCCATGGCACTGAGGCTGAGGGCAGAGCACGCTCCGAGAAGGCCAGCAGCGGGGACACGGACCTAGGTCAGGCCCAGGGGGTGGAGCTGGCTGCCATGGTGCCTGAGGACAAGAGCAGGCATGAGGGCTGTGGGCAAGAGTCAGGCGGGCACCTGGTGGTCAGGGCCCAGGAGGTTGGGACACGGAAACAATATAGCCTCAGGATGAGGCTGCACTGCCTCAAGGCGACAGTAGGGGGAGACATCGAGTCAGGAGCGCCAACCAAATGACCAGGCCAGGGCCTCTGCTGAGGACTCTTGGCTTGTCACGGAAAGCAGGGTCCTCCCTCGGGTGGAAGCTCCACTCTCCCCACGCTGTGCAGCGAAGGCCCCATGTGAGCCCTCTGGGCTCAGTCGCCCTCCTGTTCGGGATGGGGATGGAAACCTGAACCACATGCTGGAAGGGCTGGAGCCGGTCCTCGGCTCTGGTGGCCATGTGAGGCCCTTGGGCGCAGGACTGGCTGTCATCACCGTCCAGGCAGAGGCCTGGCTCCCTGTGGGTGCCATCCAACCCAGGGTCCTCCTCCCCATGGCAGGCAGAGATGCCAGGGGGACACTGGGACCCTCGAGGGAAACAGGGCTTCCTCGTCTTCCTCAGCTGCCCCAGAGGCGCCCGGGCAGCACCTTCCAGGTCCTGTGCTTGCTGCAACCAGCAGGCTTTAAGCTGGGCTGAGGTCACTGCGCATTCCCAAAAACAGCTCCTAACCGGAGGCAGCTGGAGCCTCTGCAGGCACAGGGGCGGCAGGCAGAGCGGGAGGAACTGGGGCGACACCCCTCGTGGCACTCACCTGCCCGCCTTGGTCAAACAGGCCAACGTGGGAGAACCAGGCTCGGGAGCAGAACCAGGTGGGCATGATCACGGTGGGGCCGTGCGAGGTGAACACCTGTAGGTAGTGGGCGTGGCAGGGTCAGCAGGACAGTCGTTCGGGAAGCGTTTCTGTCCCTGCCAGTAAGCCTCGTCAAGGCACCCTGAAGTGGCATCCTGAGCAGCTGGCCTGGCCCTGAGGCTGGTGGGGGCGGGTAGGGTGGGAGCCGGTGGTGGCCCGGGGCCCCCAGGTCCCCACCCAGGCTGTGCCCCTCGCTGAAGGGGACTGGGTCCCTCTGCCTCTGATGGGCACACGGCCTGGTGTAAGAACCACACGAGGCCGAAGCAGCAGGGAGCTGCAGGCAGCCGCAGGGGAACTACGGTCAGATTCCTAGAGAGACACAAACCACCAGAAAGACTCAAAAGAAAAAAAATGAACTATGTCTAGCAAGTAATAGGCTGAAAGAGGCTACACAGCTTCCCCGGTGAACTCTGCCAAATGCTTATAGCACTGACACCATTCTTCAGAAACTCTTTCAAAAAACAGAAGCGTGTGAACACGCCCTAACTCTTCCTTGAAGCCAGCATTACCTTGATCTGAAAACCAAGCCAAAATAGCATGAGAAAATGCCACACCAGTGTCCTTTACAAGTACAGAAGCCAAAGTCTGTGGCAAATACTAGCAAACTGAGTCATCACAAAGAGGATTACAGGCCAGGTCTACAGGGATTTACTCCAGGAAAAGTGGGTTATTATATAAAAAGCAAGCACTGTGATATATCACACTGATAGAATAAAGGACAAAAATTAATTACCTGAACAGACATAGAAAAGGTGCTTGACACAGTCCAGCACTCGGCAAAACCACAGCCTAGGAACAGGTGCACCTTTCACCCGACAGAGGGCACAATACCAATACCGCACTGTTAGCTCAGAGCGGGGAGCTACTGGAAGCCGCCCCTAGTTACGATGAGACAAAGAGGGGCCCAATGGCACCTCTATTCAATCTCTTAATGAACTTTCAGGACAGAGAAATTGGCTAAGAAAAAGAAAGAAACATGACTCAGCTTGGAAAGGATGAGGTGAAACACCTCTGTCTGCAGGAAACGTCACTCCCCAAGCAGGAAACCTAGACACATGTGCGTGTGAGCCGGTGAGCATGTGTACACACACACACACACACACACACACACACACACACACACACACACACACACTGCATACACAATCTGGCTAATACAAGTGTTCAGCAAAACTGTGCGATGAAGATCCATATACACAACTCAACTGGAAAAAGCATCCAAAATAGAATTAAGAAAACACCTAAAGTTACAACAGTATGCAAAATACTTAGGGATAAATTCAAGAGTGAAAGTCTTACTAGATGACTCGGTATTCAAGAAAAGGTACTACCAGATTGATCCATAGGTTCAGGATAACAAGTGTTCAGCAAAACTGTGCGATGAAGATCCATATACACAACTCAACTGGAAAAAGCATCCAAAATAGAATTAAGAAAACACCTAAAGTTACAACAGTATGCAAAATACTTAGGGATAAATTCAAGAGTGAAAGTCTTACTAGATGACTCGGTATTCAAGAAAAGGTACTACCAGATTGATCCATAGGTTCAGGATAATCCTGTCAAAATCCCAGCTGCTTTTCTGGGGGCAGAAAATGGTAAAAATGATCCCAGCACTCTAAGGGAAATGCAAAGGACCTCAGATAGCCAAAGCCATCTTGAAAGACCCAAGTTGGAGGAGTCACACTTCCTGTTTCTAAAAATGAGCTCCAAGCATCCGACTGCACGGCAGTGTCATCAGGATGGTTGCGGCATGGAAAGAATCAGAGCCGAGAGCCTGAAGAAATAGCCAGACATTTATGAAAACTCACCTTTGACCAGGACACCTAGAAAATACAGTGGAAGAAAGGAAGTCTTTTCAACAAATGATGCTGAACAACACGAAGCATAAAGTCATACAAAAATGAACTCATAATGGACCAAAGGCCTGAATACAGGAGCTCAAACTGTAACATTCTTAGGACAAAACACAGACATAAACTGTCATGAACTTGGGTTAGGCAAAGGCTTCTTAGACCGACACCAAAAGCAGCAGCAACTATTGTACAGATAATAGACACAAACTGGACTTAATCAAAACTTAAATTCTGTGTTTCAAAAGATACCACTGAGAAATCAAAAACACAAAACCGAACAAAACAACCCAAAGGAAGAACATACTTACAAATCACACATCTCACAGGGACCTAGTATGCCAAACACGTACAATATATTTACAGCTCAACACTGAAGAGAGACCATTCAATTTTTAAAGAAGCCAGTCAGGGTAGGCTGCATGCTGCATAACCCTGTTTATGTGAAAAGTCCAGGACAGACAACTCCAGGGACAGGAAGTGGATTAGTGTTTGCCAGGGGCCAGGAGGTGGAGTGACTGTTAAAAGAACGAAGTTTCTTTTGGGGCTGACAGAAGGGCTTGGATGAGAGCAATGGTGGTTGCACAATTTGTGAGCACACTAAAAGCACCAACTTGCATATTTACAAGGGTGAATTTTACACATCTCAATAAAGGTGTTACTGGAAACACTGCACATACACTGACTGCCAGCTGACCCAGAGCTGTGTGGTCTCCTCTCTTTATTTCCATAGTTTCTTAAAAAAGGCAAGCTAGTTCTACCTAGACAGGATATTTTTAATGGGGAAAAAAAATCTATGAACCTATCTATATATTACAGAATTATAAGTCTGCATTCAATGCAGATGTGTTGATAAAAAACATGATGTTTTATGAGTTCACTCATTTTGTTTTCTTAAAATATTTTCTGGTTACAGACTAACGTGATCATTGACAGAAAATATAGAACATTACACAGGAAAAACTGCAAGCAGTCCGGACTGAGCCCCAAAGGAGCAACTGAACCGGTGTGTCCCCTCCCATGTGTGAGCCTGAGCCACCTGCTGTGGCTCACACCCTGGGGACAGGAGTGGGTGACACAGTGTGGCCACCCAGCAGGATCTCCCTCGCTTGTTCCTCCTGCCCCAGCCGCTCCTTCTCCAGGGACCTTCTCTGTCCTGGGAGTGAGGACTTCTTGCTCCTAAGCACATGTGGTTCCATTTCTGGTCCCTAGGTGTGCCCTCCCAGCTCCGGGGGACCAGACCGTAGCTGTGCCCTCGGCTCACCTGGAGGACACTGCTGTGGGCTGGCTGGGGCCACAGCAGGAGATGCTGATGGTACAGCTTCGCCTTTTGAGCTGATGGTCATGGCCCAAGACAAAGCTGCAGGCCCATCTGGGCTGCTGCAAGGTCTTTCCTGGGAGCCACTGGCTCACACCAACTCCGTTGCTAAGGGAAGCTCGAGGGAGCGAGCATGGTGGGCCGTGCTGGGTGCACCTGCTCTGAGGAGTGCAAAGGCTTGGAAGCCTCTGGGGAGCACTCGTTTTCTCCACGTGTGACAGGGACGTGGAGGGGAGCCGGACAGCTCCCCGCAGCCCATGAGCGCACTTCAGCTGCAGGGCTGGGCACCTGCTCCTCCCAACATGCTCTGTTCCTGAGGGCCTCCTGCTTCGAGGTTTCCTTACTGCGGTCCGTGTGACAGTGAGGTCTAAGAGGTGTTGTCTGCAGCTGCCCCCACGTCGCACCTCTTCCGAGGCCCACCTTGCATGGCACAGGGATGTGGGCAGGGCCGCCCGAGCCAACTCAGACCTCACTGAAAGGGAAGAAAGCACCTGGCTAAGGTATGCACCCTCAACTTTATTTTTACTCTTTTTGTGGTGGTAGGGATTGAGCCAAGGGGAACTCTACCAATGACTGCATCCCCAGTCTCCTGCCTCCTTTTTTTTAAAATTTTGAGATATGGTCTTGCTAAGGTGCCCAAGCCAGGCTTGAACTTGAAAAGGAGCAACTGAACCGGTGTGTCCCCTCCCATGTGTGAGCCTGAGCCACCTGCTGTGGCTCACACCCTGGGGACAGGAGTGGGTGACACAGTGTGGCCACCCAGCAGGATCTCCCTCGCTTGTTCCTCCTGCCCCAGCCGCTCCTTCTCCAGGGACCTTCTCTGTCCTGGGAGTGAGGACTTCTTGCTCCTAAGCACATGTGGTTCCATTTCTGGTCCCTAGGTGTGCCCTCCCAGCTCCGGGGGACCAGACCGTAGCTGTGCCCTCGGCTCACCTGGAGGACACTGCTGTGGGCTGGCTGGGGCCACAGCAGGAGATGCTGATGGTACAGCTTCGCCTTTTGAGCTGATGGTCATGGCCCAAGACAAAGCTGCAGGCCCATCTGGGCTGCTGCAAGGTCTTTCCTGGGAGCCACTGGCTCACACCAACTCCGTTGCTAAGGGAAGCTCGAGGGAGCGAGCATGGTGGGCCGTGCTGGGTGCACCTGCTCTGAGGAGTGCAAAGGCTTGGAAGCCTCTGGGGAGCACTCGTTTTCTCCACGTGTGACAGGGACGTGGAGGGGAGCCGGACAGCTCCCCGCAGCCCATGAGCGCACTTCAGCTGCAGGGCTGGGCACCTGCTCCTCCCAACATGCTCTGTTCCTGAGGGCCTCCTGCTTCGAGGTTTCCTTACTGCGGTCCGTGTGACAGTGAGGTCTAAGAGGTGTTGTCTGCAGCTGCCCCCACGTCGCACCTCTTCCGAGGCCCACCTTGCATGGCACAGGGATGTGGGCAGGGCCGCCCGAGCCAACTCAGACCTCACTGAAAGGGAAGAAAGCACCTGGCTAAGGTATGCACCCTCAACTTTATTTTTACTCTTTTTGTGGTGGTAGGGATTGAGCCAAGGGGAACTCTACCAATGACTGCATCCCCAGTCTCCTGCCTCCTTTTTTTTAAAATTTTGAGATATGGTCTTGCTAAGGTGCCCAAGCCAGGCTTGAACTTGTGATCTTCCTGTCTCAGCCTCCAAGCAGCTGGGATTAGAGGCGTGCACCACACCTGGCCTATTTTCAATTTAAAGATTTTTCTAGGCATAATGAAGTCTAGGGGAGGACATCTGCTTACAGGAACATTACAGGTGCATACACAGCTGTATAACAGACGCGCGCGCATGCTCAGCACCTCCCTCCAGCCTGCTCCAGAGCCGCCCTGGGCCACGGCAGAAATCCCACAGCGGCTTCTTTGGCAACAGAGACAACTGCGGGCCGCAGGGAGGTGACTGACTGGCTCGCTGGTGACCGCTGCCCTCTCATGCGGTCAACTCCTCCCGACACGGAACCTGCCAGTCTTGGGTGTCGAGGGCTTTTAAGTAGTTTCCTACAAGATGGGAACCAAGCAGTTTAAAATGCCTTAGAAATCTGCCCGATGTCTCCCATCACCTGTGAACTCAGCCTCATCTCTTCCTGAGCTAATCCAGTGTCGTCCCCGGGCGTGATCAGGGCTGCCACGGCCTCGGGTTCTTTATCTGTACAAATGCCTGCCTCGTCCGAGGGCTCTGGTGGGAGGTGAAGCAGGAACCAGCCTGGCAGGGCCACGCCCTCCAAGGTGGCCAGGAGGCCGCCGGGCACCAAGCAGACCCTGGGATGCAGTGGCCTCCTGAAGACAAGTGTCATTAGGCTTGGTGAGTGTACCTAAAATCCCGAGCCTGGGGGCTTGCTTTAGAGGAAACAGGCTTTCTCCATAGACGGAGACTTCGGGGGGCCCGCACCCCAGAGAACCATGACAGGAAGTAGTCCTACGGGCCTTTGGTATCTGCCCATATATATGGCAGCCTGAGCAGGGGACGGGGAGTGTCACACCCTCTCTTCTGGCCTGGTGGCCCTGGGACACACGCTGGGGCCCTGGCAACCTCTGGGTACGGGGGGCACCCTTCTTGGGACCAGTGGCCAAGATGCCCAGTCTGGCACTCGAGGCTCCAGGGCCCTTACCCATGGGGTAGGGGGAGCTGCTGCCCTCAGCATGAGGGATGGCACACCCGGGGGGATCGGAAGCTGCCACACATTCTAACACACACACAACACAGGCGTTACATACCCCCTGTACACACACACAGCACCAAATACACGGAAAGGAACACAGACACTGACCTACAGTCACAGTAAACACGGGTCATATTGTCAGAACTAAAAGTTCTGGGCACCCAGCCAGCTGTGCAGGTGTGGTGGTGCTCAGCTGTTGCCCCAGTCACTCAGGAGTTCCAGGCCGACCTGGACAACTCAGGAAGACCCTAAGTACAAAGGGCTACTATGCAGCTCAGAAAAGAATCACAAACATAACATCACCAAACTTCTGTGCATCAAAGGCCATAAATAAGCGGGGTGCACAGGTAACCTTCAGAATGGGAAAAGAGCTGGCAAAGCACACCCCTGATGAGAGCTAGCAGTCGGAATAAAGGGCTCCTGCTGCTCACAACAAAAGCTGACTCATCAAGACAAGCTTGCCACTGGCCAGCGAGATTACCAGGAAAACCAGCCGGCACAGGGAGTTCCCCACACCCAGGATGGCACTGTTGGAAACTGGAGGCACAGTACTGGTAAGGCTGTAGAGAGGGTGGGCCCTTGCAACTGTGTGTGAACAGCTCGGCAGCTACTGTGAGACCCAGTGACTGAAGCAGGAGTGCAGGAGGGTGAGGTGGGCCCAGTATGGGTCTGGAGCCCACCCTGTGCCACGGAGCTGCCCCACCCTGACCCTGCGCTTTGCCCACCATCACTGTGCCCTCAATGCTCACATGCGCCCTCCCTGTGTCACAGGCTGAATGCAGTCAGGCCACTTCTGCCCGCCAACCCTACCTTATGTCTGACCCCACTGGGCTTGCTGACCAGAGTGGAAGGAAGAGAGCAGCAGGAGAGGGACAGCGGAGCATGTGACCCTAAAACCCCTCCACGCAGACAGAGGCTCCAGAACAGGCCTGGGATTTGCTCTCCAGTGCTGGGCAAGCACTGGTCCCTGAGCTGCACCCCAGTCCTGGCCCATTAACTCTGAAGAGGAGCAGTCGGTGCTGGCGCTTGCAGTCCTGCAAACCAGGGCTGGTCCGCAGAGCAGCGACCCAGGCTGAGTCCAAGGGCACTGCATGGATGGCGCCCTGAGAGCGATTCTCAACCCCGTCCCTCTGTCACGTGCAGACAGCTCTCCACCCACGGCCACCCACGTATCTGTACAGATGTGGGGATGGGTGGGGACATCGCTGAGGGCTGGGCTCAGCTGCTGTGCCACCCTCCACATCCTCCAAAGGCCACACAAGCTGGAAACACCAGGTAGTGCCACTGCTCCTTTGCATGTGGTAGGCGCCCGGCTCCTCCAGCCCCAGGCTCCAGGAAGCCTTGGACTCAGCTCCATGGGCCGACGGCACCTACTTCCCCAGGGAACATGTTTGGCTGGAGGTGTCCCTCCAGCAGTGGGCATGGACATCACCTTCCAGGTCACCTCTGCACCTCCACCCAGGGAAACCACAAAAAAGGCTGAGCGGGGCTCTGGTCAGTGTGTCATGGGCAGCTTCAGAGGGGTCTGAGGGTTTCTGGTTCCTTCTGAAACCCAGCTACTACCACTGCACGGGCAGGAAAGCAGCACGATGGGGACCCCGGCCGCAGGTCTACTCTGACACACACCATCTGTCAGGCACTGCCTCTCCAGGGAGGGGCGCAGGCACCTATAATCTTCACTAGGTCCTCAGTCTTAGGACAGCTGAGGGCCTGGTGCCAGGTGGCAGTCCTGCCTCTGCACATTACTAGGCATTGCTGCAGGCACAGGCAGCGAGCTGGGCTGGACCAGGGAGGAGAGGTGGGACCCACCCTGGCTTCTAACCACAGCCTTCGCTCAGCAGCAGGCCTCTGCAGCCTGGCCTGGACGTGCGCCCTGCACACCTGCCTGCAAGCAGAGCCCTGCAGCTGTGAAGTGGGGAGGCTGCAGTTCACTGTCTATACATTGCTGGATTTCATCCGCTAATAGTTTTATAGATGAAAGTTTTTGCATCTGAGTTCATAAGGAACACTGATTTCTACTTTGCTTTTCTTGTAATGTGTGCTTGATTTATTTTTTGAGGGTCTCGCTTTGCAGTGCAGGCTGGCCTTGAACTTGTGATCCTCCGCCTCTGCCTCCTGAGCGCTGGGTTATAGGTGTGCACCACCATGCCTGGCTCGCTACGCTGTTTTGGATTCGGGTAATCCGCACATCAAAAAGGGAGTCAGGTTTTGTTCTCTCCTGCTTTCTGATTGAAAGTCCATGCAGGACACCGCCACTTCTTCCTTGGGGTTTGATGCAATTTTCCAGGGAAGTCCACAGGGCCTGAGAGTTTTGGAGAAGGGCTTTTAACTTTAAATTCAGCTTCTTCAGCGGAGCCAAGACCATTCAGACCTCCAGCTTCTTTTCAAGTCAGCTCCAGAGCCTGTGCCCTTGGAGTACAGTGTCCCTTCTGTCAGGCAGGGAGTTGCCGCTGTGGCCGAGCTTCCTGTGCCATGGCGGCCTTCTGCTGTGGACACCTTTTGTCTGTCTGTCTGTCTGTCTGTCTGTCTCTCTCTCTCTCTCTCTCCAGCTACAGCTTTGCTGACTTTGAATCTCTTTGTCAAGAGACCAGTGTCTGCAGCCCTTGAGCTTCTGTCTCCCTGCCCGACACACTCTGCTTGGGTTCACTCTTCCCTTCTCACTCAGAGGGGGACGAGGTCCCACCGGGAGCTGCTCACAACACTTCCGACCACTCTCTGTGCCATGCTCCGCAGACGTAGCATTTCATTTGCATTTTCTCTCCAAAGTACTTTCCGGAAAAAGTGTTTTCTAACAACTTCCCAATTTCATTCTGTTAATTAGTCTTCAGCTATAAGTTTTCCATAAAGGTACTACTCAATTCCCAAATACCAGAGGGCTCTTTCTATGCATGGTTTCTAGTCTGTCACTGGGGAACAAACCATGGTTTGACCCCGACCCGGGTGGGACTCACTTCACAGCCTCACACAGCTGTGTGTAGCTGGATCTCACATGGCCCACTCTGGAGTGGGGTCCACAGCAGACACAAGCCACTGGATGCAGTGGGCGCTGGCTCCGCCTGTGTTCCTGCTCAGCTGCCGGGCACAGGGTGTCCCTGAGGGGCCACGGCAGGGCCACCAGTTCCTCACCTGAGGGCAGAAGTGATGGGCCACAGCACCAAGGGACACGGGTAGGTGACACCAGCTGGGAGGACCCCGAGTCAGGCAAGGTGGGGCCACGCATCACGGGTCCTGGACCTTCCTTGGCTCCTGCGGCCAGGGGCCGGGAGGTCGGTGAGGTCTGTTTTACCCGTTCTGAGGACTTCTAGGTATTTTCCCAGGAGCAAGAGAAGTACACCCATGTGAAGCTTGGGCACGCAGTCGCAGCGGCGTTCTGCAGAACAGCCCCAGACTGGAAGCAACTGAAACGCTCTACACCACGGTGCCTCGGGGCAAGCACAGGCTCGAGCCCTAACAGTGGCAGCACTATCCTGGGCTGTCTAGGTTGTGTCGCGGGGTGAGAAAGCAGGCACTGGATTTAGATGAAATCCAGAGGAACAGTAACTACATGGGACAGGAGCGCGAGCGGTGGGCCAGGGCACTGGCTCAAAGGCATAGCCTTCACGGTGCCTCTGCGAATCTCTGCCACCACCAAAGAAGCGACCAGGACACACATCTGAACGCTGTGGTGACATGGTCTGGGAGAAGAGTGGCTTCCGGAGCTCCACGTGTGCCTGTATGTGGCACATGTGGGTGCCCGCCACGGGGGACATGGAAGCTCGGGTCACAGCAGCCCCGGGAGGCGGCTCTGCACACTCGTCACCACACAGACCTGAGACCTCAGCGTACCTCACTCCGGCTGCTGCGAAACGCCAGTTTGGCTGCTTGTGGCCAGCTCAGAACAGCCCCGTCCCAACATGTGCCTCTGCCTTGCCATCAGAAACAAATGGATTTCACGCTGTTCTCCGGAAACTATTACAAAGCAAAAACGGAGCTTCCTGTTTTCAGTTTCTGTGCGCCAAAACCTCCCGAGGTGCTTTCTGGAGAGCGCCCTGTGCTTGCTCTGGTGACTCCCTGGTGCGGATGAGCAGCCCCATCAGTGCTGGGCAGCGAGAGGAGCCACAGCCACACGAGCTACCGGTGGGAAACAAGCTCAGTCTAACGGGGGGAAACATGCTGGGACACAGGACGAAAACAAGACTATCCAATAGCTCAGGGACCTTCACATTAATCACAGGTTGAAACAATAATATATACTATATATACTGGAGTAATTGAAATATAAATTCCTCTGATTAAATTTTGCTTTTACAGTTTACTAAAAAATTTAAAATTATGTCTTGGTTTGCATTTGTGGTTTGTATTAGGGAGAGAGATTTCTGTTTGCAAAATGATTCGTCATTCTTCAGCAATGCAACCCTGGGCCCAGAATGAGTTGCAAGAGGCCAACCCAAATGGACATGGGTCACCTCCATGGCCAGCAGAGTCAGGGGCACCCCAGGCCAAGTGTCCTGCTTATGCGGCACACGTGTGAGCTGGGACGTCACGCTCTGCTGCAGACCAGTCTCCTTCCCATGCTGTTCTGTCTCACACCTTCCAAAGGGGAACCAGCACTGGGGTGGAGAAAACAGGCCATGCAAGAGGCAGGGAGGAAGGCCATGTCGCCCAGTGCTTGCCAGGCCAGACCAGTCCTGCAGGAGGGCCACGGCTGGCTCAGGTGGAGTCAAGGACAGGAAGGACGATTCTCCCAACGCTTTCTATCTACCACTTTTTCTCCTGAGTGGTGGCCATGCTTTTCTATTTCTGTATACCTTATATGGCTTTTTGGTGAAAACTGGACACTTTAGTTGCCACTTTACAGCGTCTGAATTCTTAGTCTGGTCCCTTCTTCTTTGTTTCCTTCCTAGACTGCTAATGGAATGTTTCCTCTGAGACGTGTGGCTACAGATGTCTTGCTTGGCTTTAGTCTTTACTCTTCCATTCCTTAGGGTTGCCCTTTTCACAGCTTAGTAAACTGCTCTGACACCACAACCAAGCAGGGCTTTTTGCCTCGGTGATGGTGAGGCACCTGAGTGAATGGCAAGGCTCTGTTTTGAAACCACTCTGGGCTCGCTTCTGTTGTGCATTCTCACTGTGCATACCTCTCCTTGCATCTCTTCTGCACGGGGGTGTAAACAGCTTACTGATGGCCTCTACTGCTGTCTCACTGCCAAGACTGCTGTTAAAATTCTGGCTTGTACTCTAATATGTTTCTTACCCTAATGAGAGGCATAACTTCAGGCTCAAACAAAAAAGGGAGCATTAACCAGGCATAGTGGTACATGCTTGTAATCTCAGGACTCTGGAAGGCTGAGTCAGGAAGACTGCAAGTTTGAGCCCAGCCTGTGAGGGTAACTTAGCAACTTAGACCCTGTTTCAAATTAAAAAAAAAAAAAATCCTGGGGATGTAGCTCAGTGCAAAGGGATTTAATCCCCACTGCTTTGAAAAAAAAAAAAAAAAAAAAA
>NW_022900935.1:65311033-65352582 GCF_012274545.1 Fukomys damarensis
GCTTCTGACTCAGGGCAGGCTTCTTCTGAAGGTCGGTGACTTGCGCAGAGCCCCGCTCCCCACACCACGGAAGTTCTGTCCGCTGTCCTCTGTAGACGCCCATTTCAAACACAAGAGGCAAACACTGTTCTTTATTTTGAAGACATGGAAGCTGAGGTTCGGAGCAATCAGGCAGCCTTCCAGGTGATGGGCATGAAGGTCAGATACCTGAGGACCTCTAAGGGAAGGCTCTGACCAGTGACCAGGACAGGGTCCGGCAGCAGGGTGGCTCCAAGTGAGGCTGGCCAAGGCTCCCCGGCCTGCAACTCAGCTTCCCTGTTCTGCTGGAGCTCTGTGCAGCTGAGAAGCAGCCTTGTTTTTTCCAGGACACAGCTGGAGCTTAAGCACAAGCACGCAGATGTGAAACACATGTTTTCTCACTTTCTTCCTCACTTCTCATTTGACCGGTACAAGTGGAAAGTGTCCACCTATGGAAAACCTACCCAACTGCTGCCAAAGACTCTTTCCCTTGCTTAGGCCTCGCTCCCGATGTGCTCCTTAGTGGGAACACCAAGCCAGTCAGCGCTGCGCAGTTCTCCATGATGTTCCTCAGAACACACACCCAGGAGTAACGTGCTTTCCAGGTGAGCATATCTCTGGGCTTCCTATTTGATGCTGGATTCATGATGAATAAATGAATCAATGGTCTCATAAAATGATGTCATCCATCAGTGATCCAAAGTACTTTCCCAAAAGAAGCAAGTCTCCATTTCTCCCTTCCTCTGCTGCGTTTCTCTTTGATTTTTGAAACCACCTCACTATGCAGTTCAGGATGACCTTGAACTTGTAATCCTCCCACTTCGGTCTTCTGAGTCCTTAGTGCTGGGGTTCCACGCCCAGCACGTGTCTCTGTTTCTAACAGCCTGTTCTGAAGGGATCTCTGCTGCTGGTGTAAGATGACTTCTGGCCCTCGGCCAGGATAGCAAGTGGGAGTGGGTTGCAAAATCCTGACTCTTAGACAACCCTGTTCTAACAGAGGGAGTGAGGTAGCTACGTTTGGTGTTTTACCCTCAGCATCTGTGAGGTAGCAAGATTCTTCCTGACCGACATCCTGAAGGTTTAAGCTCGCAGACCCAGGTGGCAGATTCTGCTAATCACAGCAGGGCTGACTGCAGCCTTCCGATCAGAGCGAGCAGATGGAACTGACACTGTGGTACCGAAGCACGCTGCCTCAACAAGTCCCTATCCTCTCCCCATGTCCACAAGGACTAGGACCCAGGCACCATCACCCCTCCTGACCTGGACTCTCTCCTCCATGGTTCCTACTAACACTAGCATGATCTAAGTGCACACTCAATTATGTGGTAGAAGCACCATCATCTGAAACTGCTCAGAGCCCACCATTTCCAAAGCTGCAGGAAGCACACAGAGGGCAGATGGAGCATGTACCAGGATACTCTTCCGTGGAGAAAAGCAGTGAGCATCAGGGCTCAAACTCTTGCTCCAAATGAAGTGGACATCGCACACCTGCAGAACTTCAGACAGGTCTTAACCCCAAACCCTATCTGGAGAAGGAAGAGTGGGCTGACACCTCCCTTGCGGGCAGCCTGATCTCACATCACCGGAGATGGAGCGTGCAGCACTTGCTTTCAGTCTCACTGCGGGGAAATGCTGCAGCTAGCAGCCACATGCCTGTCATTGCCACTGGTTTTGAAATATTTCCAATACACCGATACTGTCCTGAAATGAAGTGAACTGCGTCCATGTATTAAAGGCAAATCTCTTGGGTCAAAACCTTTCCCCTAAAGAAAGGGATGTTTAAGGGTTGTCGGGGAGATTAGACGTCCATCCTTTTCTCACAAGGCATAGGCTGGTATGGAGACACCCTTCAAACACGTCACTGCCAAGGCTGCAGTGACTGCCCTGACATCACCCTGCAGAAAGGGATATTATTGACCCATTAGCTGTATTTTACCGAGAAGCGACTTGAATTCTTCCTGGAGAAAAAGACCAAAGTTTACATCAGTCATTCCAGATTCCTGTGGTTTAGTCCATTTGTCAATTCTAACATCCTGGAAGACAGTCCTCAGACAGATAACACATTTTCTGGTGTTCTGAGATTTTAACACTCACAAGAAAAAAACTCAGGTGAAACGCAAAACTTACAGCTTCTGGATTTAATAACATGCTTCCTTTCTTGGAGTATGTTTTAAGAGAAAGTCTGCACATACACGGCCATCTGTCTAACCTGCTAGAAGTTGCTAGTTTACAAGGGCTGATTACCACAGCACTGCTTTGTGATATTTCCTTTTAAATAAGAACACGAAGGGGACCAGAACAGAGTAATCTGTTTCAAAGTACATGAGGTTTTGCATGTTACAAATGTTAATTTAGTAGAATTAGGTGGAAATCATCAAACTACCAAGGACAGACTTTTAGGCAGAGGGGCTGCTGTGAGCTCTTTCTGTGGTCTACTCTCACTCTGCAGAGTGTACTTTTCCCCCCACCTTTCAATGTAAAAATGTAAAAACTCATCACCTTTCTCACTTGCTTTCTCCAGTTCTTTGTTCAGGACAACAAAAACCTGGAAAGATCTCTAGGAGGAGCCAAGGCACCCCAGAAATCTAGTGACATTCTTGGCAGAGCCATCCAGGAGCAGGGCCCTCTAGGCCCGGTTTTGTCTGTCTCTGAGGTCTGTGGACCCAGGGGAAGAGGAGCTTGCTGTTTCACTTTTTTCTTTCCTTCTCTCTCCCCTGGGAGGGTCCTAGTCCCCTTCTTGTCCTTTCTTTCCCATTTAGGCTTTTATTTGTCAGAGGAATTAAAAAAAAAAATTTTTTTTTTGTGATGCTGGTTGCCGGGGAGAGGCAGGGAGCTGGAGGGTGGGAAAAATTTATGGAAGCTGGGGAGCTTGGGAAGTCTTCTCATTTCTCCACAACAGCTCCCTAGTGAGCCTAGGGTACCATGCAGGGGTGGGATGCATCCCATCAGCAGTGGGGTTACCATTTGTCCCCTGTGCTGCGCGGTTCCAGGCTGTGCCTCTAGGAGCTGATGCCCGGGCTCCCTCCCACCTCGCACAGACTGCTGGGGTGGGCTTGTGCCGAGGTCCACAGAGGGTTTGCGCCCCAGGGATGTGTGCTCTGATGGTACCCATGGGATACTGTGGTGTCCTCGGTGGTCATATGCAGGATAGGAGCAGCCAGAGAGCCTATTAACCCAGTTTCAGAATGAATTGTTTAAGTTCAACCTGTGTGACCTAGAGTTTAGTATGCCTTTCTGCTCCAGCGCTTTTGTTTTCCCTGATTTACAGCTATCGGTAACTGGGCTTCCTGATTGAGTAGTGCCTGCCCCAGCCTGCCCCTTTCCATGCTGTCTCATATGTGCTTTTCCTCCAGATGGCCTTTTGTCTTTGGTTATCTATAGCAAGTTACTTTTTCAGGATCCTGCTTTTTTTTTTGTTTTTTTGAGACAGGGTCTCACTATGTAGTTGAGACTGACCTGGAATTCACTATGTAGCCCAGGCTGGTCTCGAACTCACAGCAATCTTCCTGCCTCAGCCTCCTGAGTGCTGGGATTACAGGCGTGAGCCACCACGCCTGGCTAGGATCCTGCTTCTTAAGACCTCAAGGAGTCATCCTAGTCCACCTTTCTGCCACGTTTGGTGGCTATTTGGGGTCATAATGTGGATCAGCCACATTACGGACATTTTGGTTCGTCATATAGGTAGGTCATGTGGTTCTGCCATGATTGTTTTCCATTTTCTTTTTCAACTGTCCTCATGGACAACAGGCAATCTCACCCTTATAGAGAAGAGCTAAAGCCTCTGCTTTCACAGAACATTTGGGCCCCTTCTCCTCTTCTACATCAGGTTAGATTCCCTGTTTCTTTTAACAGAAATTTCGGTAATTTAAAAACATGGGCCCGAGTGCCCGAGAGGAACAAAGGAAACAGCCAGTGTAAGTCAATTCAACCTGGATGAGGATCCAAAAGCAGAGCTGGAGTTAATAGATAACAGGCCCTATCTTGTACTGTACTTGGAACTTCATAAGGTTTTTTTTTCCTCTTATGAAAATGAGGTTTCTATCTCTACTGCCTTAAAGTAATTACAAAAGTCTTTGCTTTGGGGATAAACGTGAGGGATACTGTTTCTCAAATGGCTAGAGCTCCAGGGGACGCCAACCTGGCCTCTAAGGAGTTATAGTGGGTAAAGGGCTATGAAGAAGTCTAAAGAAAGGCATTGGTGCCACTCACTTCCCCAGAGACACCTGGTAGTAACAGCCGAATCTCATAGAGGGTGCTCTGGGTACTCAATGGGTCTGCATCTTTCTGGCGGGACAGCCTCTGATGCTCCACAGGCTCCACAAAGGTAGCTAGTTAAGAACCCTGGGCTCTCCACTCTCATCTTTAAACAACTTACTTTCTATTGCAATACTGTTTGGGTCCAGTATGAACTAGGAAATGGCAAGAGATGGGTCTAAGAATGGTAGTCTAAATTACAATATTCTTCAGTTAGATCTTCATTGCAAAAGGCAAGGAAAGTGGTATAAAATTCCTCATGTTTCAGCTTTAAGAGCTCTTGACCTCTGGAAAAGCCCAAGAATGATGACAGATAAAGAAGCTTTTAAGGAAAGAAGTGGAAATTGGTATCATTGACCTGGTCCTCACATGCCCACTTGTCTCTCAGGGGAATATGGGTCTCTCCCACCAGTTTAGTGAAAACAGCCACGTTGGGAGGTCACCTCAAACTCCTCCTCAGAATCGTCAGGCCAGTGCATCACCAGCCCCTTCCTTGTACCCTGCAGATAGCTTCCATCCTCACGGGACATGCTCAGAGCAGAATGTCTTAGTCTCCACACTCAGCTCATCTTGCCTGTAAGAAAGGTCCCAGGAGGAGAGGAGACTGCTCAAGCATAGGTTCCCTTTTCAGTGGGCAGATACCTAACAACACAAAGCATGGTTAGGCTGATTTTCAGAAGATCCTGGTAGGTCTGCAGATGGGTTTCAGACTTTTCATCCATCACGGAGAGTTCTCCAATTTGTTTGGCCACCTGCTATATCCCAGACCCCTACCACATAACTGCTGGACACAGCCCTGTCTGTGTTCAACAATCAGGATTCAGATGAAGGTGACAGGAGAAGGGCTGAGGAAAAAGGCAAACCATAAACATGGCTGTCACAACTGGTAATACTCAAGCCATCCCAGGGAAAACCCAGGGCCAGTCAGGATGAGTCCCTGCTTTACATGCAAGGAAATGGGGCTCTGGACACATGACTACACCCAAGCCACCACCTGGGCCCTACGCTGTGTGTCAGGTGGCCGATGTGCCCGACTCAGGGCACTGGAGAAATGACTGTCCCTGCTCCCAGAAAGGGTCAGGCCAGCCAAACCCCTCGCCTCCCTCTCTGACGGAGAGGACTGAAGGGGCCCAGAAAAACCTCAATGCCTCTGTCCGCAACATCTCCATCTCATGCAAGAAACCCTGGGTGACCCTGAACATCATCATGGGTAAGCAAATTCAAGTACTGTGTCTTAACTTCCTTTAATTTGGGTCAAAGGGATCCCTACCTGGAGCTTCTTTACACCCACCCTGACATGTCAAATCAAAGGTCAAATGCTCAATTGTGAGTTTTTAGCTATCCCATGCTGTCCTGCTCACTTCCTAGGAAGAGATTTACTAGTAAAACTGGGGCAATGCTCCAATTCCAGCAATAGCCAAAGCGGATTTTACCTGTTGGAGCTAGGCCAGGCCGTGCTTCTTCGACTCCCCTGAAGTTACCACACACACTCGCACTACTCTTTGTCCTGCCTGGTTGATGGCTACAGGCTCAGAGGTTAGCCACTCTCGTGAACAGGTGATTTCCTGCACCTGTGCAAGCAGGCAGCACATCAGTGACCTGTCCCTCCAAGACCCTGAGGAGGTGTGGTGACTGATAGAAGTAGTTTGTTTGAGGAGGACACAGAAAGGGTTATGTAGTTATCTGTTCACAGTTAGGTCACTGAGGCCAAACCCTTTCCCCTAGAGACTCCTGCTTAAAAACAAAAGCTCATAGCTCTTAATCAGGCATTGATATTAGGTGAGGCAAAAAGCTAAAGCTTCACATAGACTCTGTGACTTTCTGGTGCTACATGGCCATGCAGCAATTTGGAAAGAAACGAGCTTGATAACTAATAAGCAATATTCTATACAGCATAAGCAGGAAATTCTGTAACTCCTTGAAGCAGTCTATTTTCCCAGGCAGGCTGCTGCCATTCATTACGAAGGACACTAAAGAGATGTGTCTACAGTCTCCGGGAATTCAAAAGGCTGACAGGCAAGAAGGGCAGCCTTCACCTTTTAAAGATAAAATTAGCTCCACTTGTATGAAGAAAAAGAGCATCCAAAAGAAGAAAGCTACTCCCGTGAACCCTGTAAGATCTGAGACACCTCTTCAAAAATCAAGACTCCGGGGCCGGGGATTTAGCTCAGCGGTTTGGTGGCCTGCCTTGCAAGCGCAAGGACCCAAGTTCAATCCCCGGTACCAAAAAAAAAAAAAAAATCAAGACTCCAGGGTTGCTCTGGGGCAGCTAAGTATAGTCATTAATGACCCCTAATCTACCACACCTTAAAAGGGAACCTGTACTGGGACTCCTGTTTTTAATCAGATCTGTAAGGTGGGTAAACTTGTTAGGGCTATGGCTCTCAGGCTCTTGGCTTACCTAATATCCCTTTTCTTACTTTCTCCTCTACAGGAAGTGTGGAAATGAAACAATGTCTCTAACTGCTACATCAGTCACAATCCACCTTTTAAGACAGATCAGGAAATACTTTGACATGCTCCTTCTCATATTTGGGCAGGAGTCCTCAACCTCATAGTAAAGATTATCCATTCAAGGCTTTCAGATGGTGACCCACAGGACTGATTCACCAAACTTACTGTTTTCTGACAGGTACTTTTTTCATCCTAGGTGGTAAGCCACAACATCCCAACAATCCCCAGTAAGTAGGTCGTACAGCCCCTTTTAGCTGGTAGTAGCTGTATGGAGAAGAGGCTTTCATACCCTCAACAACCCATAAAGAATTACGGGGATTTGTTTCTGGGGAAATTTGTTTCTTTGGAAAGTCATAGATCATGGTGAGGTCAGCCAGCTGGGAAGTGAATGTGACCTGTCAGTCAGAGATCCAGGACACGCATACAGAAAAACAGTTCCCAAAGGCTCCCCCAGGACCAATCAGAAATCTATCTTCAGTTCCTCTGACGCAAAATCAAGCAGGTTTTTGACACAACAGCCTAGATCTGACATCAGCTCAGGAATGGGAGATACAGAAGACCTCTGCCATTAACCTGGGGGCCCCTGTGCTCTCTCTTTCAGTGGCCCACTCTCTCTGCCGAGCATACTTCTTTTCCTACCTTTAATAAAGATAAAACCTCAGCCGGGCGTGGTAGTGCATGCCTGTAATCCCAGCACTCGGGAGGCTGAGGCAGGAGGATTACTGTGAGTTCGAGACCAGCCTGGGCTACATAGTGAGTTCCAGGTCAGTCTCAACTACATAGGGAGACCCTGTCTCAAAATAACAACAATAAAAAAAACATAAAACCTCACTTAAAAAAATTTTAGGGAAAAGAAACTCAGAGAAATGAATACACAAAACATGAACCCTGTTACATAGCCCAGGTCAGTTCTAATGGTCCTTCCAGGTAATGCTATTTGGAAGGACAATGAGAAAATTCAAAGCCAGCAGGCTCTGCCCACATGGGGTTCCACCTGGTTCTCAGTTACATGTGGTGGGCAGTGGAAGGACTCAGTATACTCTGGCATCTGTAGACCCAGGAAAAACTGAGGTTATTAGAGCCCACAAAAAGGGGACCAAACACACACTGTCCTCTAAACCAGTGGCAAAATCACCATGGCTAAACATCTTCCAATGAGTAGCTCACAGGCATCTCTGGAAAAGTCTAGGCAGTGTACATAAACCCTCACATTTTACAAACAATAAAACTCAACTCCAGAGGAAACTACAGGGTGTCCCTGACCCCTGATCTCATAGTGAGGGTACCTGTCTGCTGCCTTCACAGCAGGGAATGTCCCCATCCCTGACCTCCCAAGCAGGAGAGGGCTGTCCCAAACCCCACATCAAGGTTGAGGGTTTAAGGGTTTATACCTCAGCCAGGCCCAATGCCCATGTCTGGGGCTTGTTTGCTTTTCTTTCCTTCTTATCTTGAATTGGACTATAGCCGTGAGCTAGAGGATTTTTTTTTTTTTTTTGGAGATACTGTCTCACTATGCAGTTCAGGCTGGTCCTGAACTCACTATGTAGCCCAAGGTACACTTGAACTCACTGCAATCCTCCTGCCTCAGCCTCCCAAGTGCTAGGATTACAGATGTATGGCACCATGCCCAGCTAGAGCTAAGGAATATTTTAGCTCAAAGCAACGACACTCAGGATATCAAAGCCCTCCCACTGGTGCACACTGGAAGCAGACACAGCTGTGGAGGGGCAGAAAAGGCCAGACCAAGGCCCAGGGGCAGATGCTAGGATGGGGCCTGCTCCATCTGGCTAGGAGCCCAGCAATGTAGGGAAGAAGCCAAGGCCACAGCAAGCAGGTCAGGAAGCAGGAGGTGGAGGCCACAGGCTCCACTAAGGGTGTCAACATCCCCAGACAGGCTGCTAAAACACCGAGGTGACCACTATGTTGGAAAATTGAAGTGAGCCAATGAAAATGCTGACTCACTAAAAGAAGAGGCCAAAGGACACTGAGTTACATGTTTCTCATTAGAACTGGGGATTCAGGATCCCTGCCAACAAAGAAAGACTCTCTAAGTAGAGGAAAGGAGCCTATGGACAGGTGCTGGATCTTCCACGGACCAGGCGCACCTGGCAGGCATGACCTCAGTGACTGCAAACTGGCTGCAGCATCCGAACCCCTCAGCTAGTGGGTCTCACCCAGGACGGTGCATGGTGACAAGGGTGTGAGGCCCTCCAGGGTGCCTGTGCAGCTGGGTGGTGTGGGGCACATATACATTCTCTACACTCTTGTGTACTTATGAGCACAGGATGGACAGTGCCCAGGGGTCCAAAGGAGGTGAAAAGTGGAGTCCACAGGGGATAATAGGGGCCTCAGCAGTCCATAAGAGGTGGGGAGCGCACCAGTGATCTGTGGGGTATTCATGGACACCTAACCGCCTTCTTAGAAGAGAATCCAGCACACTTCACTTGCTGTCCTGTGTCGAGATCAGCAATGAACCAGAGGGATGTCATTTTGGGTAGGGGAAAACAGTCCCCACTCCTGCCACAGACACCTGAGGCTTTTACCACTGGAGAACCCTGTGGCCCTTGCAGGCCTGGGCCTTTTGTGGAGACCTGTAGGCAATCGCACCACTACACTGCTTGGAGAAGAACACAGCCTAGGATACACCCTCCTGACACAGGCTCTTGTTGCACACAGCCATCCTGAGACCCAATATCCAGGGTCCTACAGAAAGCCAGGAAGCCACCACCCCAGCAGCTCTGCAAGCGATCCAAGGGGCCCATCCATCTCCATGGTCCTGGGGAGCACCTAAGAAGCCCAATCTAAGCAGCCTGGCTGAGGGGTCCCCATAAAACTGCCTGGTAGCCCCGCCTACTCTTCCGCTGCCCCAGAAGCAGGCAAAAGGCCATGACTACTAAACCTTAGCCCCAGGAAGCAGCCAGGCAACTTGCCCTGAGTTGTTCAGCTTCTAGGAAGCAGCCAGGTGACCTTACACACCCTCTTGTAGCCCAAAGGCACTTGAGCTCCTGTCCTCAGAAGCGTGGCCCGCTGAGGCCCTGAGGAAACACCTGGCCCACCCTGTTCACCTCAGCTCTGTGAAGCAGCTGGGCAGATCTCCCTGACCAGGCGGGAACAAGGGGTCCTGCAAAGTTACCCAAATGGCCCTCAGTGACTGACAGGCACTGCAACCCTCTACCAGGCATGTTCTGTCACACTTGCCTGGGCCATTGGGGCAGTGCTACCTGCCCCTTACCCATGGAAACTGGCAAATGTCCCACATCTGCAGTGGGGGGCAGCGCACCCAGAGTTGACAGTGAACCTGCCCCAGCAAGGGAGCTGCATCCTTGAAGTGGTGCCATCTCAGGACTCCTGTAGCACTCACAGACAGTGCTAACACTAATTATAGCTGAAGAAGCTATGTGGACACTGCACTAAAATGCACAACTAGGACTGAAGTGAGCCCAACAGGTCCAACAAACACACCTGCTAGCAGAGGGCAGCCTTTAGGTGCTTTTAAGCACATTCCCAGCAGAAGTTCTACTAATACAAGAGCCATCCCAGATGAGTTGTGGAGATAGCTCACCTAACAGGTGTACACATACCCACTATAAGCATAAAGAAAAGCCCCTGTGGCACCTGAAAAGGAACATAATAGCTATCCAGTGACAGAGCCCGAGGAACAGAAACTGATCAGCTGTCTAGCAAGAAATTCAAAAGAACAATTTTAGGGGAACTTACGGAGATATGAGAATACCAATGAATCCAACAAAATTAGACAATTCGCACTAAGAATTAGAAATGCCGCAAAAAGATAGAGATCATTTAAAAAAGCATAAGTCATGGAGGTAAAGAACTAGAAACTGAAATAAAAACACAGTGGAGATCCTCAACAGAAATATTTGTCGGGCAAAAGAAAGAATTTCTGAGCTTAAAGATAGGCCTTTTAGGGCCAGGGATTTAGCTCAGTGGTTCTGCCGCCTGCCTCGCAGGTGCAAAGACCCAAGTTCAATCCCCGGTACCAAAAAAGAAAAAAGAAAAAAAAAAAAAGGCCTTTTGAAATAACACAGTGGGATAAAAGGTTAAAAAAAAACAAAAAACAATGAAGAAAGACTTTGGGACTTATGGGACACCATTAAGTAAGCAAACATTTGCATTAGTGGAGTCCCAGGAGAAGAGAGGAGCGGAGAAAAACCACAGAAAACCTACTCAACAAAATAGCTGTTGAAACAAATATTAAAATGAGCAAAAACTAAGGAATTCACCAACATCAGATCAACCCTACAAGAAATGCTTAAGGGAATCCTACAGTAGAAAAGAAAGATAACTACTATTATGAAAACACGCAAAAGCAATGCAGCATTCAACAGTAGAACGGATACGCAAAGGAGAAAGAGAATCAAACCCAATCAATATAGAAAACCACCATACCACAAACTTAACAAGAACAAAAGATACACAAAACAAGGAAAAAAGAACAGAATAGAAATATATCCTTATCAATAATAACCTTGACTGCAAATGGATTAAACTGACCAATCCAGACTGGTTAAATAGATTAAAAACAACACCCAGTGATATGTTGCCCACAAGAAACTCACTTCTGCAGGGGGGTGGTGTCATGGACTGAAAGTTAAGAGATGGAAAAGTAGATATATACTATACAAGTGGAAATCAAAAATCAGCAGTAGCTAAGACCTGGAAACAGCCCAATGGACCATCAACTGGAGAATGGATAAAGATGTGTTTTCTTGGCTTTTTTTTTTTTTTAAATAAAATGGAGTACTACTTAGCCATAAAGTATGAGAAAATAAAGTCATTTATAGCTAAATGGATGCAAATTGAGGCCATACTCTTAAGCGAAATAAATAGGACACACGTGCATAAATACCAAATAGTTTCTCCGGTGTGAGAAACTGAAAGTGTAAATAAGAATCAAAATGTGTAATAGATAATGAAGGTTTAAATGGGGGGGAGGAAGTAGGAGGAGTAGGGGAAAGGAAAGAATGGAAAGGAAAAAATATGAGAAAAGGAAAACTTGGAAACAAAGTCTTTGTAAATAGGGAGGGGTGGAAGGGTTGAAGGGAGGGCAGGGAAAGAGGGAAAAAATAAGAACCAAGACATATCATGTAAAGGTACAAATTCCCAATGATGAATGTCGTTGTATTGTATTCCTAAAATGTACCAATAAACGTAATGAAAAAAAATCAGCTGTGGTTATATGTATATCAGACAAAATGGACTTTAAATAAAAAACTGTAAAGAGACAAATAATGTTACTATATAATGATAAAATCAACAAGAGGAAATAATAACTATATATATACCCCAATTTTGGACCACTTATACAACACAGATGTTATTAGATCTAAAAGGAAAGATAGGTTCTAACAAAATGATAGTTGGACTTCACCACCCCACTTTCTGCAATGCACATATCACCAAAAACAAAAAAAGTCAAATGAAAAAACACCGGAGTTAAATGATATTATAGACCCAGTAGATCTAACAGACATTTACAGAGCATTTCACTCAACAGCTGCAGAACAGAACAATCTTCAGGGTAGATCACATGCTAGGCTACAAAACAAGTTTCCAAGAAAAACAAAAAACTAATATCACAGCATGTACGTACAGAACGTAAGTACTCTAGTCACAATGAAATAAAACTAGAAATCAACAAAAGAAACGAGAAATTCTATCAGTAATAGAAATTAAATATTCTCTTGAATGAAGAAATCAAGAGAAGTTTAAAATGTTCTTGAATCAATGAAAGTACAACACAGCAGAATTTATGGGACACAGCAAAAGCAGTATTGAAAGTGAAGCATATAAAATTTCAAATGAACCACCAAACAATGCAACTCAAAGAACTATATACAGTGTGTGATCAAACTATATGGTGAATATTTACTTATTTTTCAATTTCTATTTTTTATTAGTACATGTTTACCATACACAGTAACTACATCCCCCATGGGGAGTTTGGCACACGTATATAATACATCTTAATTCTTTTTCATCCCCTTCCTTTCCCCTCCCAATCTTCCAACTCTTAGTCCCCCTCCCACTTGTAAAAGATCTATCTCCCTATTTCCTATTATTTATCTTTTATTTTACTCTATATTTTGGGTTTCTCATATAAAAGAAGACTGAGCAGATTAAAAAACAAGAAATGAGATTGTATCAGTAATGTTGCTCAACAACAACAACAAAAAAATCCCAGGCTTCACTGCTGAATTTTAAGGAAAACTAACACTAAATTTTCTCAGACTATTCTGAAATATTGAAAGGGAGACAACCATTCCAAACTTAATCTACGGGGCCAGCATTAGCCCTAATACTATAATACCAAAACCAGAGAGACATAACAACAAAAAACTACTAATATCCCTGAACACTGATGCAAAAATTCTTAGTAAAATCCTAGCAAACCAAATCCAACATGACATAAAAAGATTACACACCATGATTATTTATTTCAGAAATACAATGATTGTTCAATGTACTTAAGTCAATAAAAATACATCACAGTAGAATGAAGGATAAAAACATGACAAAAAAAAAACCCACAAAAAAACTCAAATAGCCAAAGCAATTCTGAGCAAAAAGGAACAAAGCTGGAGGCATTATAATAACTGCCTTTCAAACATACTACAAATTCATAGTAACAAAAACAGCATGGTACAGTAGGTATAAAAACAGACACACAGATCAATGGGACAGAGTAGAGAACCTAGAAATAAACTGTCCACAGTCAACTGATTTTCAACAAAGGCAGCAAGGGTATACACTGGAGAAAATAAAGTCTCTTCAGCAAACAGTGCTGGAAAAACTTGTTCACACGCAGACCCCTATCTCTTACCACATGTGAAAATCAGCTCCAAATGGATCAAAAACTTAAGCGTAACGCCAGAAACTATGAAACTATCAGAAGAGAAACAGTGGCATAGGCTAGAATTTTCTAGACAAGGACTCAAAAGCACAGGCAATAAAAGCAAAAACTGACAAGTAATAGTGCATCAAACCAAAAAACTTCTGCCCAGCAAATGAAATAATCAACAATGTGCAGGGACAACCAACAGAATGGACGAACAATATTTGCAAGCTATTATCTGTATTGGTCAGCTCTCCTGCTGCTGTGACACAATACCCAATACCCACAACTTAAAGGAAGAGAGGCTTAACTTAGCTCATGGTTTTGGGGGATTCAGTCCAGGGCTGGCAGGCTCCAGGGCAGGAACATCATGGTGGAAGGACACAGCAAAACAAGGGTACTTATTTCATGGCAGTCGGGAAGTAGAGCAAGGTAACAGTGCCAGACAGGAAGGGGCAGAGGGACCAGTTATGGTACTTAATATGACACCTCCATGTCCTTCCCAGACATGGGAAGGTGGGGGTTGACACAATCAAGCTAAGCATTCCCAACATTTGGGAAGAGACTGATTTTCAGAATATAGAAGGGACTCGAGCAACTTAACTATAAAAAAAATCTGATTTAAAAGTGTGTGAATAACAGGAAGAGGTATTTCTACATGGGGCATAAAAACAGGCAACAAGTATTCACAAAACTGCTTAACATCATTAATTGCAGAAAAAGCAATCAAGCCACGAAGTTAGCGCAGCCATTATGAAAAACAGTACATTGTTGGTTCCTCCAAAAACTAGTAATAGTTCTAATCTATAGGATTCTTTTGTTTAAACACAGTTTGTTTTTTTCGATACATGGTAACCATACACATTCATGGGGCACAGTGCGCTCTTTCAATACATGAGTTCAATGTGTAGTGATTAGGTCAGCATAATGGGCACGTCTGTTATCTGAGATATCCATCATTTCTTTGCACTGGGAACATTCAAAATCCTCTGTAATTCTGAAATATTCAATTAATCGTTGTCAACCACAGTTACCCTACTGTGCTACAGAACATCTTTCCAGCGCACCGTCTCTGTCAAGCATCCTCTCCCCAGCCCCTTTACTCACAGCCTACCCCAGCTCCGGGAACCACTGTTTTACTCTCTACTTCTCTAAGATCTACTTATTAGTTTCTGCATATAAGAATATGTGGTATTTGTCTTTCTGTGCCTGATTTATTTCAACACAGTGTCCGCCGTTCTGTCCACCGTGCTATAAACAACAGGATTTCATTCACTTTTACAGCTGAATAATACTCCACTCTGTATCTATCTTTACCACTTTTTCTTGTCCATTCACCTATGGGTGGACATCTGGGTTGGTCCCATGTCTGGATACTGTGCACAGTGCTGCAATGAACATGTGAGTGTGGGTGTCTCTTCCACATGTCGATTTCCTTTCTTTTGAGCATACACCCAGTAGTTGAAATAACTGAATCCTACCACGAGTGTGGAATGACAACCACAGGGTGGGGCTGCTCTTGCCACCAAGTTCCTGTGGGTGCGTGGCTGTGACCCATTTCCAGTCCCAGGAAAGGGCTGGATTACACCCTCTCCTTAAGCAACTAGAAAACCACGTAAGATACACAAGGCCATACTGGTCAGTGATGGACAATATGTATGGACCAGACACTCTGTGACATTCAAACACACACAGCCACCTAACGCTGCATCTCCCACTACGTGTCCCTGTTAAGCAACCAGGAAACGTGAAAAGTCCTATAATTATTAGGTGCATATTTCCGTATGTTAGCAATGAACAATGGAAACCACAATTAAGTATGCAGCAGCATTAGTAATTACTTCCCCAAAATGAAATGCTAATGAAATAGGTCAAAGATTTAAGTAAATGGAAGGGGAATAGACATGATAATGGACTGGGTCACTCAACACAGTGCAGAGGTCAGTTCTGCCAAGCTGACTTATAGGTTTAACACACTTCACCTCAAAACCCCAACTGGATTCCTCATATTTGTAGACAAAATGATTTGGAAATTCACATGGAAAGGCAAAGGAACTAAAATAACTAAATACAACTTTGAAAAATAAGAATGCAGTAGGAGGAATCACACTACCAGTTTTAGCCCTCAGGACAGTATGGGTCGGTGAAGTAATGGACACGGGCCAAAGGAACAAAGAGTAAAAGAGGAGGGCCACACATAGAAGGTCAATTGGGTTTGTGACAAAGGTCCAAAAGCAATTCAATGGAGGAATGCAGTATTCTCAACAAAAAATGGTGCTGAAACATTCATAAGCAAAACTAAAGCAAACAAAAAAACCAACCCTCATGTCTTACCAAAAGAAAAAAAAAAAAAACCCAAGCAAACCACCAGAAATGAATCACAGCTCAATTTAAAACATAAAACCATAAATCTTTCAGAAGAAAACCTAGGAGACAAATCTTTATGATCAAGGTTGGGTGGAGCAGTCTTAGATGTTAACACTCAAAGCAATCAATTAAATGGATGTCATTCATCAAAATTACAGACTTGTTCTGTGAAAGACTGTTCAATGAATGTATCTGCAAACTTCATGTCCAACAGAGGACTTATGTCCAAAAGAAAACTCTGAAAAGTTAACAGTAAAAAATACAAATAACATTATTTGAAAATGGGCAAGAAATGTGAACAGACACTTACGAATGGCAACTAAGCACCTGCAGAGACTCGACATCATTCATCAGCTGGCAGGGATGGCTAGTTAAAGCAGGGGGAGATGGCGCAAAGCCCCCGAGTGGCTCCAGTTAGAAATCCTGATAATGCCATATGCTGGGGAGGGTGAGGAGGAGCTGGGTAGCACGTCCTTGTTGCTGCTAAATAAGCCGGCAGTTTCTTATAAGTCATGGAACTCAGCAACTGTATCCCTCGGCAGTGATCTGAGATGTGAAAAAACATGCTCACACAAAACTTCACCAATGTTCACAGCAGCCTCATCACTAATGCCCTAAAGTGCAAGCAACCGGATGTCTTTCAATGGATGCATGGTTCATCAACAGCAGCTCAGCCATACAAGAGAACACTATTTGCCAATAAAAAGGAATGGGCTAGTGATACGTGCAAGAGTGTGAGTAGACTTCTAGGCAGTGTGGAGTGAAAAATGCCATACTGTATGATCCATTCATACAAACTTCTCAAATGACAACATCATAGCAAAGGGGGAACAGATGGGTCCAGCAGGGGCTAGGGCTGTGCTATTCTGAACATTCACATCTCCTAAAACTCATGTGCTGAATTTTGTGTTTAGCTCATAAGGTGACAGTGTTAAGAGGTAGGGCCTGTAAGAGATGATAAGGCCATGAGGGTAGAGCCCTCTTGAGTGGACTGCTGCTACCTCACACCCACCCTGAAAGGACACACAGAGGCATCACCTGCAAGCCAGAGGCCATGGGACCCACCAGACACCAAATCTGCCAGTGCCTTGGTTAAGGACTTCCCCTTCCAGATTGGTGAGAAACACAGTTATCCGTAAGCCACCTAGAATACAGCATTTTTGTCACAGTAAACCAAAAATGAAAACAGCCAGGGAGTGTGTGTGATCACAGGGCAGTTGCTTTTGGTAATGGGATGTCCTGTACTGAACAGGTGATGGGCTGTACTGATCTCAAAACACAGCAGAACTCCAGAGCACCCAGCTCCTGCAGGGTCTGCAGCTTGGTTGGCAGTGTGACGCCCGTGTGGACTTTCTGGCTTGATCACTGTGCCATGTCACAGGAGCTGTCAGAACCACGGAAGGACACCCAGGAACTCTTGATCAATTTTGCAACTGCTGTGAGGCTAAAATTATTTCAAAATATGGGATTTTAAAATTGGGTAGAACTTGTAAAAACAATTTCACCATCCTGTAGAGTCAAGTTTTTCTATATAGTCACTGGGAGCCTGGCCTCTATTCAGTTAGGAAGCACTTTCTCACAGAGGTCCATTTAAACACTGAAGATGCACACTCCTGGGTTTTGGGCCTGGACTCAAAGTCAGAAGCTCTGTGAGTGTGGGTTTAGAGTCTGTTGTTCTAGCTTTTCCTGTAAAAAGGTGAAGTTTGATTATCTGGACAATTTGCTTGCCTAGATGATCGTGCTGAGGCTGACCCACAGGCTACACACCATTTTCACTCATGCTGGGCTCCACTTCTAGCAGGGCTCAAATGTGGGAGAGAAGTGTGTGGAGCAGCATGACCATGGCATGTGACAGGTTCGAGGCTAGGCGTGTAAGGGACATAGGAAGTGATGCACTGTAGGGACCCCACCCTTACCACACCGGCCATAAAGTGTGCCCAGGGGCTGGAAGGGGGCCAAGGAGGTGTCCAAGTGCTAAGGACTGAATCATGGCCCCTCCCCAAATTCACATATTGAAGCTTTAACCTTCAATGTGACAGCATTTGGAGATGAGGCCTTGAAGGAGGTAATTATGGATGAGGTCATAGGGTGGGGCCTTGCTATGTAGGGTCAGCATCCTTACAAGAGGGAGAGGCAGAGACACGAGGAGTGCATACAGAGAAAAGGGCAGGGGAGGTCACAGGTAGGGGCCACCTGCAAGCTGAGGCCAGAGGCCCAGGAGAAACCAGCCCTGTGGCAGGGCTGATCCCAGCATCCTGATCCCAGTGTCTCATTCCAGACCTGTCTGTGTTAAGCCCTAGCCTGTGGCATTCAGTTATAGCAGCTGGAGCTGAGACACCGAAGTGGCAGAGACCCTCCCGAGGGGCAGCAGGAGCAGGGGCAGAGCATGGGGATGGGAGGGTCCCCAGCTGAGGGATGCACCTCACACCCATACATGCTGCTGCCCTGCTACCAAGCCCAGCCCAAGAAGGCCACTTCAGGTAGCCAACCCCATACTGCCAGGACAAGGGCTAGCCCGTGACCCATGAGCTGGGGATCCCCAGACCTCAGAGGCAGAGTGGGTTCTGACCAGCTGTGCAGAGGGTCTTGGCCAGTGTGTGTCATGGAGGCAGGTTTCCAGGCTACGGGTTTGACAACTTGCTATCTTCTGGCTTGTCTGGGATTACAGTGCTAACCTTACAGTCCTATGACTTTGCACATAGTTACTATCTGGTCAGACGTCTTAAGGACCATACTGAAACTTAAATCCAAATATGCAGTCTCCACATCACAGTTTAGTTGAGATGATAGACATAAACCTCATTACCTTGTCAAGACAGCTGGGGACTTCTGCAGCTGTTACCCTTGAGAATGTTTTAGGAGAGACTCTAAATTTGGGAATTTTCAGACATGAATATTCCCCCAAGGTGCACACACTATTTAAGAAGTGCCTTAAATATATCCATCACAAATACCATTCTTGCTGAAATCATGCCTGCTCCATTTAAATCAAAACCTTGGGTTCCGTGATAGTATTTGTGTTACTCCCATTATACCAGAAACCAAGGTATACAGAAACCAGACTCAGTTCCCCGGCCACGGAGGGACAGGGTTCCTCAGATGGAAGTGAGCATTTCCAGAGACCTACTTGGGAGGACCTTTGGGCTGACAGGCAGCCAAAGGTTCCACCCCGAGTGAGACTCAGCTTCACTTTATTTTTTGGCGGGGGATGAGACGAGGTCCTGCTATGTAGCCCAGGCAAGCCTGGAAGTCTTGGCCATTCTCCTGCCTTAGCTTCCCAAGTGCCGGGGTTCCAGGCATCTGCCACCATGCCCATCTGGTTTCACTTTTCTACCCTCAAGTCAGCTGTGATTCTGTTATGAAAAACATATTTCAAAATCAGTGTGTTCTAAGAACGTGTCCAGGAAGGAGTAGCATGTCTCAGAATCCCTCAACTCCTCACCTGGAGGGCCTGGGAAGGGCATGCTGGGAAGCCATGGACTCCTCCGCATGGACTGACGGCTTCCAGGCTGCTGCTGTACTAGCCTCCTGCAAGGTGACCTTAAAGAAGAGCCTCAGGCTGGCCCTCCCAGGCACCTCTGAGCTTGTGGAGAAGGCCCAGCAGTCATACTGCGCATACCCGACACAGAGGGACAGTCTCCTGTCCCCAGCCAAGGAGGCAAACAGACACTCACAAAGGTGACTTTGTGTCTGTGAACTGGGCTGCAGCCCACGATTTGGGCTCACGGCCCCCGGTACAGACAGGAAATAGCTGTGCTGTTGGCAGCCCCACTGGCAGCTACAGAGCAGCTTCTGTTTCTCTGTAATTGTCAACATCTGGCAGCACCTCCATGTACCCCAAATCCCCAGATCCTGCTGGCCGCATGGCTCCTCACGCATGGTGTGTGAGGAGAAGCCACAGAGGCCCACTCACTGGGTTTCATCTCCTGTCCTGATGGGAAGGGACAAAATCCCATTAGGAGCAGGTGGAAAACCAATCAGCTTCCTCAGGCTGTAGCTGCTCATACCTTAAATGGCCATTAGGGGAATACTCTTGCTTCTCAAAGTGTGAGAAGTAAATCTGCGTGGAAAAAGGACTTTCTGACCCTAATGGGAGGATGGAACATTATGGAACAGAGCAGAACAGATCTGGCAATGGTGAGCGGAGCCCAGACCCGATGCTGATAAGGAAGGGGTAACAAAACATAAGAGCATTCATCTACACCCAGACACTATTGAACAAGCTAATCGAATGGTGGAGGCCAGTCATCATAAGCAACGCTACTTTCAGAAGCTAATTATTATATAAAGATTCTAGTTTTACTGAAGAAAACATTTTTCAAATTCAGTATTTGGAAAAAGTAAATTTCATTCCATGGACAAATTGCAGAAATCCATAGTTCCCTCCTGGGCACTGGGGCCACAAGGTGAATGACGGCTCCTCTAATGTTCACTGGCTTCCTGGGTCCTGGTGGGGCTCAGGAAAGTTCATGTCCAGAAGGACACAGACACTGGCCCAGGCCTAGACATGGGGCAGCCCCGTATGTACCCACACCAAGCCACCATGGGGAATGCTGGTCATTGCAGCAGCCACCAGCCTGGCTATGCTCAGGCCACCCAGAAAGACCTACTCAGGGGGCACCCTTCAGCGCCAGAAGGCTGGGGAAGTAGGCCGACTCAGCTCTGAGAACCCCAGGACTAGGGCCTCTGCCCACGTTCTGCAGGCTTCAGCTTGTGCTTTCCTCTGGGCTCCAGGACAGCTCCTGCCTGTGGTCTGGTCCACTTCCCCAGAGAAACACCCCAGCCACCTGGCCCTCAGGGCCTGCCCTGCCACCTCCCTGCTTGCAGCTTTCACTGGCCCAGGCTCCTCCGCCTCTACACTGCTCTGCCAGCTGTGCCTACTGTGACTGTATCTGACCCACTCACTGGCCTCCAACACGGCTCCTTCCCACTGCAGGCTCTGCATGCTGCTCTCCTCTGTGAATGCCTCAGTGGACAGCAAGGGAGTTCAGACAAGAGTCCTGCACACCTCAGGCCTCCCCAGGAAAGCCGAGGCTGGACTGCAAAGGCTGCCGCAGTGCAGAACTCACTCTGTGCTCACTGGAGGTGGCCTGGGCCTCACTGCTTGCAGGGCTCACACCCAGCCTGGAGCCGGCCACAGGCATGGAGTGTGCATGCACCAAGACATGCAGTGCAGAGAGGAGCCCGCTGTGGACCAAAAGCTGTTCACACAGGAAGGCATTCCTGTTAACTTTCTATCACTGGACAAAACACCTAAGAATAAGCTCAAAGGAGGGCAGATCCACTTTGCCTCATGGTGCCAGAGGTGTCAGTCCTACTGGCCTGCGCAAATGCTCCTGGGACTGTGGTGAGACACAGCATCACGGTGAAAGGGCTTGGTGGGGTAAAGCTGCTCACGTTGGGGTGGCTGGGAGGCCGACAGGAAGGGACTGGGGACAAAAAAAATCACCTGCTAAGGCACAGCCCCAGGGACATGCTTCCTTCAACAGCCCCGATGCCTTAAATTTCTACCACTACCCCACAATACTATCAGCTGAAATCAATGGATGAATCCATGGATGAGAGCAGAACCTTCAAGGTCCAATCATCCTCCCAAGGGCCCCATCTCTGAACACCACTGCACTGAGGCCTGAACCAGCAATCATGGGCATTCGGGGGAGATTTAAGACACACACACCAGACTACTTACTGTTCCTTTGTGTCTGGCTGACTTCACATAGTATAACACCAACAAGGTTCATATACATTATAACATTGCAGCACCTCCTTATTTTCTGAGGCCGAATATTCCTTAGTATGCCACAACAGTTTGGATGTGATTTGGCCCCAGGGAGCCAAGTGTTGGAAGCCTGGGTCCCAGTGTGGTGATGGCAAGAGGTGGTGGGTCCTTCACGGGAGCAGCTAGTTAGTTCTCTTGAGAGGGGTCGCCTGAAAAGCAAGCCTGACCCCGCTCTACTCTGCTGTCTTCCTGTCTTGCATCCCTCTTGGATGCCATCCCATCATGATGCAACGCAACCATGGGCCTCACCAGAGCCAGTATTTAGATGATGAGCCTCCAAAACGAACCTCTTTTCTTTGTAAGCAACCCATTTTCATATGCATATACCACATCTTGCTCGTCCACTCTCGGCTGAAGGACCCCTTTGGTTGCTTCTACCTTTTAGCTATTGTGAATAAGGTGGATATGAAACTGGGTGCATTAAATCTCTCCCAGACCCTTCTTTCAATTCCTCAGGGGAAGTGCTAGAGCATACAGTAACTGTTTAACTTTTTGAGGAACCAACACAGCGTTTCTCATGGAGGCTGCACTATTTTACATCCCTGGAGATAGTGAATGCACATTCTAATTTTTGCACATCTTTGCCAACTCTTGTTATTTACTGACTGGTTATTAGTAGCTATCCTAGATGGTGTGAGGCACCATCTTACTGTGGCTTTGCTTTGCATTTTCCTAATGATTATCGATGCTGAGCAACGTATGAAGTTACCGGCCACTAGTGTACCTTCATTAGAGATTAGGAGTCTTTTATATATTCTGGACATTAATCCCTTATCAGATATACAGCAAAACCTTGGATTGCAAGTCAACTTGTTCCATGAGTGTTCCACAAGATGAGCGAACACTTCTAACAAACTGTGACTTGATAATCAACAAGCAATGTCTTGCAATGTGAGCAGTATGTGACACTGAATGTCACATGATCACAATTGAGCCAATGGTTCCCTCTCACTGAGGAATTGTGGGTGATCATCTCCCAACAGTAAGAGGTTACAGAGATCTCATCTGCAGAGGAGGAGAAAAAGATGAAGGAATCCCTCACTTCAAATGAGATCAGAAAGATGTAGAAAAGCAGCACCCAAAAAAGGCTGTAACAGTGTGAGTGAGTAATCTGTTTAACAATGCAATGTCTCATTTCTGAATCCTCAAAAGGAGGCAAAAGCAAGCATCACTGGATGGGTTTCTTGTCAAAGCTGCATGAAAAGAAAAGGATTCTGGGCTGAGGATGTAGTTCAGTAGTGCTGTGTCTTCCTGGCAAGGGTGAGGACTTGAGTTCAATCCCCGATACCAACAGGGGAAATAACTTAAGAAAAAGATTCCATTGAACCAAAAGATAGCAGGATTCTGTTAGTGACAGAGAAAGTCGTCCTACACAGTACCCCTTCTCTCGCCGCCCTCACACAAACCAGGAAGGTTTTCAAAGGTAAATGCAGGCTAATTTATTTTTCTTGATAATTTGTATTTTCTTTATTATTTTGTATTACATTACCTGTTGTAATCATCTTATACGAATATTTTTGGGCTATGGAATGAATCATCTGAGTTTCCATTATTTCTCCTGGGGAGATTCTCTTTAACATACAAGTGCTTTGTATTACAAGCATGTTTCTGGAATGAACTATGCTACCAAATCAAGGTTTTACTGTATGATTTACAATTGTTTTCTCCCATTTTGTGGACTGGCTTTTCACTCTATTGACTGTGTTCTTGGATGCACAGAAGTTTTAAATGTTGATGTAGTCTAATTTATCTATTTTTTTCTTTTATTGCCTATGCTTTTGGGTCACAGCCAAGAAATCGCTACTACATGCAATGTTATGTTTACTCTGTTTTGTTCTAAGAGTATTACAGCTTTTAGTGTTAAGTTTAGGTCTTTGATTCACTTTAATTTTTTGTATACAGTAAAAATATGGGTACAGCTATGTTCTTCTGCTTGTGGCCAGAAGACTTCTTTTTAGAAATCAGAAGTGACTTTACTTTTATTTCCTTCACTTCAAGCCAACTGTGAAACTTCCCAGTGATGTCTTATGTATTCTGGGATGGTAGCAGAAGGGTGATATTTGGAATCACTGTGCCCAGCTGGACCAAGGAGGTGCAGGGAGGACAGGCCTCCCTGGGGTGGCAGGAGGAGACAGAGGCCCCGCCACCAGGCAGGTGACATCCCATAGCTCAAGAGCAGGGAATGCAGGGTCCTGGTGGCTTCTGGCCTGCACAGCTCAGTCAGGACACTGCCCACGGTAGCCAGCGAGTTGGTGCTCAACTTGGCTGCCCTCGAGGTGCCCTCATGGAGATGATGGCTGTCGTCTTCTGTGGCTCACCTTTCTGTAACTACAATTTGGCCCTCTCTGCTTCTAGCTGATCTGGTTTGCCTTCCGTGCCTCGGTGAACTCCTTCTCAAAGGTCAGCTGTGTCAAGGACACATCATCCAGGATGTGCCAAAAGCTGATGGTGACAGGGAAAACTTTAATAGCAAAAAACCTAGGAAATGTCACAATGTAAGATAATTTCTGCACTTTGCTCTGTTTAGTTCAGAATTAACTGGCACCAGAGGCATCTAGTCTCCCTAAAAAGTTCTGTAAATGAAAAGAACCATTGTTAGCTTTGTTGACCAAACATGCTCCCTTACTCTTGGCTAGGATAGATAACTCTCTTAAAGGTAACCTCCCCTAACAAAGAACTGCTACCAGGTTGAAATACATCTGCCTCACTACCATGTTTTCATTATCAGCAATGTGAACTGTGAAAATGCAATGTAACCAACTGAATGAGATCAAGGCTGTAAAACCCTAAAAAAGAAGGAGTCGTAACCCAGTGGGGATCAATCAGGGCACCGTCCTTAGGTGTCATGGATCCCCATCAATGGAGTAAACTTTTTTTACTTCACTTCCATTCTGCTGCCTCTCTGTGTCACTTGCCAATTCCTTCCGTAACAATGGTAGCTCGGGAAGGCCATTGCTCACTGGTGAGCAGTTCTCCAGCACTGAATCAAGCCACCACTGAGTGATGATACTCCAGGGGCAGATGGTGGCCCAGACTCACCACGGCCCTCCCTGGTGCTGATAAAGACTGAGGAAGCTGTTACCCATGTGCTAGAAGGACATATGTACTTGAGAGCAGCAGTCAAAAATAACTGGTTTCTGTACCCAAGGGATGAAGAAGAGTCTCTGCACTCCCACAGTGTTGAAGACCACAGTTCTGTGGCCGCACCCGTACTCGACAAGGCCGAGTAACCACCCCTCCTGAGATGCTGAAGCCTGGCCACGCTTGCATGTCTCCTCCTGCTGGACTCCCTTACCCGCTTCCCCCTGGCCCCATCGTCAACTCCCTATTGTTTTCCAGGTGCACCCTACTGTTTATTTTTTATAGAAAATTATTTCACATTTGTAAGGAAATGCAAAAGACAAGAGTAAAGTTAGATACCTAATGCTAACTATAAGAATCACAATTTAAAAAAAAAAGAGTAATCAAAAAAGTCTGTAAAGGTCAACAGGAGAAAAGAGTCTAGACAAGCCAACGCAACCAGGAGCACCGATTATGATGGGAGAAAGGCCTGTTTTTTCACCAATGGTTGTATCAACTAGATATCCATTCATAAGCATGAAATTGTGACCTCCCAAATACTTCTGTTGAAGCCCTAATTCCCGATTTGAAGGCATCTGAGTCAGGCCTTTGGGAGTGGACCAGATTCAGATGATGGCATTATGGTGGACCCTCATGGTGGGCTCAGTCCCTGAACCTGCTCTGCATGTGACAACACAGGAAGTGGCCATCTGCAGGCACGAAAGAGGGACTGGGCAGGAAGGAAGCCCCACCAGCCCCTGGTCATGGACTTCCCAGCCTCTAGAACTGACAAACTGCTCTTGTTTAAGTCACCCGGTGCACGGTATTTTGTGATGGCAATGTGAGTCTAGTGAGACAACTTGGACATGCACCAAACTTAACTAAGAAATAAAAACAGATCAAAAAGAAAAACCTAGAACAGAATTTTAAGGGGGAAAGACATTATGAACTTAATTAGCCAAAGGTTTCTTAGATTCAATACCAAAAGCACAACCCATAAAAGGAATACTGGTAAGTTGAATTTCATCAAAAATTAAAACTTCTCTTTGAAAGACATTAATAAAGGAGCAAAATGACAAGCCACAGATGCAGAAAAATATTTTCAAAGTCTATATCTGATAAAGGACTTGTATCCATAACACATAAATACTAAAAATTCAAAAATAAGAATACAAACAAAATAATGGGCAAAGGGCTTTGAATAGACACTTTACCAAGGAAGACATTAAGTAGCAAAATAGCCCATACAAGCCCATTCATTAATCAATAGGGAAGTGAACATTAAAGCCACAGTGAGGTACTACTACACACCCACTACAAACTTCTTTCTTTGTAAGTTTTCATATTACTCAGACTTCTTCCTAAAATAGGCAAGTATCATTCTTACAAATAGTTACTTTTAAGTTGTTTTAAATGTATTTAGCTGTATAACTAATAAAGGGAAATTTGTTTCTTTTCATTAAAAACATCAAAATAAAAATTTTTTCTGTAGATATAAAACCTAATCACCAGGGAGTGATTCTAAGCCCACACTGGGTCACTGGCTTTTTGGTGTCCCATGAAAATCATCCTCAGCAAAGTGCAGTGCTGACTTGGCCCCAGCCACCTAGAGATAGACACATGCAGCTCCTGCTAGCTCAGAACTACCTGGGAATGCAGGAAGCAACACTGCATCTCGCCTGCACAGGTGCAGTCCTTGGGGAGGCCAAGGCTGGCCATAGGATCTGCTGTGGGTGCACTCAGGAGTGCACCTGGGGCACATCACCAAGGCACAGCACATAGCCCCGGGGCAGGAAGGCCTGTGCTTGGCCACAACCTGTATGAGAAGAGCTGTCACAAGGAAACGACAGCTTCTGCCTGCCCACTGGGGAGGTTGACACCCACAGAGGACAACCCAGATGATCACCAATCTGACAATACCCACAGATGCTCAAACCTGAGACAGCAGGTGCTGGTTGCCCCTACCTCTGGCCTCCAGCTGGCATGTCCATGGCCACCATGTGCCCGCCCTGTTGTCAATGCTGTGCATGTCCACTCTGCTCCTTACAACATGTCAGGGACACACTGTGGAGACTAAAAGCCTTCTGGGGTTCCAAGCATGCTTCAAACCCCACGCTAGCATCCTGAGGAAATGGGCATCACCTAAACTGCGAATCTCCATGGGGCTGAGGAAAGGCCCTCAGCACACTGCGTAGTCACTGACATCTGTATAGAGAAGACACAGACTGCATCCAACAGCACATCCTCAGGACAGAACAGGACATGGCCCAGGCACTAATAAGCAGCTTCTCCAATGAAGGCCAACAGCCATGCTGTCATGCACAGCCACCTGCATCAAGAGCAAACACTTGAGGGCCATCACCTGCACAGCCACCCGCATCAGGGACAAATAGCCACAGCCATCACTCACGCAGACGCTCACAATGAGGACAAATAGCCACCACAGTCAGCTGCTTGCACTGAGGCCACACAACCGTCACCTGTGTCAGGAGTTGGTCTGGCGCCAGCTGGTTGATCCAACGTGTGTATCGGGCAGTGGAGTCCGGGGGATCCCTTCTCACTTGGCACCCTATGATCTGTGAAAACAACAGACAAGGCTTAGGTGCCCTCGAGAGGTGTACCACGGCGTGTGTGTGTGTCTGAGGCCATGTGAAGAAGTACATGTGTGCAGACAGAGCCTAACTGAAATCTGTGGGCTCTGGGCTGAGGTGGGGAGGGGAGCCCCTGAGCCCATGCGTGGCTCAGCTCAGGAAGGCAGCATCTACGTCCGTCAGCTCCTGTGCCAGCTGATAGCTGCTCAGCGTGCCCCTTTCCTAAACAACAGCCCCATCTCGGCACACACTCTGGCACGTCACTCCTCATCCTATGTCACCTAGGGTGGTACCACATGGGCTCCCCGGCTTCCTATCCCCTCCCACCCTCAATCCTAGCCCTGCTGCCCTGGCCCCAAACACAATACTCTCGATCTCTCCCTCACTTCTCACCTCGGCCTGCCCTGGCTGCCTGCACCCCATAATCCAGCAAACTGCCCATGGTCCCTGCGAAGTTCAGCATCTTTCAGACCAGGGACGTTAGAGGGATCCCACAGACCTTCAGAGGCCTGGTCAGAGCGGTCCCTGTGTGGACACCACGTCACCTCAGACACGAGCAGAGGATTCGAGCTGGAGGTGGGCCTCACTGCAGAGGAGCAGCCCAAGCTTCTCCATCTCTGGAACTGACTTCAGCTCTGATCAGGCCACTGGTCTGAAGCAAACTGCCTTCACCTTAAAGATGGAGGCCCTCCTCACAGGGCAGGTGGAAGTGGAGGGGATTCAGCACCCAGTCTGGAGCCCTCCTCACCAGATGGGTAATGGTTCCAAGAGGCTAGAAAGGATGGAGAAAAGATGGCTTTGCAGTCACAGAAGCCTCCTCTACCCTCACTGGGAAATGAAGCTCAGCCGGGTCATGAAGAAGGAAACTCAGCCAGCTTCTCACCTGTGCCCGGTGCCAGCAGCTCCTGTTGTGTGCTCCGGTACCCCAGGTCCCCTGGGACCCTGTGACAGTGGCCAATCACCGACACTATGGAAGGGGACACAGTGAAGGCTTACCATCACTCCCAAGGGTCCATCTGTCCAGAGGCCACCAGACAGGCCTGATGCATCACCTCTGCCCCACAGCAGGGCCCATGTTTGTGGGATGCTGGCCCCTGCCTCTCCCTGGCTGACCCTTGAACTCCCCGGTGGAGCATCCTACCCCAAAGCCCCTGCACACTCCATGCTTCTGTTCCCACAGGGAGGGTCCCTTCTGGCTACCCTTGGGGCCCCACAGAGCAAACAAAGACTCCCGATTCCATCCTGCCCCCTATCTCTGCCCTGAATGTTCAGGAAATGAGTAATAGGAATAAATGTTACACTTAGAGCGGCATAATGACACCCAGAATGTAAAACCCTAAAGGTTCTGCTGTGATGATTTAAACACAGCTGTGCAATTTCTAAAAGCTGTCATCAAGAGTCTTTGTTTCCTCATTAAAGTTTTCTTGAAAATGGCCTTAAAGAAAAAATGACCAAGTAGGAGCAGACAGCCAGCATTCATTTCATTCTTCCAGATAAACTACACACATAACTGACAAACCACCATCAGCAACTGCAGATTAGGGCTTTGCAGGTCACCATCTAAACCCAGCGCCACGGTAACACCCTTTCCACACTGGCCTTGTGTGGGTGCAGCCAAACCACTGCGACATTGTGAGGCACAAGGAGCAGAGAGACCAAAGATGCCCTACCCACTCTGGTTGGGAGAAAACGTGGCACTGGGTTCTCCATGCATGGTGGACACAGCATCCCGAGAATTAATGAGGTCAGCAAGAAGAGTCACAGCCTAGACCTTCATGTATAAAGACAGACATCAGGGCTGTCCGAATTAAGACCAAGAGGGCCAAGGATTTAGCTCAATGGTTCCACCACCTGCCTCATAAGCACAAGGACCCAAGTTCGATCCCTAGTACCACAAAACAAAACAAAACTAAGACACACTGACAGTTTGCATTTTTCTAAGTCCAAGAGCTTTCCTAAACATCAGTGTGCATTTGGACAGGTGCCATGGGTAACCGATATGCTCTATGTCAGGGGAAAATGGAAACACCACTTTCTAAACGCCAACATTCCTGACAGGATTCATCATAAGTATGACACACTGTAACATTCAGAAGCTACCTGCATCCATATAAAGGTCTCTGTGAATGACAGACGTGGTGTCTCATATACATACAGTCACTGACCCAGTTAGTCACATAGATAGGCCTGGCCTGACACATCCTTCTTTAATCTCTCAGGCTGGCATGACTGTCAGGCCACACAAACGGCCAGGGACCAAGTGACAGGCAAGCATGGCCATCAGGACAGGCCAGAACATGGAGGTCTGCTTCTGGGGTTTTCTGGCAGTAAGCAGGTATGTCTGATACTGTGCTGTTCCTTCCTGTGAGCTCCACATGCAATGTTACCATACCCATCAGAGCCACAGCAAGGAGCTTCTGGAAATCCCAGATTCTGCCTTTCCGTCATATAAACTGACACAAAACCGTCCAACAGGACTTGTTTCCATTTCTTCCCCTTTCCAAAAAAGGGCCCAAACCCCCCGCCTCCAAAAAGAAAAAAAAAGTTTGTACATCTCATCTCTCTTCTTGCAAGACTGAGAAACCTCTGGAGCTGGGGCAGAAATGCCTGAGTCATCAGCGATGCCATGTGGGCCAGCCCCAGGGCCAGGGGACATCACCACCTTGCATGGATGGTGTCCCGTGGCCCCACGGTGGCATCTGCTATTGCAACACTGTGGGGTATTTTCTGACATCTTTCCCAACCAGAAACGGGGAAGGAATGAGATACTCTATGCCCATAAACTTTACAAAAGCAACTTCTGGAGTCTGTGGTTGCTGACTGCTATGAACACATGTATTCACACATATTTGTGGTTCTAAATTCGGTGGGCACACGAGCCTTTCCAGAATCTTCTGAAATCTGCAGCACTCTTCTACCCTCCCTGAAAGGGTGAAGCCCCCCACCCCGCCATCCTGGAGCCTCTCCCCCAACCTCTCCAACCATGACAGGGGCAGCTACGTGGACACCCACCCCCATGCTCCTCAAAACTGGCCTCCATTCTCCGTACTTCCTGTCTGCTTTCAAAATCCCTGCACATACCACTGCCTACAGAACATCCAGGCTGCTGTGCCCGAGCCGGCTCACACTTCTGCCCTGCAACCCTGTTCTTGGGTGGTTGAGGCCTTCCACAGCAAAGCTGAGTGACTACCTGTGTGCTGAAGGAAGTGGCCAAAAGGTCATAGGCAGCGGCAAGGACTGGAAAGAGCAGGGCAAGGCAGGAGGCCTGAGGGGCCGAGCACTGAGCTGGACACATCCCCCTTGGGTAGCACCACCCTGAGAGCCACAGAGCAGCTGCAGGGCTGCGCACATGGCTACCCCAGCTGGAGTGTCCCCAGGTGCAGCCATCCTCTCTTTGCACAGCATGTTCTAAGGATGTTTGTTTCAGTAACATTTCAAAAGTATATGCAATTCCAACTCAAGGGATACGGGTCTTCAGCATCCAGCCAGGCCTGATGGTGCACGCATATAATCCCAGCACTCTGGGGAGACTGAGGTAGGAGGACTCCAAGTTCAAGGCCAGCCTAAGCCACTTAGTAATTGAGCAACACTCTTTCCCAGAAATAAAAAATAAAGGGCTGAGGATATAGCTCAGTGAGAGGGCCCTTAATTCAATGCTCTACAGCACACATACCAAAAGCAAAAAGACATCCCACATAGCCCAGAGAACCCCCTGACAACTTAGGGTCAGCAGCTGCAGAGAAAGGACACACTGCAGTGTCCATTCACATCTCCCTTCAGGGGATTCCCGTGAGGGGGTTCTACGATAAAGCTATTCCTCCTCCACACTGGTGTGTGAGAACAGAGGCCGAGATGGCCTCCCAGGGGTCAGGGCTGTCAGGCAACCCTGAAGCCTGAAGATGAGCGGGAAGGCATAGCTCTGAGTGAGGAGCACCTCAGCTCTCAGCTCTCTTCATGTTGAGAACCTGGCTTCTATTTAACCAGCCCCTTCACATCCACTTTAAAGTGACAGGTGCTGTCCAAAATGAGAAGGAAGCTCTTCCTCGAGGAAGAACTCTCTGCTTAGAGAGCTGCCGTCAAAATCCCTCTCTGTACATTCTTTTTACCCCAAGGAAACCCCACTTCAAGAGCCGCAATGCCACTTCAGCCAATTGGTGTGGTGCTTACACTGGTTGGGTGCTGCTGGGCGGCCTGGTGCTGCAGCCTCACTCTCTGCGGCATCATCACATCGTCCTGCAGAAAAAGCACATTTTAAACTCACATAAAGCAACTCCTACTGGCAGGGAAGAGGTGGGCAGCCCTGTAACAGAGCAGTGTGGGAGGCCAGATAGAAGACTGAGGCCTAACTGGCCTCCTCAGAGCACGAGGAGAAAAGGGGCACGCAAGCGTGCAGACACGCTGCAGGGAAAAGGAGAAACACCTGAGAGCCTGTTGTTTACCCCGACAAGTACCGCGGGGGGAGGGACACAGATGAATCCTGTGGAGCTCTGGCTGCTTGTGCCTGTGTCTGAGCGCATAAAGCCACGGTGCCAGGCACTTGGGGTTCTACGCTGAAGGAAGGCAAGAGCCTCAGGACTTGCAGAATTTAACCTGATTCTGTGTCTATTTTTCATTGTCATCACCTCTTGGTCAGGTTGAGGTCATAGGCTGGTTCCTACAGAGCATATCCTCTGGTCACCAGTTAAAGAACCTGTCCCACAATGGCCAGAAAACAATATTCTAACAATTCCTCTGTGACTGAGGAGGTGGGGTGACAAGGACACCCCTGCACACTGACAAGGAGACACCATTGCTCTGAAAGATGGCATGGCATCATCCAGAAAACCTGGGCTACACACAGTTTCACCCCTGTGTACACAAAGCCCTACCTAAAACAGACATGTCCAGGGATGTTCACAGAGCACTGCTGCAGCAGAGTACCCTGAGATTTTAAATCCAGACCCCAAACAAGTCACGCAATTTACTATGAGTCACACACACTACCACTTTCAATATCCACTCAGTGCTGAACTGAATTATGGCTGCTCAATGTCAACTCCACAGACTATGAAGAGGCAAGGCATAAGAACACATAGAGCATTCATTACTCATCTATTTACATTAAAAACCAAGCAAGATGAACTATATTATTTACTATTATTATTTTATTAGGTTTTTTATAGCATTAGAGACTGATCAGGGCCTTTATGCATTTGTTGTGGATGAGAAAAAGCCTCATTAAGCTGCCCAAGCTGGACTCAAACCAGCCATGCGCCTGCTTCAGCCTCCTGAGGAGATGGGATTACAGATACTAGTCCTGCCAGCTTCCCTACCATTCTGCGCACCTGGCTTTGATGGAATGGTGAAAAGGCCTTTTGCAGGCTTTGTTCTAGTATCAGTTGGGCACCTACATCTTGAAGAGGCGGGGCAAGGTTCTCCAGGAGGCGCTGACTGCTCTGAATCAGTGACCAGTGTAGGGTGGTGGCTGGCCCGTAACCAGGACTCCCAAGTCCAGGAATCAAAGGGTAGCAATGGGAACAACCCACTAGCAAAGGTTCTGCTTCCTTTTCCCGTGACTCTGCTCTGCTGGCCTAGAGGTCTTAGTTCAGAGAGGCAGTGCTTTCACCTGGAGATGCAACGGCCCTAATGGGCTGGAAGTTGCTGCTCCGGGCCCCTTAGGCCTCTGAGTGCATCAGCTAAGAGGGATTTAGGGTACCGGCAGGGAAACGAATCCAGACCACCAACAGAAAACAGAACTACTACTCCACAGTGGAGGTGAACAAGAGACAGTCTAGAGTTCAGGACATATTAGTGTTACCAAGCCCTGAGATTCAGAACAACAGGAAGTTAGAACGACCCAATCCTGGCAGGACTATAAATGGCCCAGAACTTTAGGAGTGAAGGTTTGGGTCACCTCACCAGGTGATGACCCCTGACTTGCTGAAATGCTTGCTGGAGGATAAAGGACATAGAATGGGCAGTAGAAGGAGGTGTTTATAAATACCAGCTCTGAGTACTCGACCACTAGAGAAACAAGGATCTTAATGTCACAAGCACTTCCTCCCCATTTCATTATGAATGCCTTGTGGTTATATGCATAGACAGCAAACAAAAGTCTTTTGGCTTCTTATCCTTTATCATGTCATATGAGACTGACTTTATGTCAGCTTTAAGTGTTAACTTCAGATCACAGTATTTATGTTATAGGACACTGAAGAGGAGCATCACTGAAGGACTTATTTCCACTTCAGCTGTAAGCAAGATAGCTACATCATGTGGAGTGGAGCTACACCTGTGGTACTGTCTTTATTTGGAGATTAAGTATGCTTTAAGGAGTTACAATGAGTGCCAAGTTGGTAGGAGGTGGACCTGTGATGGTTAATTTTGTCTGTTTGATGGTGCCCAGGTATCTGGATGGGGTGTTTCCAGAAGAGGTTAGCATTTGAACCAGTGGAGTGAGTAAAGGTCACCCTCCCAGTAAGGTGGGGCTTCATCCAATCCTTGAAGGGCTGAATAGAACCAAAGGGTAAAGTAAGACAGTCTTGCTCTCTCTGCCCAAGTTAAGACAGCCATCTACTGCTGCCCTCAGACAGTGGTACTCCTGGGACTTTGGACTTGGACTGGTACTGACACTATTAGTTCCCATGGTTCTCAAGCCTTTAGGTTTGTACTGGAACTTGCACTGTTAGCTTTCCTGAACTTCCATCTAACGGATAGCAGAACACAAGACCACCCAGCCTCCATATCATGAGGGTCAATCACTTACAATACATCACTCCATACATATCTGCATATCTCTTATTGGTTGTGCTTCTTTGGGGAGTCCTGACTGATACACAGAAGATTAACCAAACCTCCAATCTTACTGTTCAAGGATCTATGCAAAAAAAAGCTTAATCACTTGATATTCCCCAGGTCTCCAAAGGCTACAGAGCACTCAAATATGATTCCATCACTTCTACTATAATCACCTCCCCTAAGAAAGTCTAAACAAAGTTGGCAACTGCAAGACCAGAGGACAGAAAGGGGATTAACCCAATCACTGGCCACAGTGCCAAGAGCCTAAAGATGACGTGGTGAGCCAAACAATGAAGTCACAAAATGAGCACTGGAGCAGGTAGCAAACTCTTTAAGGAAGTATAAAGAATCTGTTGACTATAAATAAACTCTTGTTCTCATGAGGCCACTTTTAAAGGAAAAAAACTTGCTAAAGACTGGAGAACGAAAAGGTCTTTACTGCACATGAAAGTGAAGGGAGGATTTGACAAGCCCAGATGTGGGTCTGCCAGAAGGCCATGATCCCACTGTTTTCGAGGGTGGCTCTCCCTGCCCCAGCGCCCTTTCTTCTGTGCTGGGCAAGGTCCCCAGAGCTGAAAGCTGGCGCCCAATGCCAGGAGCAGGTACACAAGACAGCTGGCACTGGAAACCCCAAGTAGGACTGCCAAGCAGGAACTACAAAAGCAAAATGCATTTCTCTCATGTGTTTAGGCCACGGAGTAGCTCGAGATGGTCTCTCCTCATGACTTGAAGGGGATTCAGAACCTCATTACTGGCTTGCCCTAATGTGTGTAAAATTCCAAGATATGGCTGAAACGTCACAAGGAAGACTAGGAGAGAAAGCTCCTGGCAGCCAGGGAAGGAATATGATGCGTTATAAAATGAGCATTAACTTGAATGTAAGAATCCCTTTTTGACATTAAAAAAAAAAATCTGCAGGAAAAGCCAGGGCCAGTTGCACAAGTGAGAATTCAGAGACACCAGGAGCTTCTAATGAAGTAGCTGTGGGCAACAACCTGGAGAAGAGAGCTCAGGGGTCAAGCGCCACTCTTGACAGAGCTCCTACAGTGGGAAAAAAGCAAGTGAAAATAAACAGCAAAAGGGCAACCACAGATCTAACCATGCAAAAACTAACACTAATGTGAATAAATTCAGTACTTCCATCTATGGTCAACACTGTGCCTGGACTAAAGACAGCCAAAGAAACACCCACCTACATGTTACTTGAAGACCTGAAGGTTCCAACATGTGAACAGGGTGGATGGGACACCACCCACACAGCCCATGCAGGAAAGCTGAGGTAGCTACACTGTCAGAAAAACAAAGACATTTCACATGGAAAGAAGGGTCAGTCCATCAGAAAGACATTACAGTTGTAAATGTGCCTAACAACAGAGCAAAAGAACCATCAAAAAAAAAAAAAAAACAAACGTGAAAGAAAAATGGACAGAACTAGAGAAATAGATAATTCAACAATAAAAGTTGGAGACTTCACTACTTCACTATCAAAAATGGATAAAATGATAGCTGGGCATGGTGGCGCATGCCTGTGATCCCAGCACTCAGGAGGCTGAGGGGGAGAATCACAAGTTTGAGACCAGCCTGGACTACAGGATGAATTCGAGACCAGCCTGAACTACATAGTGAAATTCTGCCTCAAAACAAAACAAAACTAAACAAAAGGATAAAATGAGACTGAAAACCGGCAAAGACATAGGAGAGTGTACACTGCTAACAATGGACAGACAAGATCATTCCATGACATCTCCAGGACAGCTGCCCAGCACAGTGGAGCACGAGGCTTCTGATGCATGTGTGTGCATGTGCACACACACACATGCAACTTCAGAGAAAGAGATGCTGGGCCACAACAAGCACTGGTAAAGAGACGAGGACCATGGCCATACGGGTATATTCTCTGGCCACAACAAAAGCAAGTTACAAGTCCAAACGGTACTTAGGCAACCTACCATCAATATGTGGAAACAACACAGAAGTAACTACCAGGTTGAAGGAACTATAAAGGAATAAGAAAATATTGTGAACTGAATGAAAATGGCAACATGCACACCAAATAGGTTATGGCTACAGCAGTGCTTAAAAGAAAACTTTATAGCTATAAATCCCTACATTAAACCTACGAGCATAACACTGGGTTTCACAAACACATCCTTTACTTTTCTACTGCACGTTTTACTTTGGTATAATAGTAGCCAGCTATGCATTTCAGTGCCTTCCCCTGAGGGATATAGGAAGGAATTTTTGTGTTTACCCACTTGGACAATGGATGGCAAGGTACATGTGGATGTGCAAAAGTGTCAAAACAGGATTCACATCCACGATTCTCCATCTAACAGGTTTTGCATATGTTTACCTGAGCATCACAGTGGGTATAATATACCCACATGAGTCTAGGATTTTTTTAAGGTTTCTTATTTTTCAAAGAAGTAGCCAATTCAGTACAATGGCAATGAAAGAAAATCAGCTTTGCAAGGTTTAGAGGTCAAAAGAGAATCAACAGATTACTCATGCATGGATGAAGATGATCCATTATGGTAAAATACATGTTTTCATAACAGAAGAGTAATGTGGATTATTAAGATGATGACGATGATGACGAGGACGACTTTGACATTGGCCATGTGAGCCAAAGTTCCTGAAAGTGAAATGGGGCAAGAATCAATTAATACAGACATGGAAGGTAGGCCTTCTTGATTCAGACAATGAAGAAAACAGCAATGAGTGCATATTTGATTAGTCAAAATGCTGCAAAATGGTCACACAACAAAATGGAAAGACCCAGTGTTAGAACTAGGACTGAAAATATAGTGAGGCTCTTGGTAGGGGTGAAATTAATTGGACAGAATACCAGCACTGCCATTAAATATTGGAAACTGTAACAGATGAAATGCACCAAAAGTCATATTAAAAATATTTTATTATGACACTATTATGACAATAAAATATTATAAATTATAGTCTATATTATTATATACCTAAACTGAAAGCATTCATAGTTCTACTGTACTTAGCAGGGGTTTCTGATGGTAATCACAGGGATGTAAACACAGAAAAAGTGATAGGTCAGAATATGGCATATAAATTTATGCCCTTCTAGATGTGAAGACTTACACTTTTGATTTGGAAATTTATCCTGGAACTCCGCCATTAGCTCCTTATTCTATAGTAATAAGCCAAATGATGTTGTGAACAGACTTGTTGCTCCCATCTCCCAAGCTAATCAGAATGCGACATTTGACAGTTAGCTTACCAGTTTCCAATCGATGTTATTTACATTTGTGAACAGACACAAGTTGACCAGTACAGGAAGTGTATTCAGGAACAAAGCAGAAATTCCAAATGAAATGTTATAATTTCAAAACAGAGAATTTTATTGTACAATCTTTGGATTTCAGAAAGATTTACACTGGCCTTGTATATGGCAAAGAGAAGCAAACCCCTACAGCTAATGTCAACATTACACGATGAGAAACCTTAAAAACAGAAGCCTGAATTAGAAATTTTCTACAAAACCAAAGGTGGAGTTGATGATGTTGATGAGTTATGCAGCAATTTCGATGTCACTCAAAACAAAAAGCACTGGCCAATGGTTGTGTTTTACTGGATCCTAAATGTGTGGCAAAACAGTTTGATAGTTTACAAAGAAAATAACAAGTGCAAAATATTACAGACAAATATTTTGAGAGGACTGGGACTGGAACTCATGAGCAATCATTTATAGCAGAGGAAAATCAAAGTGCCCAGGGAACTACACACATGAAAAATGTGGAGTATACTGGTGAGCTCACAGGGAAATAGGCAGGTGTAGCATCCCAAAGATCTACTATGATAACAGGAAAACCAAAATGTCAACTGTGCCCCATAAGGACAGAAAAATAAGACATACATGCTATTAGTAAAAGCAATACTTGTGTATGAACATGCAATTTTCATATGTGAAGACTGCTATTAGCATAACAGTGGAAGCAAAGATTATTTTTGTTATAGAGTTCTACTGGTGTTTATTGTAGTTCACATGGGTTTTTATTTCTGATGTTATCCTTTAAATTTTATAAGCAAGTACATAGCTAAGTCTGACTTTTTTTTCTTTTTGTTTGGTAGATGTTGAAAATTTTGATGCTTTTTTAATGAACAATATTAAAATGCAATACTTTGTGAATTTTTTCCTGTTAAGCATTCATTGTTTAATATAATAAAACTCATAATATTAAAATTAACAATTCATCAGTAGACATAGTCTAAGAATAAATGTGAGTTTGGCACACTTGTGTTTCTAAGACTTTATCACCAAAAAAATGTGTTATGTTTGTAAGAAAAAAAATCTTAAGAAGCAACAAAACAAAAACCAGCAAACAAAACCCAAAGAAGAAGGAAGAAAATAATAAATATTAGGATAGAAATCAATAAAACAGAAAACAGAAAAATGAGTCAAGGAAACCAATGGTTGGTTCACTGGAGAATCAAGACTTTAACCATACTGGAGACAGCAAACTCTCTTGTGAAGGCCAAACAGCAGACACACCAGTATCTGTGGGCCTCATATGGTCTCTGCCATATATTCACCTCTGAGTTTTATCTTATTTTTACACTCTAAAAACAGAAAGTCTATTCTTAGCATGGCCTGCAGTCCCCTGAGCTGGACAGACCCAAAAAGAGAGAAGCCACAAAGAACAAAAGCTAGGAGGAGGACAAGGCAGTGGTCCTGACCGTTCAGATGTGGTGACCAGAGCAGCAGCATGTGAGGACAGGCAGAGGATACAGACAAGCTCTTAGGAAGACACAAGTTACTGAAATACGAAGAAGAAAATGTGGTCTGAGCAGGTCTATAAAAAGTAGAAAAACATTAGTAATTAAACATCTTCCACAACAAAAAGAGCCAGAGCCCAGTGTCAGTGGTGAATTCTATCAAATATGTGAGGAAATAACTCCTCCCCTTCACAGTCTCCCAGAATATCAGTCAGCTTTGAGTCACTGTAAAAACACTGAGAAATAAAACTTGAGAAGAAGAAAGGTTTATCTCAGGTCACAGTTTGGAGGTGTTATGATCAATCTGTTGTTGCTCTGGTCTGCCAGTAAAGCAGTACATCATGGCCTAAGAGCTCAGCTCATGGCTAGGTGAGGGAGGGCACAGAAGAGGAAGGGTGAGGCCCTCTACATTCTGTTCTGGGGCCTGTCCTCGTGACCAAAAGGCTAAAACACTTGGCCCTTCTAATGCCACCTTCCAACAGCCACACTAAGGAGAACAAACCTCTGAAAAATGGACTGTGGGGAACCTTCCAGATCCAAACTACAGACCCCAAAATGAAGACGTAGGAAGACTATCCAACTCACTCTATGAAGTGTCTGGGGCCAAAGCCAGACAAAGATACCATAGGAAAAGAAAGCAGCAGAACAAGATCCTACGTAAATACAGATGAAAGAATCCTCAACACACTAACCAGCAAACCAAATATAGCAACATACAGAGGTGATTTTATGCTATGGCCAAGTGGAATTTATCACAGGAGCCATGGTTGCTTTAAAATCTAAAAACCAATTAATATCATACAGCATATTAATAAAAAAAAGAAAAACCACTACACAACTCAATGCGAAAAGCATTTCAAAAAAATCAAATGGTCATTCATGATTAAAATTCTCAACAAAGTAGGAATATAAGGAAGGTCCTCACCTTTATAAAGGTATCTATAAAAGCTCTACCTCAGGTCTTTTTGTTTTCATTTTTACTTTTCAGAGACAGAGTCTGGCTATGTTGCCCAACCTGGCTTCACACTCCCGGGCTGAAGGGATCCTCCTGCCTCAGCCACCCAAATAGCTGAGACCACAGGCATATGATACCACACTTACAGTTAACATCTTACCGGTGAGCAACTAAACACTTCCCCACGACTAGGGACTTTAGGAAAGATAGCTGCCCTCATCTCTGTTGTACATCACTGTACAGAGGTTCTAGTCAGTGCCACTAGGCAAGAAAAGGGGGAAAAAAAAAGAAACTAGAGTTGAAGAAAAAATAAAAACCACCTCAACTTTCAGACAATATGACTTTATATGTTGAAAATCCCAAGAAATCCACAAAAACAATAACCAATAAACCTAACAAATTCATCAAGGTCACAGAAGATGAGGATACAAAAGTCAACTGTAAGGGGGCCTGATCCACCTCGGGAAGGAGAACCACGCCTGCTCCCGACCCAGTCGCCATCACTAAAGCGCCGGGAAGGTAGCTGCGCACGCCCCTGAACCCCCATAAGCCCCCCCGCCGCACTCTCAGACCTCCTGACTGTGCCAGTCTTTGGACTCATTCTGCAAAGACAGAGGTGGTCATCAAGGGTATTTTTCTGAGTTCCCAACTTCGAACATCTTTAAAGAAAGGGTGTGGGAAACCTGTAGTAGAACGTTGCGGAGTTCCATCATTCAGAAGGATGGGGAACTCATTCTAGGCCTTGCAGCCCAAGGTCAGTCAGCATCATGGGGTTCAGCCATCAGCTACTGAGACCAGGGTCTTGCATCCTCACTCTGTCTGAGCCATTAAATGGTAAATACACTATACTGAAATTTTGTTCACTGCAGACATGTTCTGGACTGCTTCTTGATTTCAATTTAATTCAAATGATTTTAGGGTGATAGACTAGTGACTAACACAGGTGGTCAGTGTCCAAGTTGTGCTTGATCTTAATGTGTTGCTGATTGTATCAGTTGGGGTAAAGCATTGCCGTTGATTTGATGAGCTGTTTTCTTTGATGTTATGAAGATGAGAATGTATGTGGGTCGTTAGAGACACAGAAGCTAGGGTGCAACTATATCAGGAAGATTTGGGTGATAACCCAGAGATTAAACCAAGGACAGTCCGACAACAAAAATTAAAATGAGAAAACACTTAAGCAAGACACAAGGACAGACTTCCAGTTCACCAATGGCAAACAGTAGGGCAAATGAGGATGTAAAGGCCGATAGTGAACCACCAGGACACCCTGAACTCAAAGCACAGGAAGTAACAAAACAGATCCATCAGGCTCTAGAAAAATTCCAAACAGAAATAATTTCCCAGATAACCATAGAGATAGTGAGCAAAATGGAAGTCGTGATTCGAGACTCTAGAGCAGAAACTGACAAAAAAATAGATGAGCTCAGGACCATGATAGAAGCCAAGAAGGCCCAGCATAAGAAAGAAATGGAGAAAATAAAAGCCCTACATAGGAAAGAAATGGAATCCATAAAACAAATTCAAACAGATATCCAGGAGATTAAACACTCTATTGAAAGTGTATGCAACAGAATAAAAGAATGCGAAGATAGGCTCTCAGATATAGAAGATAAGATTGCAGTCAGTGACCATGAAAAGAGAGGTCTCTTAAAAACAGTAAGAGATCATGAGAAATCGATCCAACAACTCCTA
>NW_022900935.1:65353603-65387798 GCF_012274545.1 Fukomys damarensis
TCATATAAATATATATATAGATATAGATATACACACACACAAATATATATATAAATTGAATTTTGGGAAACTTTAACGGTGCTGCCAACTTTGGAAAAAGTCATCCCAATTTACTGTGTTGAGTTGGCATTGTACAGAAATGGACAACCATATTGGTATAGAAATGTTAATTTATTTTTATTTTTATTTTTATTTTTTACCATGTGTACAGGGGTAACACATCGTACTAAATATGTAAGGTCATATCTACATGGGTTTGATTACAGAAACTAATAAAGTATTCTCTAAATAATGAAAAAAAGAATAAGATAAGACTATAAGAGCGAGAAGCAATTTAAATATGTTCAGGGGCCATTTTCTTCTCCAGAATTAAGGATTATTTTAATGTTACATAATTGCGTTTTCTCTTTTACTTTCCTTTTTAGTTTTATTTTAGGATTCCCTATTTTTAATGTTCATACAGAGATTTCTTTAACTGAAATACCGAATAGTTTCTTTGGTGTGAAAAACTATAGTAGTACACAGGATCCTAATGAGATAATTAATGATGTGAAATAGGAAGTAAAGGGTTAACGGTGTAGGGAAAGTGGGAAGGGTAGGGGAAAGGTAATAGGGAGAGGAAAAATATGAGAAAATGAAAAAAATGGAAATAAAGTGTTTGTAAATGGGGAGGGGAAGAGGGGGTGAAGGGAGGGCAGGGACAAGGGGAAAAAATGAGAATCAAGACCTAGTATGTAAAGGTACAGGATCCCAATGATGCATGTAATTGTATTGTATATCTAGGTTGTACCAATAAACTCAATAAAAAGAAAAAAAAAGTCAAATGTATTTGATATATTAGCACTGAACCATCTGAAAATAAAATCAAACTAGTATTTTCATAGTAGTGTCAAAAGAATAAATGTATCAAAACAAGTACAAGACTCGTACACTGCAAATCACAAAATACTGAAGCTCCTGACATCCATGATTCCTGGATAAAAGAACTGAGTGAGCCGCAGCAGATGCTGCTGTGCAGTCAGAGCAAACCAGTACTAGACAGGTCCCTCCGCAGGAGCAGGGGCAGCGGGAAAGCTGTGCAGGGATCTGCAGCCGGCTCACCTCACAGAAGGCAGGGAGGTCACACCTGCAGGGAGCCCACACTGGCCACGACCAGCAGGCTTCCTTGCTGCAGGGGAGCATCTGGGTAGGTGGGCGCTGAACAGGCTGGGCCAGCACTCGGGGTGACTGCGGGATTTAACACTCATCTCTGCTTCAATCCCCTTTGGAATTAAATTTAAGCAGCTCGGAAATTTTTCCTAACGAAAATATTGCTGAAAAAAGTTAAAAATCTATCTATAGAGACTTTCAATATGTATTGCTCAGAAGACACAGCATTATCGAAAGCAATTTTCCACAAAGTAAAAGGTAAATTACATTTTCAATTCAACATTTTTTTTTTTTGCAGGCACTGACAAAGCGATCCTAAAATTCACATGGAAACATAAAAGACTCAAAATAGCCAAAACACTTTAGAAAAGATGGAAGATTCATACATTTCACAAAGGTAGATTACTACACAGAGATAAAATCAAGATCATTAACATAGTAAACTGTACAGATTTTGACCCCACATGCAAGAGTATATTGGACCCAGGGCCTTTGCACTGCACTATATCCCTAGCCCTTTTTTATGTTTTATTTTGAGACAGAGTCTCCCTAAATTGCTAAATTGCCCTGGATGTACTTAAACTTTCAATCCTCCAGTCTCAGCCTCCCAGGGTGCTGGGATTACAGGTACACATGCCAAGCTCAGCCACACATTCTTAACACTGGATCTACGATGGTATCATCACGCACAGTCTAAGCAAACAAATACCCTTCCAACAAAGGCGGCTTCAGCAACTCCACATCCCCGTGAGAATTGTTCTTGATCTCAAACTCATATGACTGGCAGAGATAATTTCTTCAGAGTTTGTAGATCCAAACACAGATGTAAAAATCCCAACAGATTTCATGAATACAGAAAGTCATACACATGAACAACAGCAGATTGGATTGTAGGAAACTAAACTTTGATCTGTCCAAGACACCATTAAAAGAGCAAAAAGCCACAGGATGAAAAGGGGCCATCTGGAATTCATGCAGTCCAAAACATACAAGCAATTTCCTACTGAAGAAAAAGAGGGGCGACATTACATAAAAACTGAGCAAGGGATGTGAACAGACAGTATTTCCAAGTGTCCGATATGCAGCCTCATTAGCTAGCAAGAAACCAAATGAAACCACAGTAAGATGCCCCCACACAGCCACAATGAAAGGCAAACCTCTGTGCTGTGAGGGGCTGGCCCATACATATGGCTGTCGTGCTTGCACTCGTGGGCACAGAGGGCAGGGTGCCTCAGTTATGGGCCCACGGGGACAGAATACACCACAGCCAAGTGATTTCAACACCTCATGTGTGACAAAGGAATACACAGCGAACCGTACATAAAGATCAAAATAAGAGAAACTGAGGAGAGCCAGCTCACTTGGTGCCGGAAAGGTCCCAGCAGCCTGGACTACAGAGCAGACCATCCCAGGGCTGTGACTCTGAGCAATGCACACCAACAATCTGTGCTTTGGTTAGTACTTCTGTTAAACTTGAATAAAAATTAAACAAGAGTAATTCCAGGGGTGGAGTTTAGATCAAATTACAAAAGGGAAACGTCAATAAAGCCTCTGAAATATACAAGAACATCTTAAAAGACTTAAAGTAGGAAAAAGTATCTCAAGAAGAAAATGAAAAGAATTTAAGAAATGAAGGAAAAGGAAAGATTAATAAAATAAACTGCCTTAAAATTAAGAACTTCATGCAACAGGCACCTTCCAGAGAATGTGAGGACAAACCAGAGGGAGAAGGGGGACAGACACAAAAATATCTATGTTTTTACTACAAAACGTCCAAACCCAGGCAAAACTATCATCTGTGTGCAGGATAAAATTTAATATGGGGGGGTGATAAAAAAGGTCATCAGGCAACAGCTAGGCTTAAGAGCAGGCTGTCCACGAGTGTCTTCTCTAATGTGTGTTTTTCCTTACAAAGAAAATGATGAAACAAACCAGAAACCTCAACATGACAAAGATGTCCCTAGTGTCACTGTTCTGAAGGCCTTGGCCAGTACAGCAGCCCAGGAGGATTAAAAAGCACACAGACTGGAAACAGGGGTAGAAGTCCTTATTTACAAGTGACTTGATCATTTATAGCTAATACTAAAGAATATTTTAAAAACTCTACTAGGACATGTGAATTTTGCATATTTATAGCAATAAACCTGGGACATGAAATTTTTAATACCACTTTCCAATAGCACCAAACTTCACAAAATACTTAAGGCTCTTTTTTGTTAGATTTCTGTAAGATCTGTACCCTAAAAGCTCCTAAAAATTCCCAAGAGAGATGCAGGGAGGCCTAAATGAGATGCATACCATGTTGATGGGTTCAAAAAGGAAACTTAAGATCCTAAATGGATCTATAGATTTAATGTAAGCTGAATAAAAAGCCAGCCAGGCTTGATTTAAAATTTTAAAGTCAAGGAACTTAAAAAAAACCAAAATAAAAAACCCCCAAACTATTGAAAGGGAAGAACAAAGTCAGGAGGAGTCTATAATACTGGTTCATGGTTTACCATAAACCACACAGCAGTGTTACCTCTAGTCTGTGCAGTGCTCGCGGTGGTGTGGAACTGGCATAAGGCAGGCATGAAGGGCAACATGACAAAACAAGAAACAGATCCGCACTTTCTTTTGGTTAAATGATTTTCAGTGAGCAGATCAAGGCAATTAAATAGAGAAAGGATAGGAATGCTAATAGGAATGCTAAACTGTGCGTCACACGGGGCACATCTCCCTCACCCTACCTCACACTTTACTCAAAAGTTAATTTGAAATGGATCACAGATTTAAACATAAAAAGAAACTATAAAGCTTTCAGGAAAAAGCAGAGAAGAAAATTGTGTATCATACTGTATATCACAAAGGTATTTTAGGCTCTTAATTGGGACATGAAAAACACAAATCTTAAAAGGAAAAAATCAACCTGTAATCCCAGTACTTGGGAGGCTGAGGCAGGAGGATCACCATGAGTTTGAGGCCAGCCTGGGCTACACTGCAAGAGTGTCTCAATAGGGCTAGGGATTTAGCTCAGTCATTTTGCCACCTGCCTCACAAGTGAAAGGTCCCAAGTTCAACCCCTGGTACCAAAAAATCAAAAAAACAAAAAGACTCTGTCTCAAAAACAACCAAAACCAAAAAGTTAACATAATGGACCTTATCACAATTAAAAACTTCTGTTTGGACTGGGGATTTAGCCCAGTGGGGTTCTGCCGCTTGCCTGCCTCGCAAGCACAAGCTCCCAAGTTCGGTCACCAGTACCAAAACAAAACTCCTGTTCATCAAAAAACTAATGAAGAAAATATAAAGACAAATCACAGACTGGAAGAATGAACTTGTATACAAAAATATCCTTTATCAAAAAAACCTTAAAACTCGCCAGTAATACCAACACCTTTAAAAGCAGTCAAGTATGAAAAGACAATTCACACTGGAAGATGTGTGCAGGAGCAATGAGCATCCAAACAGAGCCGGACACCGGAAGCAAGTGAGATGCGGGACAGCACGCAGCAGGGTTCCTGTGACAAAGAGGGCACGTCTGGCACAACAGCCTCCAGGAGATGGGGCAGGAGAGGTGGCTCGGCCTCTCCGGAGAGGACCTTCCATGACCCAGTGTCCAGAAGCTCCATGCTGGGCACCACGGTGTATCCACACCATGACTCACACAAACTCCGCAGCAACTTTACTCACAGCAAGAGGCCAGCCAGATGCCGCCAGATGCCTGCCAACAGGCGGCTGCACTCCACACATGCTGGAATATGTTACTCAGCAGTAAAGGAGCTACTCAACAAGCAGCAGCACGGACCAGGTATACACAGAGTATACACAGGGAGTTTGACACGGATGAAAATCCTGCTCCAGAAAGAAAGCACAGCAGGAGCTGCTGCCAGGGTCAGAGAAGACCTGCAAAGAGGGACATGAGCCTTCTGGGCTCATGAGAAATGCTGCAGCCCCCATGAATTTATCACCTGGGGGTCACACTCAGGTCACACGCCCAAATGTACACTTGAAGACGGTGCATTTATGACACACCGGTGCTTTGAGTTTAAAATGTAGGATCTCTCAGCACACCAGCATTTAGAAAACATCTGAGCTCAACAATTAGCTCCCTATGCCGAGCCTCAGAAAAATCACGTTAAATGATAGCCTCATGGCAGCTGTCAGAGGCTCTATCACAGGGTATGACTGTGATCAAGGGCTCCATCCAGTCCCTGTCCATGGGCACACGTGATTCTTTTTATAGCCGTACGTGTAACATAAAAAAGGGAGATTTAGACTCAAATGCACGATTTCATCAAGTACACACAGAGGTGAACACTTTTGCTTAGAAGTTCTCCAACAGACCCAGGGATCCACAGGCTGTCCAAGGCTCTGCCCTCACCTGCAAGCCCCGCCCTTAAGACTGCTCCTCCTCCCCTAGCGCCCCGCCCAGGCCCCGCCCTCCCCACCGGTGGAGTGGGGGGAGGGGCACTCACACTAGTTTTTTAGCTGTTCCCAGGGATAGTAGAGAAAGGAATTCCCTTTTGTGCATGTGCCTTTTTCTCCTTGATTTTTTTTTTTTTTGAAGTGGCAGGCCTTGGCACATGTGTGTTTACGAATACAAATTTGCTGTTACTTTAAAAACATTCCTGTATTTATTTATTGATTTTTTGTGTGTTTTTGGTACCAGGGATGAACTTGGGACCTTGCACTTATGAGGCAGGCGGCAGCACCACTGAGCTAAATCCGCGGTCTGATTTATTTATCTTTGAGACAGGGTCTCACTATGTAGTTGAGACTGTCCTGGAACTCACTATGTAGCCCAGGCTGGTCTCGAACTCACAGCGATCCTCCTGCCTCAGCCTCCTGAGTGCTGGGATTACAGGTGTACGCCACAATGTCAGACCAAAATTCATGGTTGGCAAAAGGCAGGAAGGTATCAAAGCAGCAAATAGCAAGAAAGCAAGCAGCAACCCCATTTCTGTCCCTTACATATATTATATGTGTGTATGTGTGTGTGTGTGTGTGTGTGTGTGTGTGTGTGTGTACTGGGGATCGAACTCAGGACCGTGAGTTTTAGAGGCAGGCAGTGGAACCACTGAGCCAAACCCCTGGCCCATTTATTTAAATCACGTACTCACTTCCAAGGTTATTTCTAGACGCCATCTGACCTTCCCAGTTAGTGCAGAGTTGGACACGATGCCCATCCCTTCTCTCACCTCTCATCTACAGCCTCATCTCCTACCTTACACTCAGTCTTCTCCTCCTATCTTCTGTATCTGGTCCCTCCCTTACATATTTAATTTTGATTTTTATTTTCTCTCTCCCTTTCTATCCATTCCTCACTTATAAACTATGGATTATTCTTAACATTATTACTATCACACACTAGGTTCCCTATCACCAAGGGCTATTTTTTAAATTTTTACTTTCATCAGTACATGTTTATAGCGCATTGTGATTACATTCTTTTCGGACAGTTGGACATGTACAAAACATCTTAATTCTTTTCACCTCCCCTTTCCCTCTCCTACCTCCCCCACCTCTCCTTCCATCTCTTGGTTCCCTTTCCATTTGTGAAAGAGCTATCTTCCTGTTTCCTGTTTTCTTTTAGTTCGCTTTTTTTCTGTATTGGGGATTGTGCTCTATATACTCTGGGTTTCTCATATAAAAGACACCATACGGTATCTAAGCTTGTCTGTTTTTTTCGACAAGGTCTCATTATATAGTTCATGCTGGCCTCGAACTTGCAGCGATCCTCCTACCTCAGCCTCACAGACATATACTACCATGTCCAGCTGTGTTTCTGACTTATTTAACACCATGGTCTTATTTTCCTACAAATGACTCAAATCTATCCTTTATAGTATAGTATTCCATTGTGTCTACCACACTTTATCTATTCATCTTTTGATAGATATATAGGCCACTACCAAGGTTTAGCTACTATGAATTGTGCTACTATAAATATGGGTATGCATGTGCAATATGTTGTCTTTAACTCTTTTGGGAAGATATTTAGAATGGGGGATTGCTTGGTTAAATGGAATTTCTAGCTTTAGTTTTTTTGAGGTATCCTATATTGATTTCCATAGTGATTGTACTAGTTTACATCCCCATCAGCAATGTAAAAGGCACTCCCCTGCAGCCTCACCAGCATTTGTTATTTAATTTCTTGACAGTAGCCCCTCTAGATTAAGATGAAATCCCAGTATTGTTTTAACTTGCATTTCTCTAATGGCGATCAATGTTGAACATTTTTTCATGTACAGTATCACAGTTCATGAACTTGACTCAAGTTCTGGTCACAAACTGAGTTGGATTAGAACTGAATCAAATTCAATGGTCAGATTCAATGTTGACCTTATGGGGAAATTTGATCGGTTCCCATCTAGTTCGGTTTGCAACCAGAATCCTGGAGACAACTAAGTTTGTGAACTGAGGTACCACTGTATTTATCGGCCATCTGTACTTCTAAGTAGTGTCTATTCATTTCAGCTGCCCATTTTTTGGGGGGGTATAGGGGATCGAACTCAGGACCTTGCACTTGCAAGGCAGGCAATGGAACCACTGAGCTAAATCCCCACCCAAGCTGCCCAGTTTTTAATCGGGTATTTATCTGGGGGAGGTCTAGTGTTTGAGTTCATTTTATATTCTGGACATAAATCTATCTGAAGTGCAGCTAGCAAAAATTTTTTCCCATCCTGTAGGTTGTCTCTTTGTAGGTTTCCTTTGTTGTATAGAAGCTTTTTAATTTGATATGATCTCATTTATTGACTCCTGATGTTACTGCTTGTGCAACTGGGGTTCTGTTCAGAAAGTCCTTACCTATGCCTATGTCTTCAAGAGTTTTCTATTCCAGCAGGTTAAGGTTCCTATGGTAATATTTAGTTCTTTGATCCATTTTATTTTAGTACGTGGTGAGAAATAGGATCTAGATTCAATCTTCTGCATGTGTGTAGTGATCTTTTCTCCAGCACATGCTCTGGCCCTTTTATCAAAAAGCAGGTGGCTGAATGTGTCTATGGGAGTAGATAAAGGAATTCCCTTTAATGGAAGAGAGGACAAGAAAAAACCTTTCTGACCAGCAAGATTCCAAAACAAAAAAACAACAAACAAAGAAGCCAGGACTGGTGCATTCCTCAGCTGGAAGCCACCAGCACCTGATACCAGCTCCTGCTTAAGGTAGGTACCAGAGATCTGCCCCAAGTCATCGTACTGGTGTGAGGATGAAGAGCCCCTTTCCCAGGGAAATGCAAAGTCATCTCTCTTCAGGAAGACTCACCCAGCTGTTTCCCGCTTTTCCCTAGTCTCCAGCATGTCCACCCTTTTCTGGGTCTCAGCCTCAAGACTCTTCCTGGTCCTTACACAAATCCCCTCTCCCACTGCTGGTAGTATCAACCCAGAGCCACCTCACACTGAGACTCGCCACACAACTGCCAGGAGTGTTTGCCCCGAGGGTCCTGTGGGCCCATCATGGTTTGGTACGCACTCTTGGGCCTAGGCAGTGAGTATGGAACTTGAGGTGGTGTCCCAGGCTACTGCAAGAAAGGCAGAAATACTTCTGAAATACCCTTTGAATTTTCTTCTTGAGCAAGAAGCAAGGTTTCTCTCCCCTCCCCAGGCTCCTCTCTAGATTCTACGCCTGGCCAGCACCCTGGCCTCTCACCCTATCTTCTTCAGTGAGCAATTTATTTAGACACTGCTGCTCAAAGACTCAAAGTTTTATTGACACCCACACATCCCACATTGGGGACATGTACTGAAGCTTCTCAGTCAGTAAGTGTCAGGATGAGACTTCTGCGAATGTCTGACCAGTTCTGAGCTGGGTCCTAGAATGCAGAGAGAGACAGCATCTCTGCTCTCATCAAGCCCAGTTTAATGGGGCAGAGGCACAGTCACAAAGAGATGGAAATGGTGCGAGCTGTAAGTCTCCCTGAGGCTAGTTAACAACAGCACTGCCCACAAAACAAACAAACAAAAAAATCAGGGCTGGGCATGGTGGTGCACACTTGTAATCCCAGCACTCAGGAGGCAGAGGCAGAAGGATCCCTGAAAGTTTGAGGACAGACTGGGCTACATTGTAAGTTTAAGGCCAGCCTAAAACTGCATAGTAAGAGCCTATCTCAAAAACAGAACAATAAAAAAACAACACTGCTAAGAGATCCGGACCATGCACACCCACAGTGGCACAGCATCCTGCACTCTCTGCAAGTTCCATCCCTGGTCAGCGAGTCTTGGAACTAGTGCTCTGCAGGCTCAACTGAACAAACGCCAGGGCCATCTCCCTTCCCTAGGCCTTGAAATAAAAACACTGCAAAAATAAAAGCATCACAAAGCTCACCAATGTCTGGGGCATTAGTCCATTTTTAAAAATCAGGTTTAGTGGCATTCAGCAGGAGCAACGGTGGGTCAAGAATAACACACTAAGGTCCCAACAGAAGAAGGGGTAAAAAAGGTGTTTCTGAAACAGGCACCTTCAGAGAGTGCTGGGCACCTTTCCCACTGAGACTTCCGAAGGTACACACAAGCTCCTTGCTGTACTACTTTTTTATTTTCTTCTGTATAAGAAAAACCTTGCTGAAAAAAGACAAAGAATATTTATTGCAAAGAACAGAAACTTAGGCATCTACACAAACAGACCTTTATAAACTCTGAAACAGTCCAAGAAGAAGAGCATTTGGATCTCCTGAACCCAGGGTGTCATCTACTTTGGTCAACATGACTCGAACCTTTCTGAAGTCACATAGCCCCGCCCCTGAGCACCTAAAGCCAGTCTTGGGTCTCAAACACAGCCCATGATTTCTCTCTCAGGAAAGAAAAGTATGAATACAATAGAAAGGAAGGAGGTGGCATGACTGGTATAGGTGGCCTTCTGTCTCCTCAAACCCCACTGACCTGCCTAGGAGGGCACCAGCAGCCGGCCTCCACATGAACAAGGCAGAACACAGCTCACACAGTCAGGTAGAAAGGCAACAGAGCAACCTTCCACACAGAGGCACGGATGCACAGTCAAGCAGCTGATGCACATTTAAAACAATCTCCTGCAGGAGACACAAGTCAATGGACGAAGCATGTTTACCGCCGTACCCTCTTGAAGACAAGGGATACAGAACTTTTAAAAATTTGGTAAAGTACCTTTCACCTAAAAACAACTGAAGTCTAAGTTATAGGCGCAGTCTCACAGTTCCCTGCACACCACAGCTATAAGGCAGGAAAAGTGACTCGGTGAGCTAACAGCAAAAGTCTGCAATGATGACAGAGAGACGCGATACAAACTGCCTCCACATTCCTGTCCCCGGTTCTTCTTCCACTCTGCACATCTTAGGGGCCTCCACTCACAGCTAGGTGTGAGCAGCTGTTTCTGGCCAGGCCCTGCCCGAGCATCCCACAGCTCTGGGGGAAACACAGCTGGAGAAGCAGCCACAGACATGGCTCCTCCTGCTGCCACCAAACCATGCCCAAATGCAGCAGCTTCTGAACCACTGCCTAAAGTGTCATGGGGGCTGTATAACTGATTCCTTCCTTCTGTTCTCTATTTCTTCTTCATTCCTTTGTGTGGGTAGGTGGGTGGGGGAGTACTTCACACTGACCTACATCTCCAGCTCTCTAAAATAAAATTTTTTTGAGGCAGGGTCTTGCAATCTTCTTGCCTCCACCTGCCAGAGTGCTGAGATTATAGGTATGTGTTACCACACACAGCTTCAATTTTTTCTAAGTAATCATATGCAAAGATGGACAAGTATAAAAATCAGATGGCATGGGACAGATACTTCCTCAGCCCACTCTCCACACCTGCGTTTAACAAACTACTGACCAGTATTCTGTTGTTATCAATACAGAGAAATCAGCATTATGCAGAAATCTCAGTAGCTACCCAGGCCTCTGGTCAAAGGCTCCGTTCAGTTCTCAAACCACGCCAAGACAAAGGGGTTGAATTCTGTTCCCAGCAGGCATGTCTCTTCTGTCTGTCCCCATAGTCACACCTCCCCACCTCTGCTGTGACAAGCTGGATGGGAAACAGAAACAGAAACCACTAATAGTTAGGTCAGCCCATATTTATACTTATTAGCAATTGGGCAAAATATTTATTAGCAAAAGGGGCTGAAATTACTTAGTCCTTAACGGTTGTTTAATGGAGCAACCTTCCCAACTAGTTCTAAGTAGTGATTCTTCCAACACACTAACATGCTGGCAGGCAGTGTGCAGGGCCCAACACAGGAGCTGCTGTCCATCTGTCCTAGAAACCAGTTGAAGTGCAGGGGACATAAACAAAGGTTCAAGACGGCCCACCCTGGACACAGAGCTCCCGATCCAACTAGCAGCATGGCAGCGTTGCTGGTATCTAGACAGGATTCCCCAGTGGACTGGGGACACAAGGGCCCAGTCACTACAGCTGAAGCATTTTCAAGCTCACACAAAGACTGGCTACCAGCACCAGCTCTAACGGCTATAGCTGGGAGCCACTGGCCTGGCCTGTCAGTTGCAGAAGTCACAATACTTTGTGCTGTCCTTGGGACAATCAAGGAGAGAAAAGACCAACAGATCACTGAGTTCCTACAGGATAAGGAAGCAGACGGCTTTCATGCCAGCAAGGAGATCCTACCAGTTAATGCAGTCAGCAGGCTGTGCAGCTGCCTTCCAGACTGGTACTCCCATTAACTTCAACAATTCCCTGTCGGAGGTGGTGCTGTCCTGTTGTTTTCATAAACTAGAAATCAAGTCCCCTCTGAGATGGGGATGAGGAGGGGAGCAGGAGACCATGGCCCAAGAGCTCTGGGTGATCCTCGCTTCGGTCCTGTGGTCTGCCCCGGCTCAGAGGACTCACTGATGAGAAGAGGAGCCCCAGGGCTAAGAGCAGCCGGGCATAGGTGTCCTGGGCATGATCTCCTCAGGGAGGTGGACTCCCAGGGCACATTCCAGCTGCCATGACAGGACAGGGTGCGTGCCACCTCAGGGCCCAGGCAGGGCTCCTACACCCCCCTCTCTGCCCACTCTGGTCAGAGGATGCCCCTCTTTAATCTGCAGCCTGCGGTCAAATTTTGGACATCATTCTCACACTGGCACAGAACCCAGCAGCTGCATCCATCAGCCTATCCCCCTTTGCTACTGACCCCAACCGGGGATCCAGATAGGGCTGGGCCTGTTCCCCCTCCCCTAATCCCCTTAGGACAGGCTGGCCAGATAAGGGACTCTGAGGAATGACCCATAAAAGTGTAGATAAGCCCTGCCCTCGTGATGCTCGAGAACAGGCAGGGAAGCTGGGCCTGGTCTGGCAGCTGACCGGTCTGGCATCCTCACAGGCCGAGGACTGCCTAGAGGCCTCCCTCCTTCCACCATCTCAGAAACAAGGCACGGAGCGTCTGGGGGCTGGACCCCTGCTTCTCTGCCTCCCTGGAGCACTGTGCTTCAAGGGGTGGCGGGCAGGGGAGGCTGGTAACGCACTAGCACGAGAGGCGTGACCCACACCCACACTTGTTACCAGCTAGCACAGCACTGGGCAGGAGTCAGAGCATCTGGGAGGGCACAGTTCTCAGACACAGACAAGGGGAAGCAAGTGCAAGGTAGGTAAGCGGGCTTGTGCACATGTGCACACACACACACTGAGCACCTAGGAAAGCGGTGTTCAACAGCAGTGTGCACAAACAGGCCCAGACCTGGCTTCTGAGTCACTCTTTCATGCAGAGAAGCCAGGATTCCTCGAGAAACAGCAGGTGGAACAGAAATTTCAGGGAATACGCTAGATGACTGGCACATGCTGTTGTCTGCGAGAAGCAAGAGGCCCTCAAACGTGCGGGGTCAAGTCAAATGGACTGCAGCCAGTTTGGAAGTTCTACTGGCCCAATCACGGACAAGGAAACATAACAGTGAAAAACCTCAAGTGACACATGACTCTTAAGGAAAACAGAAAACGATTAGCCCATGCTGGTACATACATGCCTCAAGAAGCAGGTGAGAGGCGGCAGGCACCAACCTCACAGAGGCCTCCACACACAGCTGCCACTCTCTTCAGGAGATGGGGATGAGCCCCATCAGGAAACAGGCAAAGCAAAGCCGAGGCACCCGATGGAGGCGAGAAGGAGGCAACACAGCCATAGACAGTGACGCCCAAAGAGGGATGATGTCCACGGCCAGGTTCTCTCCGGACAGTGCAGTACCACCCCCCTTCACTTCCAAGGTCAGGGGCACCAGTCCTGAGCAGTCAGGGCCCATATCCAAACCTCAGGATCCCCGAAGACATCCGTCTTCTGTGCTGTCAACCCTGCAGAGCTGCCATCCTCTCTGAACAAAACCAGGACAGTCCCCATGGGCTCAGGCTTCTGAGCTAACAACTTCCACCAAAATCCAAGGGAGCCCTCCCAGCTCCTCTATGTCTCAGTGGGAGAGCATCCACATGCAGGGCAACCCCTACATTGACAACTCTTCAACAATTGCCACAAGAAGTCCTCCTTTCGTGTCAGCAACCCCTTAAGCAAAAGAGACACCCATCTGGTGCTAAATTCTCTTTAAGACAGAGACTGGTGGGCAAAGGGTGTGCAGATGCTTCTTTGGGACATGAGTTCGCCTGCCTTCCAGTCTGTGTGGCTTACACTACTTCTGAATTCATATTTCTTCTTGCTCATTGCTTCTCTCTGGGCCCTTTCCTCTTCTGCTGTGTTTTTGTGGGTTTTCCATTTGTTATTTTAATTGTAGAGACCAACTCTAAAGCTTCATAATGAAGGCTGGATTCTGTGCGTCCCATGCTGAGCCCTCAATAAAGTAGAGGTTTGTGCCCATCATGCCCATCTGTCCCATTGGGATGGATAGATGCATCCGCCCCTGTGGTCATGGCAAGACAAGCCTGCAAATCCCAGCACAAACACTGCTGCTCAACACTTATCAAAATTCACCTGAGCATGACTGCATTCATGTATTTCAAATGACCCCCAAGAACAACTCCAAGCCCTAGAGTAGGGGCAAGAGTTCCCCATCCGTGTCTGCTTTGCACTACTTTCCACTGTGGCTGCAGTGTACCGGTCACCGACGCCGGGGCTTTTCCTCTCCATAGCACCGTCCTGTTCTCTAGGCCCCTGACTGCCCCACCCTACCCTGAATCCTGAACCTGACCTGGCCAGAGTAAAACTTGCTCTCTTCTCAGCCTGCCCCAAAGATTAGTGGGAACACTGCGGGTCTGAGTCTCACTCTCTTCCAGCCTAACAGGCTGGCATGGTGTCAAGACTCCGTCACCAGCTTTATTAAGTGATCACTGGTCCTTGGCTCATCAGGACCTCACCAGGTAAGCTTGCCAAACAATCCTCTCACATTGCCTATCTCTCTGTTTGCCTTTCTTTCTAGACCTTTTGTGAGCAAAAGAAGCACGAAGGAGGGGAGAGAATAACTCCGGTGTTTTCTCTTCACTTTGAGCCAAGCTTGGGAGCTGCCCAAGGTGGGACCTACATACTGGGTTAAACGCATAAGGACAGGAGCTTCTGATCTGCCAGTTACAACCTCGAAGGTCACTGCTGCTGTAAACTGTAAAATGATCAAAAGAACAATCTCAGAAGAGAGAACCACCATGATCCCCCACCCAGAGGTAATGGAAAACGCACATTTCCCTGTGGGGGTGTCACAGTCCTTGTAGAGAATCCGGGGAGGAACGTGTGACTGTGAGATGGGAGCCCCAGAGGCTCAACGAGGATCCAGCAGAACAGGAGGGAGGCAGGTGTTCTGTGGAAGGAAACTAGGAAAGACGAGGTGTTCTGGCAGAAGAAAAGAGGAAGGCAGAGACCAAGGTGGCAGGCAGGGCCCATGGCGCCCGGTAGCAGCTGGGCTCTGTTCTGGGGCAGGGCTGTGTGACACACAGTCCTCCCTGGCCTGCACAGCATCCCTGCTCCCCACACGTGGTATAGAGGCATGAGGTGACTGCAGGCAGAGCTACAGTGACATGAAATGAGAAGACATTCGGCTGGCCATGGCTGAGCCAAAACAGGTCCTAGGGCTGTGAGGCCCAGAGCCTGGACGGGGAGGGCCGAGCACACATAGAAGCTCCCACAGTCTAGCCCACCACAAGAGGAGCCTTCAGCTGAATGTGATGAATGTGTGTGCAACTTTCCCCATGTTCTCGCTCACCCATCACCATTATCTGTCCTGTTACCTGGCATGCCTGCCAGTTCCCTGACACCACAGACCTGCTGTGTCCAGGATCCTGTCACAGTAAATAACCTAAAGCATCTCTGGGCACACATTTTCCCCCTGATAACTAGAAGTGAAATTTGGGTGTCAAGGTCCTGGTGTTTTTAAAGTTCTTGAACAAAATGCACTATCACACTGTCAACATGGTACATACCAATTCACTTTTTGAAATACTGAGTACAGGGCCGGGGATTTAGCTCAGTGGTTCGGTGGCCTGCCTTGAAAGCCCAAGGACCCGAGTTCAATCCCCGGTAACAACAACAACAACAAAAAATCTCCACTTGAAATACTGAGTACCTACGCTTTAAAAACATGTTATTAATCTGGTGTTTAAAAGTATCTCACTGATTTCTGTCTGACTAAAAATTAAAATGTCTGAATTTAATTTGTCCAACTCACATCTGTGGATGTTCACCTGTTGCCTGCGCGTCCTCACCTGAGTCTCCACTCCACTTTCTACCCACGAATCTACTCTATTCTCATTGTGTTTTCTGCATGAGCTATTTCCACTTATGGTTATTAACAAGGTGACGAGTATGTCTCTCTGTCATCGGGCAGCATGGGACAGTCCCGTCAGGTGGGACAAGCTGTGCAGGTACCACTGGTGGTTCAAACTGCAGGAACGCAGTCATCTCTTAGGTATCATATTTGCCTTTACGATGCCAGATTAACTTAATTTTGTTAATACTGTTCACTGTGGTACAATTTTCTATTTTTACATAACCTTAATGTTAATTATTAACTCATTAGGTACAACATCAATTAGGTAATGGTAACAATTCACCAACCTTAACTGCTTTTTTTTTCCAGTATTGAGTTCTAAACCCCGAGACTTTGCACCAAGCAACGGTTCCAGCTCTGTTTTGAAATTCTGAGACAGAGTATCCCTAAATCACTAAGTTGCCTGGGCTGGGCTTGAACGGAGGATTTTTCTGCCTCAGCCTCTGAGAGAGCTGGGATTATAGGTACATATGACCATGTCCAACTACAACCTCAACTTTTAAGCCTAATCATAATATATTAGAAAATGACTAGACAAAATGATTTTACTATCATTACTCAACCAAAATACATAAATCCATTATAAACAAAACAAAGAGAAACTTACCGAATCTAAAAAGCAAAGGTAAGTCCCTGAGCTCTGTGCGACTGCTTGATTTTTAGAATATCCAACTGTTGGAAAAAAAAAGTTCTTTCATAATTCAATTTTCAAAGGCATGAAATTTCACATATTTTATACTCCAAGAAAGATAACCACATTCTGCGCTACCACGGGGACAAGGAACAAAGCTGAAAGCACCACAGGGAGGAGTCAGGGAAGTCCGTGATGACACAGGACCCATGCCCGGCCTGGGTCACGCACAGACCTCACCTGCAGGAGACCTGGGGAAACACCTCTGTCCAGGTAAGGTGCAGCCACCACCAGCATCCATGCATCTGGGCATAAACTCAGCACTGGTCACTGCTCTGCAACTGCTCTGTCCCTGAGAGCGTGCTCATCCTCAGGACCCAGAGCTGGGAGTGGCATGAACACAGATGGGCACACAAGGTACGTGATGGTGAGCACAAACTGCCTGCCTCTGCACACATGGGTGGCAGTCACTGCTGAGCACAGGTGCCAGAGGCAGAGAGGACAGAGCGTGGAGTGCAGAGCAGCCAGGGCTCTTCTGTGTCTCAAAACAGGCAAAGCTGCCCTGGTTGGGGGCACCAGGGCCTGCGGGGCTTCTGGGACAGTGATGTTATCTTTGTCCAGGTGCTGGTTTCCTGGTGTGGTCAGTCCTGATTCTGATAAATGCACTATTCTAAGGGATATCATGTTGTAATAAAAATACTTTAAAATCTTGGCTTTCAAAGACACTACAGCTGAGTTGGAGAGGGTTAAACAATGACCCAGGGCTATCTGCCAAATGAAGGGAGCTGAAAAAGTGCAAAGGAGATGTAAAAGACCAAAAGCATGCGAAGGGAGTCACAGAGGGAGCCTGAGGCTGCTGGAATGTAAATGAACAGGAATCTGAGAGTGCAGGACTGACTACAGGGGAGACACACATGTGTCTGGGAGGCGAGGCCTGTCCCTGCCACAGGAACCGACTGCTCAGCTTCACCCATCAGCAGGGGTAGCCATGGAAGGTTTCTGACTAAGGACTCACATACAGTTTAGCATCCGCAAGCTCAGCCTGGGCACTGAGGGTGGGGGAGACCAGAACAAGAGTACCGACAGGACTTTGGGATAAGAAAGGGACCGAAGCTTTTCCCTAGGGAAGGAGGCTGCCAACACCTGAAAAGCGTTACTGCCAACACCTGAAACGAGTTATCCAGCTGGTTACAGATCTGATGCCACCAAGAGGAATCACGGAAACACAACAGATGTATGAAGAGTTGAAACAATACATCTTCTGGTATTTGAAGCTAGGGTAAGCTGAAGAAAGCTGTCATTCCCACAGGAACACAGTCAAGTGCGTGTCTCACTCAGCCCTGGCACTAACCTGCTTTGACCTGCTTCCTACTGCAAGGAGAGAGGGGAAGGGAAGGTCTCCTGGAGGATGCAAAGCAAACTCCAGCCACACGGGCAGAGGTGAGACACACACAGTCTCCAGAGCGCTCTTACACGGGGGTGGGGGGTGGGGTGTCTCACAAGACTGCAGCTTCATCTCTAGCAGGAATCCCTCAAGCTCAGCCAGCCCACACCAGTAAGCAGAATGACCGCAGATTTTCAGAAAGTACAAATATGAACAAGAACAGAGGAGGCCAGTGCCTGGCTCCTGCCCACGGTGGACTTGCAGCCATCAGAGCAGCAGTGGCTAAATCCTCACCATGCTTGACGTACGGGGTGGGAACAGAGAAGCCAGTACCTTCTGAGAACCTCAGCCACAGAGCTCCTGTCAACACGGGAGGATGGGAAGAGACTTCCACTTTCACAATGAAATCAGCTAGAGCACTGTTCAGAAAGCTGAACAGGGAGGAGGTTTTAGGAGGGAAACCAAATCCAGGAGTTTGGTAAAGGAGGCAGGCATATCTCACTGAGAAAGCTGGATGCTTCTCAGAGTGAATCTTGAGTTTGGGAAAGACTCAGACTCTGTGTTAACATCAGTGCCCTGCAGAAAGTGAACTGTCTGTGCAGGGTTCCAGGTCGGGGCAGGCCAGGGTCTTCGTGATGGGCGCAGGCTGGCATGATCACAGTGATCAGCTCCCACAGATGTTAACCCTGCTCATCCTGGAGAGCAGAGGTAGGTCGTGCTTCATTTTGATTTTAGCAAGTGGCCACATATGAAAGTGTTGCTCTAGCATGATATGAAATCATGACAAATGAATCTGAACCCTACCTAAATAACTGGCACTCCTAAAAACAAGTACTTTGGGGCTGTTATCTAATGGCTAATGTGACTTTTCCTATTTGTAAAAACACACTGTGGAAAGTCTGTCCTTCCAGATGGATTCAGGCGGAGTGCACCATATCAGCATGTAGCACAAGGTTCCCCCAACACTGCTCACCCCTTCCTTCCCACGGGCAGTGGGGACTGCAGCACACCCCTCCATCGCCCAGTGTCACAGCAGTCTCTGTCGCTGACCGACCATGCCTCACGCGGGGCAGCGTATGGGACAGCCAATCTAGAAGAAGCACTTTCAAAGACAAAACTCGTTCTTAAAACAGAGATAAGGCAAGAATCGCCACAAGTGTCCCAATTGTTTCTATTCAGCAAAACCTCAGAGTATGAAAGGATGTTCAGACTGGTTTCAAAAAACAGCTTTTAGTGCCAGGGATTTAGCTCAGTGGTGCCACCGCCTACCTTGCAAGCACAAGGTCCAGAGTTCAATCCCTGGTACAAAAACAACAACAATAACAAAAAACAGTTTTACACCCATTTTGGAAGCAAGTTGAAATAGACATTGTACAGCAAGTGAATCATAAAAAGTCATCGATGTATTTCAAACAAAGAAAATGAAGACAAGAAATAATTTGGTAGTGCTGAGCATGGTGGCACACACCTGTAATCCCAGAACTCTGGTGGCTGAGGAAGGAGGATCACTGCAAATTTAAGGTCACCCTGTACTGTACAGCGAGTTTAAAGCCAGCCTGAACTACACAGAAAGACCCTGTCTCAAAAGTTTTTTTGTGGGGTACTGGGAATCAAACTCAGTGCCTCACACTTGCCAAGCAGGCACTGTGCTGCTGAGTTGTATCCTCGGCCCCCTATTTTTTTTTAAAAACAACAACAAAAAACATCTTCCAGATGTATGGGATGACGAAGATAACAAATGGAACACTGCTAGCACTTCATGAGAGCTGACAAGGCCTGTCCTAAACACCCTCGTGACCACCAGCACGGGCCCCGTTATCACACTTGTCTGCACGCAAGGACACAAGCAAGAGAAGAGGCCATGGGCCAGCCCAGCAGCCCCGAGCCACACAGCCCCTACTCACACAGAGGGCTGCCTTCATGACACTGAGACACCGGCACAGTGGTCATTACAGTGCTGTCAAAGGGCAGGTCCTTCCACGTGAAGACAGTAGACACTTTCTTCTTCTTTTAAAAGATTTGTTTTTTTTTCTTAAATGCTATCTACCCTCTCTGCCTCCTCAGACCTGGCCCACTCGCTCTCATGGAGAGACAGGAGTCTGCTGGATTGTGGCCACCCACCGTGCTACAGCCCACCTCCACCAATACCCACCCTCTGCTTGGCCCAAGGCAACAGGGACAAAACCAGTTAAACATGGCAGGGAGCTGCAAAAACCAACAGCTTTCAGGGGCTCTTAGGTTGGAGGGATGTATATTTTAAACTTTCACAAAGGAGCAAAACAGTTCCATAATAGCTGAAGTTCAGAAACGGTCACACATCCCTGAGGAAGGAAGCTGTCATCTGCACAGACAGGTGTGTGGACACCTGCCCTGGAAATGGGAGGAGGCAGCACACACATCAAGGATGCCCAAGACCAGCCGCCTCTCCGTGTAGCCACAAGTTCATAACATAGGCAGGAAACAGCACAGAGAAGGAATAGGGCAGCCTTGAGGGCAGTAGGTCTAGGAACATCAGAGCTTGTCTCCCCCTCACTCTTCTCTGTGAAACTCCTGCTGACTCTCCACACATTCAGTCCTACAGGACAACTTCAGGGTCATGCCTTGGCTCTGAGCAGATTCTAGAAGCAGACCTTCCACTCCCAGGCACTCAAAAGGGGGTGCTCCAGAGACCACCAGTACTCCACGCACAGACTGCCTGCCCTTCAGTTACACAGGAACTGCACAACTCCCTGGAATGTGTGACAGTTTACTGTTATGTCAACTTGAGCAAGAAATGCCCAACTAAATTGGATCAGCACAGTTCTGGGAGTGGGTAAGGGGATTTATTGGGATTTACTGGGTGTGAGTAACAGCAGCCAATGGGCTTGCCACCCAAGTGGTATAAAAGGGAAACGAGGAGGAAGGCTGCTTTCCTTTCTTTGGGGGAGCTCCAGTCTTCACCTTCACTTGGGATACCACCTCTTGGCTTCTATTGCAAACCCTTCAGCCTCCTGATACGGACTTGCACAGGACACTGCAGCGAGCTCCAGGCCTGGATCCTTCTGATCTCCAGCATGCAGACAGCTCTTTTGCACTTTTCAAAACCTGGCTCTGTGGGCAGCCACTATAAGCCAATCTAAATTCTTATATATTTGTGCATCTTGCATTAAATCTGTTTCTCCAACAAGCACTAAGTGATATAAATCACACGTGCTACAAGTGTTGGATAGGATTCCTGAGACTTTCTTAAAGAGTGGCTCTCAATGAGAGATGTGCCTCAGAATCTCCTGGGATGCTTCTAAAACTCCAAGCCTGAGCTGTACACAGCTGGCTACCAGGGAACCTCACAGTGGAGGGCAGGCATCGGGCTTGTTAAGGCTACCCAGATGATTCCAACATGTAACCAAAACTGAGGACACTTACTTCACAGACAGACGCGGCTCCTGTCCCCAGAGCTGTACACTGCTTACCTGCTAACCTCCACCTTTTCAACCCCAGGCAGCATACAAGGCCCATTTTGGGGGGGCGGGGTACTGGGGATGAACCTGCTTGTGAGGCAGGTGGCAGCACCACTGGGCTAAATCCCCAGCCCATACAAAACCCATTTTTTCAACTCTTATGAAAACTTTTGGGACTCTGACCTGTTCCAATTAAGCGAATACAAGATTAATCAATATAAAACAGTATGAGTGAAAAAGCAAACTCATTTTACATTTTGAATTTTAAAATTTCATGTTAAAATTTTTGAACGCTTTCAGAAAAGATGTCTTTTAAATAACAAGTCAGATTGATGTAATTAATATTTATTAGCACACAAGACACTAGAAGACAATGAATCAATTCCTTTATAATTATTTTGTTCCTAGAATTCTATACTCAGCCAAACTGTGGAGCATAACTTAAAAAGGACACTGTCAGGTAGCTGGGAGCTCCAAGTATTTTACTGTCCACATCCCAAACACAAAGAGGATTTCTGAAGATGCAACTCCAGCTAAATGAAAAAGAAAAGATATAAAAAGAAAAATATTTAAAAGAGAAGACAAGTGAGGGCATATGGAAAAACCAGAGGCAGAGGCAAGGAAGGTGCGGGGAGATGTGCCAAAGGGAGGGTCCTCCCAAGCCTGCTCCCCCACACTGCTGTGAGCACAGGTATGTATTGATAACACCGTCAAGGTCACTGTCCCAGGCCTGAACGTTGGAATGACCTACCGGCACGGCAAATAACCAAGAACTGTAGAGAAGAATCCGATTAGCTGCCGAGGCCTGAAGGGGGCAGTGCTGAGCTGGGTCCAAGCACCCTGGGGCAAGCTCCGTGTTGCCTGACAGGCCCTTCTAGGGCTGAATTTCTTTTCACTCCATGTTGGTATTCAAAAAGCAGCTTTAATTTATCAAAGCAGACATTCATCTGCGAAACAAGTGAATGCTTTTCACCAAGTTGCCTAAGCTGGGCTCAACCTTGTGATCTTCCTGCCTCGGCCTTCTACAGTGCTGGGATTACAAGTGTGTTCCACCGTGTTCAACTTCTTTCTTTCAAGTCTCTTTTGCAGTGTGCAGATGGTGGACACTAAGGCAGCCATGGGCAGGACAGCAGCAGAGGCCAGGACAGCAAAGTGTGTCCTACAGAGACACGAGGGGCTCTGCTAAGTTAAGCTACATGCCATAAATCTCAAGTCAAACAGCAAAATGGAAATAACTGCAGCTGACAGTCAACCCAGGGCCACAGTGGCAAGCAAAGACCGATGGGAGGACTGCTCCCAAGCAAAGCCAGAAGAAATAACCCAAGAAAATCAACCATTTAGTTTCTAGAAATGATCCTAAGGTACACAGCAAATGAAGAAGTAGTTACCCCAAATCCTCCTTAAATTCACGCCTCTCCCAGGTCCCAGAGGCGGGAGGGCAGGACACAGCATTTCCTACTCTGACTCGGCTACCCTTGAAAGCTGGGGGATGCCTCTTCTCCCCAGCCTGTGGGAGGGAGCTCTAGCGACCCTGGCCACAGTATTCCTGAGAACACAAGGCCCGAGGGTGCTTGGCCCGGTTCCTGGGGCAGGTGCTCTGCACTAAGAGAGAGAGAGAAACGATGCTGTGGTACTGCCCTTTCTTCCTTCACAGGCATCAGCGAGCAGGGCTTCACATGGAGAGGCACATACTTGTCCCTGTGGAGGAACAGGGCATCTATTCAGGGAAAGAAACAGCCTTAGACCAGAGCACCAGGTCCCCAGAGAAGTGACCTTGTTTGCAATAAAGCATGGAAAGGCTCTACCCCAGGTGGGGCAGCTCCTGGGAGAAGCCTGGCAGGTTCGCTGGTGATGCAGAAGAACTACAGGATTATCTGTCAGCCAAAGGCAGGCTAGAGAGGACTTGGATGGAACCTCTTGGGGCCAAGTAACCTTCAAACACTAACCTCAGGAACTGCCCCTTCAACGGGCCTCAATTCCAGGGGATTATTCTCCAAAGCAATTTATACCCTGAGGCATCATGAAAGCCAACAAAGCAACCAGCAATGACTGCAGTTTAGCATCAGGCCAGATTCCCAAATCACATATTCATAGCACTCAAACAAAAACACTATCACCCAGGAATCCCAGGTCTACCACAGCCACCCTCCAAAAATAAAGGAGAAATCAAGACATACCCTGCTAAACAAAAGTTGAATTTGTGGACACAGATACCAGTTTAAAAGAAATAACTAAAGTTCTTTAGTCTAAAAAGATTGATGGGCCAAGGACTTAGCTCAGTGGTGCCACCACCTACCTGCCTTGCAAGCACAAGGCCCCAAATTCCATCCCTAGTACCCCCCCAAAAAATTAAGTAAATAAATAAATAAAAAAGATTGGCAGGACTTCGGGTCCACACAGAAAAATCAAATTTGTATAGGAATGTTCATACAGGCACCATTCACAACAGCCAAACAAACAGAACAACTCATGTGTTCATAACTGATGAACAGATGAAATACAGTATACACATACAATTGTACTATTCTCCCACAAAAAGGACTAAAATACGGAAACATGCTACAACGCAGATGAACCTGTTAGAAAAGTTTTCAAGACGCTCCAGTAGCCCAACCCCTAGCAGAGTCAGCTAACTATGACAGGCCAGAAGGTCACGTTAACCATTTCTGAACAGGAACCAAGATAAGCATCTGGTTCGGGAACGACCTGACCTAGCCCTAAACATTCCCGTAAATGATCCCCCACCGAAGTCCCCCCTCCCCTTTCTCAGAATTCCCCCTACCCTATAGCTTGTGGTTTTTTCCTTTAAAAACTGTGTATCTACCCTGCTTCGGGGCTCAGCTCCTCTGCCCCTGCGAGGGTTATGAGCTGAGCCCCAGCACGCTGGAATAAAGATCTCTTGTGCTTTGCATCAAGAATCGTCTCTCCGGGGTGTTTATGGTGCATCGCAGCGTCCCGGACTCAGAGTAGTGGGATTCCTCCCTGGGAGGATGTTACATTTTGGGGGCTCATTCGGGATGAGCGATTGCTCCTCACTTCTGAGAACGACCTTGGAGGTAAGAGGGGATCCCCGCTTTAAGTGTTATTTGTCTGTATTCTGTATAGTGTATTTTCGGTTTTGCAGTCGTCCGACAGTCTGTAAGGCCTGTCTGACAGTGGCCGGTAGATGTGCCTGGAGGGCCACAGGCTGCAACTTGGGAGACGTCCCGGGTACGGGGATATTCAGAGACGTCTGAACATCCCCTCTGAGTTCTGAATTTGGTAGATTGTCAGAATTTAATATTTGTGTGTTTTTGTCTTCTTGTTTCCGGTGTGATTTTTAATAATCATGGGACAGACTGTGACGACGCCACTAGACTTGATGTTAAAACATTGGACTAAAGTTAGGGCCAGAAGTAGAGACTTATCTGTGGTGATCAAGAAAAGACCCTGGCAAACTTACTGTGCCTCTGAGTGGCCATCTTTCGGCGTAGGCTGGTCACCAGAGGACACTTTTGATGCAGGAATAATATTGCTTGTTAAAGATATTGTTTTCCAGGCTGGACCCGAAAGACATCCTGACCAGCAACCCTACATTGTGGTTTGGCAAGACCTCGTCCTGAACCCCCCACCTTGGGTAAAACCTTGGGTACATCGGCAGACAAATCGGCCTGTCACTCAAATTTTCTCTTTAAAGGAGGCCCCATCAGGCAAAGATGAAAAGGCTCCAGAATCCAGCCTCGCCCACGGATTTACCCAGAGATTGAAGGGCCCCCGACCTGGTCGGAACCCCTTCCTCCCCCTTATCCACAAGCCCCTGCCCCTCCCGAACCTATTGCACAGCCCTCAGCGCCGCCCGAGGAAATTCATGGACCTGCTTGGGGACACGGGGACACGAAGTCGGAGAGGAGCTTCCCTGGGGCACCAGATTCCACAGTAGCCCTCCCGCTGAGAGCTTATGGGCCACCTCCCCGAGGGCCCTAATGGTCAACCTGCAGCTCTGCAGCCGCTTCAGTATTGGCCATTCTCCTCCTCTGATCTGTATAACTGGAAGACTAACCACCCTTCCTTTTCTGAGGACCCACAGAGACTGACGGGTCTTGCGGAGTCCCTTATGTTTTCTCATCAGCCCACCTGGGATGATTGCCAACAGCTGTTACAGACACTGTTGACCACTGAGGAACGAGAACGCATTCTCTTAGAGAGCAGAAAGAATGTTCCTGGGGCTGATGGGAGACCCACCCTGATGCCCAACCTCATTGATGATGCTTTCCCCTTGAGCCCACCGGACTAAGGATTACAACACCGCAGAAGGTAGGGAGCAACTGAAAGTCTATCGCCAGACTCTAGTGGCGGGTCTCAAGGGAGCGGCCCGACCAATTTGGCCAAGGTAAGAGAGATTACTCAAGGGGAGATGGAACCGCCTTCGGTATTCCTGGAAAGATTAATGGTCGCTTTCCTGCGGTATACCCCCTTTGACCCAGAATCGGAGGGACAAAGAGCTTCAATAGCCATGGCATTCAGAGGACAATCAGCTCTGGATACTAGAAAAAAGCTTCAGCGAATTGAGGGATTACAAGATTATACAATACAAGATCTAGTAAAGGAAGCCGATAAGGTATATCATAAGAGAGAAACAGAGGAAGAGAAGGAACAACGGAAAGAGAAAGAGAGGAAAGAACGGGAAAATAAAAGGGACAAGAGACAGGAAAGAAATTTAACTAGGATCTTGGCTGCAGCCGTTAGGGAAGAAAATTATAAGAGTCGAGAAAGTAAACCAAGGCAGACAGGGTACCTGGGCAACAGAAGACCACTAGGCAAAGATCAATGTGCATATTTCAAGGAACAAGGACATTGGGCTAAAGACTGCCCAAAGGAAAAGGGAGGACCTCCTAAGATATTGGCCCTAGGAGGAGAAAACAACTAGGGGGGACGGGGCTCGGAGCCCCCTCCCTGAGCCCAGGGTAACCCTAACTGTGGAGGGGCAACCTGTGGAGTTCCTAGTTGACACTGGAGCACAACACTCTGTTTTATTGCATCCTTTGGGAGAGATAAAAAAAGAAAAATCCTGGGTAATAGGAGCTACAGGGCATCAACAATATTCATGGACTACTAAAAGAAGAGTGGACTTAGGAATAGGCCGAGTGACTCATTCCTTTCTGGTGATCCCCGAGTGCCCAGCCCCTTTGCTAGGACGAGATCTGCTCAGCAAGATGGGGGCCCAAATTACTTTCTCCCCTGAGGGCCCCAAATTAGAAGCTAAGGGGCCAGTTACCCTTCTAACGCTACAGCTGGAGGACGAATATTGGCTCTATGACGTGCCACCTTCACTGGAGACTAACATAGAGCACTGGCTATCAAAATTCCCCCGGCCATGGGCTGAAACTATGGGGATGGGACTAGCCCTCCAGGCTCCATCAATTCTGATAGAGTTAAAGGCAAACTCTGAACCCATCCCAGTCCGGCAATATCCTATGAGCCTTGAGGCCCAACAGGGGATCCGGCCCCACATCCAGCGCTTCTTAGAATTAAGAATTTTGGTGCCCTGTCGTTTGGCATGGAATACCCCTCTCTTACCAGTCCGGAAGCCAGGCACAAAAGACTTTCGTCCTGTACAAGATCTTAGGGAAGTTAATAAGCGAGTGCAAGATATTCACCCTACTGTGCCTAACCCTTATAACCTATTAAGTTCTCTCCCCCCTGACCGAATCTGGTACACTGTTTTAGACCTTAAAGATGCTTTCTTCTGCCTAAGATTACATCCTGCCAGTCAACCTGTTTTCACTTTCGAGTGGAGGGACCCAGAGAATGGTCAAACGGGACAATTGACCTGGACGCGGTTACCCCAAGGATTCACAAATTCGCCTACCCTATTTGATGAGGCCTTGCACCGAGATCTTGCATCTTTCCACGCTGGCAACCCCCAGGTAACTCTCCTCCAATATGTAGATGACCTGCTCCTGGCCGGAGCCACAAAAGGAGACTGTCTATCGGGAACTGAAAATTTGCTGACTGAATTGGCGCGTCTAGGATACCGAGCCTCAGCAAAGAAAGCACAGCTTTGTAAAAGAGAGGTAACCTACCTGGGATATAATTTAAGAAATGGACAACGCAGGCTGACAGAGGCCAGAAAGAGAACTGTGAGCCAGATTCCCGTCCCAAAAACTTCGCGGGAGGTCAGAGAATTTTTGGGGACTGCGGGGTTCTGCCGGTTATGGATTCCCGGTTTCGCCAATTTAGCAGCCCCCCTTTACCCTCTGACTAAGGAAGCAGCCCCCTTCACTTGGGGGCCCCAACAACAAGAATCCTTTGACAACATCAAGCAGGCCTTATTGTCCACTCCAGCTCTCAGTCTGCCTGATCTAACTAAGCCTTTTGCCCTGTTTGTCGATGAGAAAAGGGGAATCGCAAAAGGAGTGTTAACCCAAACTTTGGGACCTTGGAAAAGGCCAGTGGCCTACCTGTCAAAGAAGCTGGACCCAGTAGCACAGGGATGGCCTGTCTGCTTATAATCAATAGCTGCCGTTGCCACCTTGGTGAAAGACGCCGATAAACTAACTATGGGGCAACGATTGACTGTCATGGCTCCCCATGCCTTAGAGAGCATTATCCGACAGCCTCCAGACAGATGGCTGTCCAATGCCCGGATGGTTCATTATCAGACTCTGCTGCTGAATGAAAGAATCCAGTTTGCTCCTCCAGCTATTCTCAGTCCTGCTACCCTGCTGCCTGATGTCACCGAGGAACAGGTGATACATCAATGCCACCAGATTTTGGCTGAAGAGGCTGGGTCCAGGAAAGACTTGACTGACCAACCCTGGCCCGGAGCTCTCACATGGTTCACTGATGGAAGCAGCTACATCGTGGAAGGTAAGCGGGTAGCGGGAGCGGCAGTGGTAGATGGCACTTCAGTGATCTGGGCCAGTAGTCTACCTGAAGGGACTTCAGCCCAAAAGGCAGAACTAATCACCCTTACCCAGGCCCTCCGACTGTCAGAAAAAAAAGATATCAACATCTATACTGACAGCCGATATGCATTTGCCACGGCGCATATACATGGAGCCATATATAAATAAAGGGGACTCTTAACTTCGGCTGGAAAAGAAATAAAAAATAAAAAGGAAATACTGGACCTCTTAGAAGCCATACATTGGCCAAGAAAAGTGGAAATTATCCATTGCCCGGGGCACCAAAGAGAAACCAATCCTGTTGCCGTTGGAAACCAACAGGCAGATATAGAGGCAAAAAGACCCACTCAAGGAATTAATATCCTCCCTCTACAGAAGACCTAGGGACTGCCACTACCAAGTTCGCCTATTCTGAGAAAGACTTACAGAGGATAAATGACTTAGGACTCTCAGAACCTCAGCCAGACGGGACTTATGTCCTGCCCAATGGAAACACCGTCCTACCAAGGGAGGAGGCCAAAACTTATGTTCAGCAACTACATGGGCTCACTCATTTAGGGGCCAAACATCTAAAGAAGATAGTTTAGACTTCCCCATATTATATTTATAACCTCTCTGAGCTAGCTGATGAAACCATTCATCAATGCATACCCTGTCAGCTGGTAAATGCCTATCCTACTAGGCTTCCCCCGGGAAAAAGATTACGAGGGGACAGGCCTGGCAGCTATTGGGAAGTCGACTTCACTGAAATAAAGCCTGCTAAATATAATAATAAATACCTCCTAGTTTTCATAGACACTTTTTCAGGATGGGTAGAGGCCTACCCCACAAAAACAGAAACTGCTACTATTGTGACAAAGAAGATACTCGAAGAGATCTTCCCAAGGTTTGGCATCCCTAAGGTAATCGGTTCAGACAATGGACCAGCGTTTGTTGCCCAGGTAAGACAGGGACTAGCCAAGGTCCTGGGGTTCAATTGGAAATTGCACTGTGCTTATAGACCCCAAAGTTCAGGTCAACTAGAGAGGATGAATAGATCATTAAAAGAGACCTTGACCAAGTTGTCCTTAGAGACTGGCATTATAGACTGGACGGTCCTCCTACCCCTTGCTTTGTTCTGAGTACGAAATACTCCGGGAAAATCTGGTCTAACCCCTTTTGAATTGCTTTATGGAGCCCCTCCTCCTTTAATAGGAGTTGGTAACTTGGCAGATCCAAATGTTATCTCTTCTAAACCTCTTTATGGTAGATTAAAAACCCTTGAAACTGTCCAACGCGAAGTGTGGAAACACCTGAGAGAAGCTTATGCTCCAGGAGACCTCCAAGTTCCTCATCAGTTTCAAGTCGGGGACTCCGTCTACGTCCGCCGTCATCGGGCAGGCAACCTAGAGCCTTGTTGGAAGGGACCTTTCCCGGTATTGCTGTTGGTTGTGTCTGGCCTCTGGCCCCCCATATTATGAAGGAATAGCTTTCACCGGTGGTTATAACACCACCACCTCCCATGACTTATGTAATTGGAACACAAAAAGAAAATTAACTCTAACTGAGGTATCAGGGAGAGGAATTTGTTTGGGGACGGTACCCCCAGATCACCAGCAGTTGTGCAACCGGACCCTCCAAAGTCTCCCCTCCTCTGACACTCGTTATCTGGTACCTGACACGGGGGGATGGTGGGCCTACAATACTGGCCTCACCCCATGTCTGACTACTTCAATGTTTAATGGTTCTAAAGACTTCTGCATACTTGTTCAGGTCATACCCCGGGTTATCTATCATGACTCAGGCCCCTTTGAAGAAAACTTTAATTTAAAAATTACAAGGTATAAGAGGGAACCGATAACCTTAACTTTGGCAACTCTTTTAGGATTAGGTATAGCCACTGGCATCGGTACTGGGACAGCTGCCTTGGTCCAAGGGTCTCAGTATCTAAATGAATTAAGACCGACTATAGATGAGGACCTCAGAGCCACAGAAAATTCTATTACTAAGTTGGAAGAGTCACTAACATCTCTATCGGAAGTAGTCCTGCAAAATCGTAGAGGATTAGATTTGCTCTTCTTAAAGGATGGAGGACTCTGTGCTGCATTAAGAGAAGAATGCTGTTTCTATGCTGACCATTCAGGAGTCATGAAAGACTCCATGGCCAAACTCAGGGAAAGATTAGATAGAAGGCAAAGAGATCACGAATCGCAACAAGGTTGGTTTGAAAATTGGTTTAATAAATCCCCTTGGATCACCATGTTGGTGTCCACCTTATTGGGACCCCTTATCATCCTTGTATTACTTTTAACCATTGGGCCCTGTGTTCTGAATAGATTGGTTGCCTTCATCAGAGAAAGAATCAGTGCAGTGCAGGTACTAATGTTGAGACAACAATACCAGCCTCTAAGAACCCAAGCCTTAGATATAGAACATGAAGAAACTAGACATTAAGAGTTCTAAGATTAGAACAGGTGCAGAAAGAAAAAGGGAGGATTGTTAGAAAAGTTTTCAAGAAGCTCCAGTAGCCCAACCCCTAGCAGAGTCAGCTAACTATGACAGGCCAGAAGGTCACGTTAACCATTTCTGAACAGGAACCAAGATAAGCATCTGGTACGGGAACGACCTGACCTAGCCCTAAATATTCCCGTAAATGATCCCCCACCGAAGTCCCCCTCCTCTTTCTCGGAATTCCCCCTACCCTATAGCTTGTGGTTTTTTCCTTTAAAAACTGTGTATCTACCCTGCTTTGGGGCTCAGCTCCTCTGCCCCTTCGAGGGTTATGAGCTGAGCCCCAGCACGCTGGAATAAAGATCTCTTGTGTTTTGGATCAAGAATCGTCTCTCCGGGGTGTTTATGGTGCATTGCGGCGTTCCGGACTCAGAGTAGTGGGATTCCTCCCTGGGAGGATCTTACAAACCTTAATGATGCTGTGCTTAATGAAAGAAGCCAATTATAAAAGAACACTTGCTATGACTACATTAATACAAAATGTCAAGAACAGGCAAATCCATATATCTAGGCAAAGAGTAGATGAGTGATTATCGGCCTGGAGGAACCCTGAGTATAACCCATGCGCTGTAACAGAAAGTCACACACACAGTGTCTTATAAACAACAGAAATTTCTCACCGATCTAAAAGCTGGAAGCCAAGGATCGAGGTGCTAGTCAACTGAGTACCTGGTCAGGACCTTATCCCTTGTCCCAACACAGGAGGAGGGGTAAAGTTTTCTCTGGGCTTTCTTACGGGACACTGGCCCATCCAGGAGGCTCTGCCCTGGTGACCTCATCAGTTCTCAAAGGCCACTCCTCCCGACAGCGGCCATGGGAGTGAGGTTTGAACACAGAAGATGGGAGTACACAGAGACATTCAAACCACCGAAACGAATCCTCACCACAGAATTAGAAATTCAGGCCCAGCAGGTTCTCATTCAGTACTAGACGTTGGCAGGAAGATAGGGTGTAACTAAAACTGGCCCAGAAAGGAGGTGTGACAAGATCTGGGTGTTACAGACAGCTAAGTCAGGTAGAAATATCAGAGGCAGTCAGAGAGGGCTGGGCCCTTGGGAGTCAGAGCAAGAGAGGAAAACATGTTACAACTGTAGCTGAAGGCACATCTGTTGGAGGCCAGACCTCAAGACAAAGACAAAATGACCAGGCCTACATGTCTCCCCAAGGGCTAAGGGGTAACATCTGGTCTAATGATGTTCTCTGTAGGTGACCAAGACCCTCGGACCCATCATCTACCTAAAAAGTTCTTTGTTCTTTCCATGCACACTTGCTACATGACTTGCTCCCCCACTGGTCACTATGACCTAAGTGACTATGCTTGTAAGCTTATTGGTTGATCCTAGCTTTCAACCATGTTGCACCAGCATGGTTATGCTTTATAAAACATCCCCTGAAAAGTGGGGCCCTTGGCCACCTGTTTGGAACTCCTCCTGCCACTTAGGAGCTAAAATCTGTCCTCTCCATAAATATTTCTTACTCTTAACCTCCTCTGCTCCTTTGAATTCATTCTTTACTTTTGGGAACATGAACTGGGCAGATATATCTGACATCTAACAGGCTGAGAGTTATAATTATTTCCCCTACATCATTTAGGAGGTCCAATATCATTCTTCTATCACTGGACAATTCTCAGGACCCTACATGTAGACTTCGCTCAAGAACTTGAGCAGGTTCTTGATAGTTTTGCCTGGATAAAATGTCACTGTAAGAAACATAAAAAAGTACCAGTTGCCATTAACTGCTCCCTGTAGTGCCTCTTCATGACAGCCCACCCTATGCTATGCTGTAGGGTGTATTTTTTTTTCCCAGCCTTTTTACTCAGCCCAAACTTGCTCCGCAGGGCCCATTTTTCCCTTAGCCTTCTGGGTTTTTCCCTACCTTTAATAAATGTGAAACTTCACCACTGTTTATGCTTGTTTTGTTCAATTCCTTGTCTGGGACAGAACGGACCTAGGTATCACCTCTAAAAAGAGACACCAGCACCTCAGGACCAGTGACCCAAAAAACCCAGATGACCGGGTTTTTTGCTAGTATTTGAACAACATGAAACTATTTAAGCTTCCAAGTTGAGAAGAAACCATGAATTTGTTTGATAAACTCAACATGTTCACTCACCTCCTCGGGGAGAAGGTGAATCGTGACCTCCAATGACTACAGGGATACCGGCACCTTCTAGCTTTCCTTTCCATCTTCCAATGATGGCCACAGAATTGTCCTGGAAATGCAAGAGAAGCAGGTCAAGGACCCTTCTCAGAAGAGTCATAGTGTGACTTGTACAGGGCTGAGTCACCCCACTGGAAGTTCATAAATACCTTACTGGCATCATCAAAAACAGAGAGCTCCATGGAGCCTTCAAAGTCCTGCTGCAAAACAGACTCCAAACACTCATCCAACCACTCTTCCGCATTGTGGACCGGCAGGATAATGGACTGGAATTCAGAGAAGGGGTTAGCAGACAGAAGAGGGAAAGCGTAATTCCCACACACTGCTCTAACGTACTTCCCTGTCATCCACATGCTCATTAGCACAGGCCACGGCCTGACCTACAGAAAACCCAGAATAAGGCTTCCAGGAAAGGGCACACCCTTCTCCTAGCTCATAACATTCTTTGCTCCTTGATTTGCTACGTTTTCGATTTCCCCGACTTGTCAGACGCTTTTCAAAGTGGGGGAGGCAAGGCATGGACATGCTCCCTGATTCAATGCTAAATTCATGTTTTTAATCACTGGTCAGCGACATCACATCCCAGTTAAGCAGACACCTACCTGTCTGTGTATTTTCTAACCCACCCTGAAAATAGATACTCGGGCCCTTGCTGGGACAAGCATTTTAGCCAAGTTGGGTTTAGAGAAACTACAAGGAAGAAACCCCTTCTATACTCATATGCAGTCTTCAAAAGAGAGCCAGGCATTGTGAGCCGGGCACTACCACCGGGCCTGAGGAGTCCAGGTCTCTTCTGTTCTAAACTCCCCTTAGGGCTGGTTGGCACCAGTACTGTTTTTCCTCAGGGAGTCTCAAAAAGAAAGCAAAAACTTCTGAAGAGGTATGGAGTATAACCAGAGGGACTTGCACTTGTAACCTTAGCAGTTAGGAAAGTGGAGACAGAAGACTCCCAAGTTTGAGTTCCGTATGAGGAAACCAGCAAGATCCTGCGTCTAAACAGTGCTGGGAATATAGCTCAGCGGTAGAGCGCCTGACCCCAGTACCGCCAAAAAAAAGTTTTAAAAAAGTGAAACTTCACTACCCCAAATACATTTATGTCTTCGGTGTTCTACATTATCACACCATGTGCTGTGAAGAGCCACAAAAGCTAGTCTTTTGTCACTCCGTTTATGTCCATACAGGCTAATCTATATTTACTTTGGATTTACTTTTTCAAGGAAATTACAACGCCACATAAACGGGACTTTCGATTCGCCTCGGCCCCGATTTCCCCGAGACTGGCGACGGCCACGCTCAGGACGGGCGGGGGGAGGCCTAGGAGCACGCCGCTCCGGGGAAGGCGACCCGGGAGGGCAGCAAGCACACCTACCACGAGGGCCGGCCGGCCGGGGTTCCCGCAGCTACCAGGGCGCTGCATGAC
>NW_022900935.1:65388126-65408013 GCF_012274545.1 Fukomys damarensis
GGCCGGCCGCACCCATCAGACGCACTCCCGCGCCTGCGGTTTCACGGACGGCCATCGTGAAATGCGCCAGGAAGTGTACTTGAGCGTCTCCCACGTTCTCCTTGACCGGCTCATGACCACGGGTGCGTCTGGTGGTCTTCGCTCCTCTTTTGTGCCACCCTCAGATGTCCTTAGAGAGTCGCACATGAGCCTGGTGGCGCAGGCCTGTAATCCCAGCCCTCGGGAGGCTGAGACGGGGGTCGCTGTAGGAGCCAGCCTACGAGATTGAACCTGACCAAGAGGCGGTGAGAATGAAAAATCAAGAGACACAGAATCAGGTTAAATGCTGGGAGGCCTGAGGCTCTTCCTTTAACATAGAACCCCAAGTGCCTGGCACCGTGGCTTTATGCACTCAGACACGGGCACAAACAGAGGTCCACAGGACTCATCTGTCTCCCTACTGCCACGGTACTTGCCCAGATAAACAACAGGCTCTCAGGTGTTTCTACTCTTAGCTGCAGCGTGTGTGCTTGCTTGCCCACTTCTCAGTGCTCACCAAGGAGGCCAGTTAGGCCCCATTCTTCCCACCTGGTCTCCCGCATATTGCCCCAATTGAGGCCAGGCTGGGCGTGGGACCCTCTCTGGATAAATAAACAGTCCCACTTGAAAACAACAGAAGGCATTGGGGGTTTGAGGACTGCAGTGCTTATCAGTTAAAACAGCTGTGCTTGGAAAACTGTGGTCTGTCTTGTTAGGGAAACAACCCCTAGTAACTGCAGGAACCTCATGCCCTTATCCCACCCATTAGCCTGAGCTAAAGAAAAACGGGTGCTCTGCCCAGTACTGCCGGTGGGGTCCAGCACAGCCACATATTTTCCTGCCCTTGGGGGCCAGGGAGCCCTGCACCCCTTTGAAGCAGTGTGATTAGAACCTCTCCAGGTAGCTGAGGGCTCCCCGAGGACCTCACAGTGAGGAGGTGGACAGTGACAGCACCACAAATGTGACATGCAGTGATTACAGCTGTGCTCCTCTAACAGACATTAGCCACACTCAGGATGACTCACACTGCTGCGAGTTACTGAACAGGTCATGGTAAGCAAGTCTATTGGCATCAATTCTGCAACAAATCTGTGTGTGCGCGCAGTTCGGAGAATGGAACCCGGAACCCAAGACCTCACGCACCCTAGGAAAGTGCTCTTTTTTACCACTAAGCTAACTCCTCAGCCCTAAACCCTCCTTTAAAAAGCTAGTGTTAAATGCAAGGCAAACATTCTATACACAGTATTTTCTGTTATAACTAAGCAAACTTTTAAATCTCTGTTTAAGCACCACTTCAGATGTAATGGTTTCTACTTTGCATCTTATTTGCAAAGCCTGTTCTACAATTGGAAAGGCTTAGGCCAGATAAATAAAAATGCAACCTAATTTTCAGACTGACAGATGAAGTCTGAGAATTTGTTTCCAGGGACCCTTACGGATATAGTTTGAAATGATTTCTCTAAAAGTAACATTCTAGCTACCAGAATGCACCCTGAGCTTGAGGTAAGGGGTCAGAGATAAGGAGCTGCAGGTGGCTTCTGGCACCCAGGAGCACATAGTGTTCAAACAGGACTTGAGCATGCTTCTTTCTTGTCCATCTGCAATTTTGCTTTCCACTATCTTTCAATACAAATTTTATTGGAATCTCGTTTTTTCAAACATTCAGAACACCAAGGGGCACTGAAGAAATGCAAGGTGCTTTGGGTGCTGTTCTAAAATCAAGGAAGGTAGGGCCTGAGAATCCTGTCACAGGAGAGTCTTGGCAAGAGGGATTGGGCTGCAGGGCCTCACCCTGTCCCTGGCAAGGGACAGGGGGAACACAGGGTGTTGTCATTTGCTGGACTGAGATGATGTGGTTTTATTTTTATTTTTTTGTTCTCTTTGAATTTAATGAGTTTGCCTTAAAAGTTTAGGTAGCCATTTTACATTAAGGAATAAAAATCTTTTTAAAACAACAATACAAAGAGTGAAAGAATTTTAGCCAAATTCACACTTCTTTTTGCTATGCTTTTAACAGTTCATCTCATCCCATTTTACTGCAATGTGCAAATGCATTTGCAGCACTCATTGCAATCATGAAACTAAAGTTAAAGAAATACATATACTGTTAACAGTGGCCCTCAGAGGAAACTGATTTCCTGCTATTAAAAACTCTACAGTATACAGAAGCACTAATAATGCTGTTAATTAACCACATTCTCTTAAGAATCATCACCAAAGTTTTCTGGAAATAAGTCCTCATAAGAATTAAATATTTAAAAGGTGAAATTGTCCTTATTTTAATTTTAGCAAGGTCTTATTTTTTAATTGCTAAGAAATATTTTAATAGTTTTAAAGCAAAGACTAAGAGTCTAGATAGCTAAAATTGTACTCCTGAGTTCAAGTTTACAGATGTCTTTTGTAAGTAGTGCTCAATAAAATATCCTCCCTCCCCAGCCTCCTGCTCCAAATCTTGTGTTATTTCTTACAAAACTTTGGTCAAGAGTAGAAATATATCCAGGCAGATGTATAGCCATACAATAGCAAAAATGATAAAGCCCAACTAATTGGGTTTTAAAAATAGAAGGCAATTAAAATGTACCGAGGATTTAGCTCAGCAGTTCTGTGGCCTGAGTTCAATCCCCGGTACTAAAAAAAAAAAAAAAAAAAAAAAGCTTTCATGGGGTAATATTGAAACAGTCACCAAGGTTAGGAAAATACTAATATCAAAGTACAAATGACTACAATGTTAAAATAGACAAAAACTACTATACAAGAGCCTCTTCTAGAATTAAAAATAACACAACACATGAGTCAGGATGAGTTTCCTGTTCTCATGAATTTTAGTCTTCATATTTATAAGGATGGTTATGTTGACATCCAGTAGAGTTTCTTAGGACATCTGAGGAAATATCATTCCAACTTTGTAGGGTGGGTCTTCTCCAAGGAACCTCTTGATCCTGGTCACATAGTGGTCACTGTACAATTCAAAGTAGTGCAACTGCCATGATGTGCTGGGGCATGAAGACGTATCCAGTGTACAGAGCCATGCCCACAACAGAAACCAACATGGAATTGAACACCGTCCACTCCCAGGGCTCCAGCATGTAGAGCGCCGTGACCAGCAGGTACTGGTAATAGAACCAGGACATCTGCTTCCAGGCCCACGCCAGCCCCATCCACACCATACCCCTCCTGCAATGAAGCCGCAGGTCTGATGGTGTGGTTTTAAATCAGAGGGAAGGGAGGTGGAGGAGAAGGATGGGCAAAGTCACATGGGCACCCAAAGGGGAAGAACACAAAACTCTCAGCTTTGGGCTCACTCTATGGGCAGTCACTTAATTTTTCCCCGTTGTGCAGAACGTTGGTGAATTATGGCTGTGTTCAGGGGACCCAGTGCTGATTCCCTGGAGCTTGCAGTGGGGCAGACCAGCTGTTGTGGTCATGTCCTGTCCCCCAAATCCAAGGGTACAGTGCTAGGAGGTGGGGTTTTAAGAGATGACTAGGTCACAGGGGCCACAGGATTAGTGCCTTATACGAGAGCCTTGCAGGGGCCTTTTGTGTGTTCTGCCACCAGCAGACCCATAGAAGAGGCCCTCCCCAGACATGGAGGGTGCTGGCCTTGCCCTCGGACTTCCAACCTGCGCGAATGTGAAAATAAAATTCTGTTGTGTGTAAATTATCCAGAATAAAGCATTTTGTTATAGCACCTTAAATGGACTATGACACCAGGTCTCCAAATTGAAGAGCTACACAGCCTCCCCCCCGCCACCACCCAGGAATATTTGTGGCTGCAGTCTGATCACGACACAGTGGCCAGGTCGCATGGCGGCTTTACAACCTGTTGATCACATCTGCTCAGAGGGCAGCTTGGAGCTGGGTGACATACCACAGACTGTGGGACAGTACATGGTCTGAAATCTCCACTGAGCTTCAAGAGCGGCCCCAGAAGCGGGTGGGCAGAATGGTGGCCGCACAGACCAGCACCCGGACCCCGGGCTTAACCTGAGTCATGCAGACTACACGAGGCACTGCAGGGACGAGGGTCTTACATATTAACTGATTCAACGTTTAGCCAGAGAGTGAGGTGTGAGGTGAGGGAGGCATTCACACGGCTCAGTACCAGCACAAGTGGAGTCGGGGCAGGCTGCTGTGGCCCTGAGCTCCAGGCCTCACATCACAGCCCCAGCCCTTGTCCAGAGTGGGGTGGCCATTTTCCAGGGCTGGGGCAGCCGTAGACCACAGCGCATGGCAGTAAATACACCCCGGGTGTGGTCCAGCCCAGTTGAAGAGCACTTAGCCTCTTCCTTTGGTGACCTGTCAAGAACCTCTGGGGAAGACCTTGCAGCAGGGGCCCCAGAGAAATCTTGTCAAAAGTGGAAGCCGGGGCCCCTTCCTAACACCATCGCAGAGACCACCCTGGCAACACCATGCTCCCACCTCCAGCTCTTGGGGGAAAGCTGAACCCCTCGGGCGTGTTTTTCCAACGTTAGATACATCACCTGGTGCTAACGAGCACAGCAGATTTTTCTATTGTGAAGGCGTGGGACATGTTCCTGTCCATGTCAGGAGGGCATGAGCCTCTGAACACAGGAAGCTGTTCAGCCCGGGCTGTGTTCGTCAGGTGGAAGACGTGACACTGCTCTGGATGACATCCTAGATGTCCCCAAAAACCTCGTGGGCTAATAGGTGGGGCTTTTAGGAGGTGACTGGATCATGGAGTATGACACTTGTCAGTTTATAGCTAAATGTGCTTTTGGAAGGTGGAGCTTGGCTGGAGATGGGCCACATAGTTTTGGCCTGAAAGGGGCTATCTCCCTCCCAACTCCCCCTTTATGCTGTCTACTTCCTGTCTGTCATGCCAGCAGCAGTCCTGCTGCACCATGCCCCTTTGCTGTGCCGTCCTGCCTTGGAGCCAGTGACTGTAGACTGCAACGTGAGCTAAAATAAACCCCACTTCCCTAAGTGGTGAGTGTTGGGTATTTTGTCTCAGGGAGGAGGAAAGTAACTAAGACAGACACTCAGCCAGAGGCTGTTCAGCCTGGGCTGACGGTGTCAGGAGGAAGATGAGACACTGGCTGCTCCTGTTGTTTCCTACAACAGGCAGATGTCTAAGCCAGCCCAACAGTGGGGCTCAGCAAAACAGCTGGAAGCTGGCCCACTCACACGCGGCTCCCAGGCATCTCCCACCCATCTATACACCAGAGGAGGCACATCTGGCTGTCATCACTTCAGAATCATTTCAGGTGCTATTGTGCCCCACAGTGGCTCCTGCTGAAAGTCTACTAGGTGGGAAGCTTCAGTTCCTCCTCCCAGACTTGGGGCAGGCTCCCCAGCTCACCCCAGCAGCCATACTGAAGGCCAAGAGGCAGTGTGGCTGCTTATCAGGGCCAGGTCTCAGAATACCTGTGCTGTTGTCCCCCAGAGACAGACAGAGACAGAGACACACCAAAGGCTCCCCTTCCCTCTCATCAGGTGGTCAATTCTCCAGGGTCCTGAGAAAATCCTGGGCCCAGGCCTTCATGGAGACACCCCAGTGGAGCCCATGGGTGCTGGCTGCCTCTCCTTCCCTGCCTGACCGTCTCTGGCCCCAGTGTCCAGGGAACAGAAACACTCCATGTGCAAAGTCCTGACTCAGGCTCTACTTCTGGAATGGGGCTGGGGGATACAGGCCAAGACAAACATCCTACAGGTTGGTTGATGCTCACATGGAATCCACACTGAACGTCTGCCTGCTGTTAATTAAATGCTTCCTGCGACAGGAACCTCATCCCTTCCTGCAGTGGGGCCAGGGACAGAGTCCAGGCTCTGGCATGGGGTCAATCATATTGTGCTGGGCTTTAATGAGATAATATTTGAAAAGTGCCTAGCGTTTAGGAAATGCTTAGTCAGTGGGACTTCCTGCTTCTTCCACAATTTCTGGCCATGCAGACTGGTTACGAGTGCTGCCCTGGGTGAGGTGCTGGGCAGGGCTGATTCCTCCATAGAGACACACAGAACTGTCCCATACCTCTCTTATAAGACCGAACTGTGAGTGTGTGTAGAACAGCATAATCCCAGCTTCCCGAGTCCCGGCTTCTTTCCTGGGATTCACCCACGAACCCGGGAGATCCCGTCACATCCTCAAACAACTGCCATGGCTCCCAGGAGCTCCCTGTGGAAGGGGCTCCTCTCCCAAAGCCACACTTCAGAGGTCACCCACAGCTCTCCAAGGTCATGACCCAAAGGGGATCAGGGCTGTCCACGACCAATGGCTGTGCTGGGAAATGGGAAGGGCTGGTGGGCTCTCGGGGCTGAGAGCAGTCACCTCCACAGCCATGGCCTGTGGTGTGGGGGTGTCCCAAGGGAAATGAGTACACTGTGGAAGAAGGCAGGACAGGGACATCTTGCTGGCCCTGCTCTCCTGAGGTGCCACCCTGAATTCTACCTTCATGGGTGGTCTGACCCACTGTGGCTGTGGGGCACCATACCCCTTGGCCAACCTCTAATCAGGTACACACCTTGCAGGGATCATTCCCCAGAACACAATGCAAAGTTCCTTCATAGCCACTGTAATTCCGCAACAGGCCTAGATGCTAGAAACACGTGTTGAAGACAGATTTCACGGGGCCACGTCCATGCCATGCCCCAAAGATTACATTTCTAAACAGCATGGGCTGTAGTCCTTGTACGAAACATCAAATCCAGCTGAGGCACAACCGACCTTTAAAAGAGTACAGGGGTAGAAGGAAGCCATATGCCAATACACTGTCCAGCACAGGTGGGCTCCCTTGAGACCTGGTCTATTCTTGGGGTGCTCTGGCCACCACATGTGGTTGCCTATGGCCCAGATGCTCCTGACCTCTAAGCAGCAACCCTTCCCAGCCCTGTTGAGGTTAAGTCTGTCCAGCAATGGGGAAAGGACGCCTGTAGGTCTGAGTCTCAGGCTGTCACAAGAAACTGTGCCCTTGAACTCAGCCTTTGCTGAGGGTGCACACAGCTGATTCTTACCCTGGGCCTAGTGGTCCCTTTATTTCCAGACTTTGGGTGTGTTTGGTCTAGACCAGTAGCGAGTCTACTTCAGGCTTCAGCATGGTGGGGCTGCTCCTTGGAGAGACATGAACAATAGGCTACTTGTCCTTGTGCTGGGAGCCCATAGCTTAGAGGGGCTTCTAAAGTGCAGGTCAAGACCATAGGCTTGCTGTAGTGAGCTAAGTCTGCCCTGTGGTGAAGGCACCAAGTTGTGAGCCTTTGGTTGGCTTTGCTCACTGTGCTGTGTGGTGAAGCGCATTTCTACTGCGGTCACTGCCACAGTCTGGATGGAAAGGTGGGACGCAGCTACAGTGCTGGGTGGTGTGCACTGTCTCCGCGAGGGGTCCTGTGAGCACAGAGGGGCCGCACCAGGGGAGAAGCTGAGACAGGGTGAGCCGGGCCCAGGCTGAAGCAGGAGTTTGGCTTCTCCAGCCATAAAAGGTACAGGGTGGATCAAGTGCTCCCCTGAAATCCCTGGGTGCTCATGTTGAGGAAGATGCTGCTATGAAAGGGTGGGTGGATGGGAGTGCTGGGCTGCTAGGGCTCCACTCTTGGGGGCTCCTACAACCAGCCTGCATGTGGATGGCCCCTTGAGAGCCTGCTCATCTCGGAAATGTCAGTGCAGCAGGGGCCACGGCAGCAGTGGCAGAAGGGGAGGAAGGGCCTCCTTGGGCCTGTGCATACATATGGAACACTGATCAGGCGGAAGCTACAGATAGCCCTGGGAAGACACAGATGAAGGGCCTTTCAGTGCACTCAACTGTCCCTGCAAGCTGGAGGAATGCTCAGTGGCCCTTTATCTACAGAAACACCAACTTTAGGTTCTAAAAATGAATTATCGAACTTATGGGCTACAACCTGTCTGTCTCCAGTGGGTTTGGATTTCTCTGAACTCTTTGGCCCTAGCTCTGGTTTCCCCTCAAGCTCAAGCCACCTGTGGGGCCAGAGCCAGCCCCACACACCTGCCACACCTCCTGGTGCCCCACACCACTGGCTGGCCCCCAGGATGCTGGCAAGTGTGACCCATCACCTGCAGACCCGCCACTGTAGCCCCCAGGCCTTGGTCACTGCCAGCCATGTGTCTGCCGGGCTCGTCCTCCTCTGGACCTTCCTGCCTCCTCCTCCCCCAAGCCCAAGAGCACAGGGCTTCCTTTCCAAAATGCAAATCCAATCCGGTCCCACCCAGAGGGCAGCTTTCTGTGACACCCCCCTCTTCGGGATATGTGGCGGTCCCACACTGACTATCCCCCTCTATGAACTGGTTCAAGCCACCCCCGACTCCACCCCTCTGGCCCTGGCTGCCTGCTTGCCCCTTCTGCAGGAAGTCCTTCTATTGAGTGCCCTCCAACTCTGACTTTAAATTGCTGGCTCCGTGGGGGCAGGGACAGGGTCCTTTTTTGTCCTCTGCCAACTCCTTGTGGCTGGCAGAGACCAGCGATCACGTGAGCTGGTTGCTGGTACAGGGCCAGGGTGCTAAAGCCAGGAAACATCCCAAGCAGCAGGTTGGGGAGGGGTGGCCCTCAGGATGGCTGCTGGAGGGTCTTGCTAAGCTTCCTGAGAAGCAGGGCCTGGGTGGGCTCCTCATACTCGTGGGGCTTTCAGTGGCCCCAACTCCAGGGCTGCTCCAGGACCAGGCAGGCTGGCCCCGTTAGCACAGAACACATGGCCATAAAGCAGTCTCCCCCCACAGAGGAGGCCACATTCCCACTCTCCCTCCCTGCAGTAGCTAAAATGCTGTTTATTTGCCGGCTTTTAGTCAGCTAGGTCCACAAAGGCCTGGCCTGTGGGCGGTGCTGTGACCCTACCCAGCCCCGGGGCTCAGAAACAAATGCCGGACACTCCGCCAGATCCAGAGTAAGACTGTGCCTACGCTGATATCCACTTCGACACAAAGAATAACTCAAAATCTCCAGTACTTTTCAGCTGGGTTTCACAGAGGCCCAGTCTGTACACTGGTTTGAAGTGTCCGGTTGCCTCAGTCAGCAGGGATGGTAAAGTCAGGTAGTGACCCATGCTCTCCCTGAAGTTACACTGTCTAGGTCTATGGCCAGTGGGCTTCTGGCCAGTGCCTCCTGCCTCCTGCCTGCTGCCTCAGATACGCCCGGTGGGAGAGCACAGTGAATGTAGGCAGTATTGGACTTCTGGCTTCACTGGCCGTGCTGTCCCTGTCCAGGCACTGTCAACCCCAGACAGGTGAGCAGAACCACATTAAGACTGTGCTCCTCGGACAGCCAGGCCCTTTATGCCAACATTGCTGCGGTGTTGCGTTTCCCAAGCAGGGAGACCCTCAGTAGTCCCTCTGCAGCAGAGCCGGGCCTGGCTCCTGCTGTTCTTCAGAGTTCTATTCTGCCAAAATGAACAGAACCCTATGCAAATAGGAACAAGTTAGATTTTTTAAACAAACACTCCAATCCCAGGGTATCTTAGAACATGTCTGTCAAGGACACGAAATGCTGCCTCGGTGCCTGTCAGCATTACTGTTGTGCTTTGTGAATTACGAATGCAAGAGGATAAAAGACAGGAGCCAGCAGCGTTGGACAGACCCTGCTGGTAGGAGGGACCTTGGTCCCTGGGCACTGTGGCTCCTGCCAGTCTGTCTCAGGCTAAGGATTTGTGCTGCTCCTGGCCAGCCAACAAATCCCATTTGTAACCAATCACCGACAGATCTGTTTGTTCTCTGCCTACCTGTCTTAGTCTGTGTCTGTGTCTCTCCGTGAATCCTGCGGGCTGGGTAATTTATAAAGAACAGAAGCTTATTTGGCTCATGGTTCTGGGGGCTGGGGAGCCCAATGCTTGGTGCTGGTGGAGGCCTCACATGGCTGGGGTGGCACATGGTCAGACAGGACAAGCAGCCAGCTCGGGTCTCTCTGCCTCCTTTTTCTCCCCTCCTCTTCCTCCTCCTCTTCCTCCTCTCCCATGCTCCCCTCCCTCCTCCTCCTCTTCCTCCTCCTTCCTGCTGAGACCAGGTTATGCTGTTACCCAGGCTGGCCGGTGCACTGGACTCTGCCAGCACTCGAGCCTCATGGGAAACATCAGGCTAATGGGCTGGGGTGCAGGGTGTGGGTGTCCACATTGGCAGGATCCAGCAAGTCCCTTCTTGGACTGGCCTCTTCTCCAGGGCTTTTCCCACACTGCGGATGCCAAGAACCCGTTGCTGGCCACCAGGGAGCTTGGGCCCAGGTTTGCAGCACGAAGCCCACGGAAAACCGCTCACCTCCTGCTGACCTGGCTCACCATTTCTAGCTGTGCCCTGCCTTGTTGCCTGAGTGTGACTGTGTTCACCCTCCACCTCTGAGCAAGGTGGACCTCAGACAAAGAGCCCCTTTGGCTGAGCTTAGCACCTGACCTTAGTCCTTCGGGAACGAGGCAAGCATAGGGCAGGTCAGCTCAGCTCAGCTCCAAAATGACAAGGTACAGTAAACCCAGAACCGAGGCATCTGGGCAGTGTGCTGCACTGTGGCTGGCAGCTGTGGCTGTGGGGGAGACAGTTATTTTTGCCTTCAGAGGCTTAGTACTTCCTGCCTAGACATTTTTGGAAGCATAGGAAACACGAGGTTTGGCTAAGGGAAAGTGCTTCCCGAAATCCAAGCCTTCCACCAGGGAGTGTGTCCAGACATGGCTCTTCTACCTCGGCCCCCGGATTGAGGCAGGCAAGCAGGACAGCAGAGTGTCAGACTCAGAATAGGCAGCGTCCCTAATTCACTGTTTTCAGGAGGAAATACCTTGATGTTTACCTAAAATCATGATTAGAATGATGAATGGTAAAGCAGCTTATGATCTTCAAAAATCACGTGTACAGTAGAACAGGAATACGTGGTAAGACCCAGACAGCCTGGCAGCGTGTGAGGAGAAGCCCATGCTGCCCCTGTCCTTGGCCAGGTCAGCTTAGATGGCCCTGGCCACCTCATGGGTGCTGGGCATGCGGTCCTGCCCGCCGATGAGAGCTGGACCAGGGCTGCAGGGTCAGGCTGTTCCTGGACAGGCATTTCCTGGGAAGTGGGGAAGACTGTTCTGGCAGCAGTGTCCTTCCCTCCGACATGAGCCAGTGTGGGTGCTGGAGGCTGACGGCCTGGGGGTGTGGCTGACCCTGAGCTGGGGCCATGACTGAAGTTCATCCGACATCCTGTCCCTGCATCTGCTCCCACACATGACACCTGCCTGCACACACCTGCACATGCCTACACATACCTACATACACCTGCACACCATACCAGTTTGTCCAGAGGCTTCTCACCAATCCTCAAGACAGGGGAGCTGGCATCAGGGCTGAAGCTGAGCCATAGGGACAGAATCTTCAGGATAGCTCTGGCTGGTGTTCATGCCCTTAGAGGGACATCCCAGAGATTGTGACCTTCTAATCCAAGCAGTGGGACCCAGCACCAAGGTGAACAACAGGGTCCACTCCCACAGGATAGTTCCGCTTGCCCAGCGCCACCATTCACAAGATTGTCTTTAGAGCCAGTGTTTGCTGGAGCTCATATCCTCTGCTGGTCAAAACTGCCTGCATGCATAGCTGGAGCCAGAGCGAGTGGGTCACTGTCTTAGGGCACTGCCATTGGACACAGAGTGGGGCTGCCCCGCTGCTGAACCTTCTAGGGGACAGCGGCAGGACAACGGGTGGACACCGAAGACCTGGTGCCTACACTGCCCCTGGTGAGCACTGCTCTGACCATCTCCCGAGGACACTGGTCAGCTACTCTGATGTGGTCTCATTATGGGGTGGGGGTTGTGGGCCTGAGACCCTGGAAAGGGCCACAGGGGTGTCAATGCTTGAAGGTGAGTGGGAAAAAGGCCTGGGGACAATCAGACGCTGGTGCCCCTTTGCTGGGCTTGGAAGACTCAAGGACAGTTGACATCCAGAGGAGCCGCAGAAGGTCTTCCTGCTGGCCCCGGCTCGCCTTCACTCACTGTGCTGGCCAGTGCCTCTCTAGACTCCACATCCCTGGGCCACAGCAGCCCAAGGAAAATAAGACCACCCCACCCAGTCCCAGGGTCTGTGATCTGCCGTTTGGAAATTTGGTTTGAAATTCAGATCCTGCCCCATGCACAGCCCAGGGGGCCCAGGGAGCACTGCAGACAGGCTGTGGGGTGATAGGACCCCTGTTCTTTCTCAGCACCTCCAGGACAATCTGTCTTTCTTTTTTCAATAAGCCCATTCATATTTATAGTTGAAATGTATCTTTTAAAACATTTTAATTAGGTCTCTAATCTTGAGTCATGTCTTTTCCACCTTGTTTTCTCTATGACACACTGCAAGGCAAGCAGGAGGCCCCTTAGACGTAGTGGGAACGTGCCGAGTCCCACAGGTTGTAGGATAGGATGCTGGATTCTGGGGCCTCCGGAGGACAAAACAGACTGACCCCAGCAGGTCCTGAGGAGGGGCAATCCTAGTGGCTGCACGGTGACGAGTCAGAGCAGCTGAGGTCTAGGCTGGGCGGTAAGGGAGAACAGGGATGAAGTCTAATCAGGAAGGAAGAAAGCAGGAAATCTTACTGCTGGCCGGGCTGTACTCTCCTCTGGGCCCTGGCAGCCCCCTGGGGTCCTCAGCTGCCCCGTGGGGTTGTCAGTCCATCCGGATGGGTGCCTGGCCTTCCTCTGGTGGCTCACACTAGTGGTGGACTCTCCTGGAAATATCCCGGAGCCCTGGGCTGCCTCTTGGTCAGCAGCACCACACCTGGAGTTGTTTTTTGGGTCAATGGTGCAACAGTGTGCCCCAGAATGTGGAGTGATTTCTTCCCCCCACCGCCCCGTATGGAGGATTAAATTCAGGGCTTTCACATAGAGCTCCGCCCAGACCTTTCTAAAATTTAATTTCCTGTTTTGAGACAGTCTTACTAAATTGCTAAGTTGCCCTGGCTGGGCTTAAACTTCAAATCCTCCTGTCTCAGCTGCTCCGAGCCCTGGGATTATAAACACGCACCACTACACCTGACTCTTCTTTTCTTAATCATGTGTTTTCTTGGGCCAGAGATTTAGTTCAGTGGTGCTGTGTCTGCCTTGCAACTTTAAGGTCCTGGGTTCGATCCCCCATACCAAAAAAAAAAAAACTTTGTTTTCTTAATCACAACAGCAAAATCTGATTACTATGAGAATGAAAGACTTCTCCCATAGTCACACCTCTTGACCATGCCTCAGTCCTACTCATAAGCCACTATATGTGAGGATCTGTGACGCTGTTCTTCTCCCCCTTTCATGCCACAGCACTATCCTTCACCACTAGTGACCCTGGTGAGCCCTTCCGCGTGGCTGTGTGCTGCTCCCCCCACCCAGGTCAGGCTGTGGACGATGCCTTAGCCCACCTCCTCACCTCCCACAGCACTGGGTACTCCCCTTAACAGATGCAAAAGCGGGGGCTCCCTGTCCAGGGGCCCTGCAGGAGTGTGGCCTCCAGCGGCACTGCCCCAGACAAGTCAGACTGACTGCCAGTCATGGTGGGAGGGGCCGCCCTGCACCTAGAGGCCTGTGGACGGCAGAGCTTCTGTGTGGGGAGCCTGTCTGGCGAGAGGGGAGGGGAGGGGCCAGGGCTGAGAGGTTTTGCTGACTTGGGCTGGGTCATCTTATTTGAGCCTGACTCAAGGGCTGGAATGTTCAGTTCATGTCCCTGGCCCGATGGTGGCTTTGGAGGTGCAAGGTTCCCCAAATCCAGTTACAGGGGGAGTAGATAAAAGCCAGGGCCCAGGTTTGGCTGCCTTGTCCTGGGCTGCTGGAGCCAGAGCTAGATGCCACGTTACAGTGTGGGGCTCCATACCTGTGTATACGCCAGAGGAGGGGTTGCCCTCCCTGCACCCTCGTAGTGGCCAGCAGGTCTCCAGCCAGCATCTCTTGTATGCCCAGGACTGGGCTTCCTTGAGGGCGGCCTCTGGCCAAGCTGAGGCTATACAGAAGGGTACATCTGTGTCGCCATGGCCCTTCCGCCTCATTCCCGCTCAGTGACGTTGGGCCGCCTGGGTCCTGCCACCCCTCAGCGCAGCATGCGCCACACCTGCCCTCACCTCCCGACAGTGGACCCCCTGCCAGACACCACAAAAGTGAAGGATCCCATGTCTGCACAGCACTCTCCACGGTCAGCCACACACTGACCCAGCCCTGCACGCTGCTTCAGTCATAAACAGCCCTGGAGCCGGAGGCTGTGGGACACAGGAAGGTGCACACACAGACATGGCTACCGTGTTGGGGACAGATGCTCTGACACAGCTGCACGCCCACCCACTGCCTTCCGAGCCCAGCTCTGCCTGAGTCCTCTCAGCAGGGAGTCCTTGGCAGTTGGAACCTAGTCCTGTCCTCACCACCTCAGCGTGAGTGGCCCTGTCCCTGTCCTTGACCCTGTCCCCCTCGCGTGGCTCACCCTCTACCCAGGGCCACAGGCCTGGCTCTCAGCCCCTCCAGCTGGGGGCAGTCTCGAGCTGCCTGCTCCCTGCCTAAGAACTCAGGACAGGTCTGGACGGGCTGATGCCGTGGGTTGGGACTATTCCACTGGGCCTCCGGAGGAGCTTGTTTATGGCTGCCCCCACGCGCTGGGCTGAGTCACCCAGGCGTAGGGCTGGCCGCCCACAGGCTAGCCCAGAACTGACAGCCAGGAAGGGCCTACCCTGGGGCTCTTGGCTGGAATCTTGCCTGCCAAGCCCAGCTGGACAGCTGCTGGGTGGTGACCACACCATCTATGGTCTACCTTCCTCACCTGTGGCCAACATCTGGACTCTCCAGCCTCTCCCAGTGACCATGGCTTGGAAGGGTCTGGGTCCATTCAGTGTGGGCACTGCAGACTGTCTTGAGCCTCAGAGGAGCCTAATTTCTGGGTTAGCAGATGTTGACCAGGCCAGGCACAGGATCATCGTCCCTCACCTGTCCTGGCTGCCAGTAGGCACAGCTGGTCCTCAGCTTCCTATTTCACTAAACCTTCCTATTTCACTAAACCAAAGGCCACAAAGGCAGGGAAGAGCATGTTCTTCCTCTTGTTATAAACTTGCTGGAAAGTAAGAGTTTTGATGGTCTCTGGAATCACAGCACTGTTCTGAGTATACCCAGAGTAGCCGTAGAAGCCCCAACCCTCATCTTATTCTGCAGGGCAGTTCCAGGTGGGCCCAGGCAGAGATGCTTCTGGGATTCATGCCCAGATGGGCTCAGCTGCCAGGACGGTGCCTGCCAAGCACAGCCCTCAGCCCTGGATCTCTGAATTCTGTGGCCTCCCCAGCTGGTTGTGGGGATACCACCTTCAGTTCCAGGTGGCCCAGCCCCTGTATGAGGGCACAGATGTCATACTGGCTCACACTTTGCCACACTGAGGGGCACGCTGATTTCCTGTGTGGCTCCTTGGCTGTCCATATCACCAGGACAGCACAGCTTGGTGGACAGGGCTCCTGCTCAATATTTAGGGCAGAAATGTCATGACCTCTGCATGCCCCAGTGGGGAAACAGCTTGGGGAATTTTGAGTGTGTGTGCGTGCGTGCGTGTGTGTGTGTGTGTGTGTGTGTGCATGCGTGCTCGTGAATGAAACAGATGTGCAGCCCTCAGCACTGGAAAGTTGCAGGAAAAACTTTCCGCTTCGGCGAGGTTCTGCAGTTTCACGGCACAGCCTGGACATCATCAGTGGTGGCCATGCGGCGACATCCCTCTTCTTCCCTAAGACAGCGGGAAGCTGATTCCTCCTGGGAATATTTGCTGTATGTCTCTTCTGGGATGAATAGTCTGGGACCATCTGAATAGTTCTAGGTGAGTGCAACCCTGCTGTATGTAGAGGCTGACTGGCCAGACTTCTTATCTTGACCTCTACGGTCTGATGGCCTCCCCACACTCTGCTCTGCTGGCTGTGTTCACTTCTCCCTGTGTCTTCCTCTTTGGCTGATGCCCTTAGCTTCTTCAGAACCTGCCAACCACTGTGGGTATCCTACAGGTTCCCTTGGGCTGGGCCATGTCCTTGGCCCTCCAAGCCAGCTCTTGTGATGAGCTGGTCCTTTACTATACCTTTTCCTGGCCAGGGAGCAATTACCTGGCCCCCAGCTTTGCCAGCAGCCCCTGGGAGCAGGAGAGGTGCTAGTGCCAGGCCGAGGAAGGTGTATGCATGGACAGCTTAGCACTGCAGTGTGCATTCCACTGGCCTGGCCCAGGATCCACTTGAACTTCCAGCTGTCACCTCCAGGACAAATTCACCTTCTGACATGGTTGGGCCCCTCCTGAAGCTGCCCCTGTCCCTGTGGGGAGGTGTCTCAAGGGACTTCCAGTGACCGGCAGGTTAGGTCACTAAAGCTCCTCACCTTGGGGGCTGTGGTCACTCATGGGCAGCAAGAGGGTGAGGAGCTGCCAAGTCCAAGGTCAATGTAGCAACTGGCACAAACAACAGTGATGATCAAGAGGGATAACAATACCATGAGAGCTGAGCTGCTGCGGGTACGCCCAAGGCCACACACCTGCCAGAGTCTGTCTGGACTCCATTCCGGGCTGTGAGGTTCAAAGCCCACACTCAGCCCCCTCGAGGCAGCCTCTCAGCCCCAGCCACGCTGGCAGCAGCTGTCTCCCTCCCACTCTCTCTGACACCAAAACCTGCCAGCACATTAGGATGGGGCGGAGGAAGGTGGAGACTGCACTGGGTTACTGGGTTGAGGCGGGCTGGGCCTCCTGGGATGTGTCACGTTGTAATTACATGTTGCACACTGCAGTTGCCAAACACTGAATTAGAAGTGTTGGCTCTCGGAGCATCACTTGACCACAGTTACGATAATTACGTCCCTATGAGAAGGTCAGCAGTGACCTCGAGGGGAGGCTGGGTGACGGGATGACTTGGAGAGTTAGAACATGTGCACTGGCATTCTCGAGCGAAAGCTGAGGTCTAAAGCAGGGGCCATGCCTAGCCTTGTGCTGAGAGAAAATCCCTGGCTGTGTTTGGAGGAAAGTAAACATTGTTCTTTGAGCTTCCAGTTTCTGGGGAGATGGAGACCTTCAAGAAGTGGCTTCAGGGAATGGCCACTTCGGATAACAACAGCCAAAAGCTCACATGTGGAAGCTCAAAACTACAGGCATTCAATCTGCTGGGCTGCATCTGTGGCCCCCGAGACTCTGCCCTGGGTACGGTGGGGAGCCCATCATGCTGCCCTCCACTAACGGAGAGACTTCTGTCCTCAGCTCCCACCAGAGGTGAGGTGGCAGTGACACCAGCAACTTACATCACCTGGAAAGAGATGTGAGGGGTTCACCAACACCCTCCATACCCCTGGCCTCTGTGAACTGCCTGAGCCTCAGCCACATGCTGCCCCAGGTCCTGTGTGGACCAAAGTATTGAGAGAGACTGAGAGAGGCCTCTAGTCCACAGCCCACGCTGAGTCTCCCTTGTTCCGGAGCCAAGTGGTCACAAAGGGGTCTGAGCCAGGTGGCCAAGGCATAACGGTCCATGGCTGAGTGGACCAGAGCAGCCTGAGCCTTCACTCCTTTTCGCCTATCCACCTGCCTCCTGGACACGTGTCCCTGATAAGCTCTCAGGAAGCTTGGTACCCTACTGGGTCTGAGGCCTCCCACATCCAGGGGCCAGGGTGACATCTGCAGCTCAGCTGTGTGTGCGTAAATCCAAGACTCGGGTCATACTCCTGGGACCCCTCCAACACTGGCAGACTCAGCGTGGGCTGTGGACTAGAGGCCTCTCTCAGCCTTTATGAATACTTTGGTCTGCCTTCTGCTCTGCCGCCTGAGGGAGGACTGAGCACATTTACCCACATACCACACTGAGGGTGCTGCGGGGGCTGCTGTCACCGGAGCCCACCATCAAGCAGGACAGTAATGGCTCAGCCCTTCCTTACTTGCCATCATCCAGAGTGAGGTGCCACCTGGGCCCCCAGACTCCCAGACTCCCTAATACAGGGTGATTCTGGTGGGCTTGGACTCTTGCTGTTTAGCTCAGCTGGTATCCTGTGGATTGAGAGGGTGTCCCATACCTTTTGCAGACACTGTGGGGACCACTGAGGAGTTGGCTTTTCCTGCCACAGGGGCAGGAGGGACATTGCGGAGCTCCTCCTGGATTTAGCCTGTGAGAGGCCCCCTTGGAGGAAACTCCATCCTGGAACAGCACAGACTGAGCCATTTCCTGGGAGAAGCTCTCAGAGGGTCCTCTGACAGGGGCTGACCATGACTCTGTTACCAGTTCTGCTGTCATGCCTGCACCCCAGGCTGGCCCGCAGGTGAAGAAGAGTGGAACCTGGGAATTCCTGCTTCAGGGACCCTCCCAAAGTGCCTGTGTCCTGGAAGGCAGGGGAAAGGTTCCTTCCCAATATTCTAGGTAATTCTTCCAAGAACCCTGCCAGACAAATATTCATTCTTACCATAGATTTTAAATCAGTAGATTTATTATTCAGGTTTACAGAAAAATCGAGCAGGTAGACAGAATTCCCCATACATCCTTTACCCCAGCCTGTTAACATCTCGCCTGTATGTCTTATGATCCATGGACCAAGGTGGATACATTATAAAGGCCAAAGCCTACACTCCATCTGTGTTCGGGGGTTCTGACAAGTGCACAGGGCCTCTATTCCCACACTCTGATCCTTATGTCAGGCCAGCCCTCTGCGCACAGGGTCCCAGCAGCCTGGACAGCTCAGCGACAACAAGGGGTCAGGTCACTGCAGGTCATTAGCACTTGTGTCTGCACTGGACACTGCCTCCTTCCAAGGAGCAATGGTCTGGACTCTGGCAAGCCTTCCAGGGTGGATGGGGCCTGGTGGGCGGTGCGCAAATGGCTTACTCAGCTCTGCAGAGTCCTGGGCAGGAAGTGCTGCTGGCACAGAAAGTGGCTGCAGTTTGCAGATGTGCCACTGGCAGCTCCTTTCCAGGCAAGCTGGCGGCTCTACTTCCGGTCTTCCAGCACTTCTGCAGCTCAGTACCTTCAGCGACGGGATGGGCCTGAGCTCCAAGGTGGTTTGGTGGCCTGCAGGCACTGAACGCACGGGTGTGTTGCCTTGAGTCTGCCCTGATGTGCTGGGCAGGGCCCCGCTCTGGGCCTTGGGCTGGGTAGGCTGCCCTGCTTCACTCCAGTTCCAGACTCTTGAACTGGCTCCCCAGATCCCTCTTCCTACCCCAGCTCTCCTGAGGGGCTGCAGCTCCCTGCCTGTGCCAGCTACTACCCCGTATACGAACTCAATTCTTGCCTCCCCAGGCCCGGTACAGTCACCACCTGGTAAGCCTGGACTTCCAGGCCTCTCATCACCGAAAGGTGCAGGTGACAAGTTCATCCCCCAGAACCGCTGGGATCTGCCTGGCTGCCTGCCGCTCCCGCCTTGCACTTCCTTCGGCATAAGGCTCTGAACCAGGGGAGATGCTCCTTTCCAGCCCCACTGGAGGCCCTGCTGGTAGTGGCCAGGTGCCCACATGGAGTTGGAAGATGTTGGAACGACTCCACTCACCAGTTGTGTGCTGCTAGAAACGAGCTTGCTGCAGTTCTGCCCTGAAGGGTGGACAGTGACAATGTCTAGGATAGCCTGAGTTGTCAGCCTAGAGTGGGGGGTTACGACTGACACCTAGAATAGGGGCCGAGATGCTGCTAAAATTCCACAATGTCGGGACGGCCCACTGCAAATAACCAACCGACCCTACACCTCATCTTTGGGTCTGGGAAGACAGCACCAAGCCAGGGGAGTCGGGGGAGTGGGACAAGGGCTGGCGGTGGCCACAGGGCCCTGCGCTCTGTGGTGATGTCTAGCCCAAAGGGGGCCTCGGGCCCGTGGGCCGCGGACCTCCACAGAACCCACACCTGCGCCAAGCAGGGAGTCATAGTCCCGGAGCTCCCCGGCAAAGCGCGGTCTCACAGGGGCCGGTTCGCGCACCCCGCCACAGCCCACGGCCATCCGGGCGGGGATCCGAGGAGGATCTACACCCTCCAGTGTTCTCGGCGACCCGCTCCC
>NW_022900935.1:65409031-65451703 GCF_012274545.1 Fukomys damarensis
CCCCGCCAGCCCCTTGAAGGTCAGGCTGCCCTTGGCCGCCGCGCGGGGTCCCGCGACCCCCTCCCCTCCGTGCTGGCAGCTCAGCACTTTTTCTCTAACTGAAGTGTGACACGCAGAAAGGAGTGCAAGTCTCAGGTCGCAAGTGTGCGCGGGCGGGGTGGTGGGGAGCCAGACGCCAAGGGCTCTGCGCGGGTTCCTGCTCTATGCCTGACGGTTTTGTGCCTTAGACGTTGGCCCTTGGGCAATTTGTGGAGCGTGCTGCGCGGACGCGCTGGGGCTGCCCCCGGGTCTGGTTGGAGGACCCCATGGGCAGGCGCCCACCCCATCCCAGACTGGTTTGATGGGCACACTGCAGCCCGGACAACTCAGGCCGGGCTGGGGGCAGCGCTGTCACGGTTGGCTTTGGTGCAGCCAGTTTTCTGAGAAGGGTGGGGGTGATCCCAAAGGAGCTCTGCGTCAGCTGGGCATTGCTGGTCATCTTGGACACTCACAGCACCCAATTCTAAGAAGCCACAGTGACCACATTCACCCCCAGAGGGCTCCTGCCAAAGGGTGGGGAGTGGATGGAAAGACTGAGCCTGGCTCCCGAGGTCTGGGCACTGCCCACCTCTTGGGGAGTTTTCAGCTCCCTCAGCGCAGAACCCCCCTGCCTTTGAGGAGGACAAGCTGATTGGGGCCGAGGGCGGATGGAGCTCTGGGGGAGGGTTGTCCTCGGGAATGCTGGCGCCAGCACAGAGCTGGCCTGCAGTCCCCGATGCTGACGCCTCTGCTGGGGCTGCCCTCTCCCCTGCCACAGTAATTATGCTCCCTGCTTGTAGCTCTGCTGGTGAATCAACACTCAGCGCGAGACCTTGGGGTGTCCTGCTCCAGCAGATCAAAAACAAACTCAGTTCTTGTCCTGTGAGCCTGAGCTTTAGGGAAATCGACCGCCTTTCCAGGTTTCAGAGGGCTGTGCCTTCAAGGACCCCTTCCCGGGAGCTCAGGGGCAGGCCAGGGCCTCTCAACCCAGGTGCAGTAGCTGAGGTCTCCCCAAGTGCCTGCACATCCTCCTCTCTGCCTGGAGAAGCAGGGATGCCACTGTACTCCTCCCCATGACTGTCCTGGGCCCTCTCCTGAAGGCAGAGCAGGCTGGACAGAGTGCAGTGGGCAGCTGACCTGGCTCTGGGAGCTTGGGTGTGAGCTGCAGCACAGAGAAAGCTCCTTGCCTTGGAGTCTGGTGTCACTGATTAGTACCCCTCTACCCCAGCTGACTCACCGCCAGGAGCTGCTTTGTTGCTAACTCCACAGCTTTATGATTTTACAAGCTGCTCTAAAGACAGCCCTGGGTGGAGGGAGCAGAGATATGCCAGATTCCAACCCTGATAGGAAGGGAGTTGCTGTCTGACACTGGCCACTCATATTCAAGGCACTAATGCTTGAAGGTGTTTCCAAGCAGTCACGCTGGAGATTTTGCAATGCCTGTGCCTGTGGAAGGGCAGGACCAGCGCCCCATCTTTATGAGCCAGGGCCATAAAAATGGACCCTGAACTTTCCCACTGCCATCAAGCAGGGGACATGGCAGGTGCGTGCAGTCACACCTGCATTGCCTCCTATAAGGTGAGGAAATGAAAGGCAGAACTTGTCAGCAGAGCCTTTGGGTTTCACCCTGGATCGGAAGCTCCTTCTGACTTCAGTAATCCAGAGGCCCTCATCTTGTCCTGGTGGCTCTGGGCTCTCCTGGCTGTGGGTGTGAGTGGTGTGTGAGCTGGCCCCATGCTGGTGAGGATCCCATCCCATCCTCAAACCAACCCAGGATTTACCCTCCCTTCCCTGAAAGCATGCGGGCTTGACTACCTGGGTAGTGATGGTTACTGACTCTTTTTAAAGTGTTAATTCAGTTTAATTAATCCGTGATCAAATCAGCCTTTCAGTTCTGTGAAGTAGACTAAGAACCACAGTTTGCTCTGCATCCTGCAGCTTCGTCATAGCAATGCTCGTTGGTGCGTCATCTGCATCTTGTGAAGTTGATAAAATATGATCAGCAGTAATCAGTAGAGATATGTTCTGTTTCCAGTTTTAGAAACTTCGCATAAATAGGTATGTTTTCAGGTTTGCTGTGGTGCTGGGTATCGGAGGTGAGAGATTTGGGTACCAGCTATTCTGGTAGGAACCAGTACAGCCCAGGCTTTGACTTACCAAAGACCTGTGAGTCTCAGACTGAGGGCCCTTGGTTTTCTTTTTCTCAGTGGTACCTTAACGGGGGTCTCGCGCCTCACATGGTATACATTTTAGCATGAATGCTCCTGTGCCGAGTGCCTAGTTGGATTCCTGTTGACCCTGATGTTTTAGGAAGTGAGATGTACAGCCACTGGTCCTGCACTGCTGAGGACATGAGCAGGCAGCTCATTTCTCGGAGGTCCCCCTGCGTTTTGCTTCCTTTTGGAGGACACACGTGACTGCAGCTGGAGGCTGAGATGGTGGCTTCCTCAGCCTGGGGTCCAGGGTCAGCCACCTACACCTGGCTCCAGTTGTGGGTTGAGAGAGGGCTGCTCCATTCCCATCCCTTCCAGGTGAATGCAGTGCTGTCAGACGTGTGTGAGCATCTGGTGTGGGTTCCTACCCTCCGACCCTCTGAGGGGGAAGCAAAAGCTCAGAATGGATGTCGATGTTGGAGAGAGAGGGTTGACGATCCTGCCTGTTGGGACAAGAGTCAGGTGCCCCTGGATGGGAGGGGGACAGGGCAATCAGGTTTTGGATGTCGAGGGACAGAGCTGATTACAGGCATGTGTGGCAGCCACTCACCATTTAGTTTAATTTTCACCCAGCACTATAATTATGCCTGTCCCTCCTAGGTGTCAGGTGAGCTTGTGTGAGTTTTACTGCCTGTAATTTGTAAGTTTGTTCTGCGTGTGCAGCGCTGCCAACATCTGCGGCCGGGCTGGCTGCTCGTGACCCGGGGCCTTGTGGGGGTGGGGAGCAGGTCAAGGGGGTTCGCCCTCTGTACTTCCCTGTGATGTGGTCTGTGGGGCCACTGAACAGCCAGCCTGCAGGCAGCATCATCTCAGGAGTGAGGTTTCGGGGGCCCGGAATGTGAGTCACCAGCAATGAATGTGAACCATATGGTAAACATTTTCTCCTCTGCAGAAAGTTTCTGGTAACTCGCTCAGGCCGGGGCTCTGGATAGAGTGTTGCTTATTTCACATAAAAATCCTGAGAATGTGAGTGAACCTGAGATCTGATCAGAACCCAATTTCATGTAATAAAACACTTAGCTGAAGTCACCAGTTTGCTTCCAGGCCCACTTGTGGTTATGACGTAACTGTTAGCAACAGGCTGGCATTTACATTAAAGTTTGAGCAGCACAAACTTCTAATGGTTTTGGTTGTTTCCATTTCTTGAAAACAACTGTCTTTTTCAGGACCTGCCTCACCAGGAGTGAGCAAAGTGTGAATCAGCACACACTATGCGTTTTTTTTTTTTCCTATTCAGAGCTTAGGAGGAGCAAGATCACCCTCTTACTTAAGAGGTTCCCTTTGGTCCTTGTCCCCGGTGTCCCCCACCCCAGGGGGGATGTATCCTATGTTCTTGTAGAGATCTTGCTTTAATGATATTTGAGTTTATTTTTAAGAATGCAGTCAGCAGTGCAGGGACTTCAGGCTTGTTAATGACTGAAAAAATGGTCAAATCATCATCTTCAGGGAAATACAGATATCCTGCCTGACGTACCACTGAGTGAGGTGGGTGTGAGCAGACAACCCTCAGCCCCGCTGCTGACCGGCCCAGCTTCCTAGGAGGGGCTCTGGAGCTTGTTGGCGTTTGTCCTACCTGGCTGTACCCACAGTGCTCCTGTGCCCGGGGCCAGTCCCCATCCATGTCCATGGGCTCCCCTGACGTCCTGGGTCTCCGGTTCAAAGTCCTTCCTTCGGGGTTGGAGACACCAGCCCTTCTTTGATTCTCCCTGTTCCCAGAGCCTGCAGTCTCCCTGTTGGGGATGTGCTGAGACTTGAGTTTTCAGGCTGGGGTCACTGGGAGGATCTATGGGGAGGCGTGTGTGGAGGCGACGGTCACTGCCCCCCCAAGTAGGACCCTGCCTTCAAAGGGGGCTGGGCGTCTGGGGCAGGCGGTTGCGGTGGAGTCGGTGTTGGGAGCCTGGGCTCTGGGCTCTGGCTGACCCTGTCCCCTCCCCACAGCGGGCTGACACACGAGGCACGCCGGAAGGAAGTGGAGCAGGTGTACCTGCGCTGCTCAGCCGGCTCCGTGGAGTGGATGTACCCAACGGGGGCACTCATTGTGAACCTGCGGCCCAACACCTTCTCACCCTCCCGACACCTGACTGTGTGCATCAAGCCCTTCAGGGACTCCTCGGGGGCTAATATTTATTTGGAAAAAACTGGAGAACTGAAGCTGCTGGTTCGGGATGGAGACAGTGACGCTGGCCGGGTGCAGTGCTTCAGCCTGGAGCAGGGCGGCCTGTTTGTGGAGGCAACGCCCCAGCAGGACATCAGCAGGAGGGCCACTGGCTTCCAGTATGAGCTGATGAGTGGGCGCCGGGCGCTGGACCTGCATGTGCTGACCGGTAGGTGGCTGGGGGGTGGTGTGGGTGGCTGCGGGGCCACTGTTGGGGCTCACCAGACCTCTCTGAGGTTCCCCTGCCCCTCCTCTGCTTGTACCATGAAAACACTGCATGTCTGTGGCTTGGATGAGGCCCCTGTGCCATGCCACACTTGCCTGAGAAGTTGGTGGGGGTAGATTGCAACTTGAAACTAGCCCGCCTTTGAAATGTAGCCCTTTCCTCCAAGTTTCTTCAGGTAGACCCTGCAGTGAGCCGGTGGGTCACATTAGGTGCTGGTGTGTCTGACCTGGCAGGATAGAGTTTGTCCTCAGGAAGTGTGCATGGGTGAGCACAGCATCTTCCAAGGTGGCCCAGGGTACTGGTCCCTGCAGAGCTAGTCATAATTCATGTGAGAGGGGGCTTTTTTTTTTTCCTTCAGACCGTCCCGTGAACTGGCCCGAGTGTTTGGGTATAGAATTGAGGCTGATTTATGCCCCTGAGCAGCATGCTGAAGGCTGTGATGTCCCAGGGCTTGGGGCTGACGCCGGTTCCAGGGGTATTTGGTGGGTGAACATTGTCAGGAGAAGGCCACTTGGGGCCTTTGCGGAAGGTAGGCTGGCCCGGCTCTGCAGGACAGAGACAGATGACTTCTAGAGGAGGCTCCTGTGTGGAGAGGAGACCACAGGGGAGCCAGGAAGTGGCCAGCTGGGGTTGCAGGCGGGGAGGAGCCCCTCTTAGGGACAGCAAGGTAGCCTCTAACTGTGCTGGTCCTCTTCCCAGTGTCTGATGATGTAGGAGTTCAGGTGACAGAAGATCCCTCTGAGGCTACGTGGGCCGGGTGAGGCTGTTGGCAGGCTGCGTGTCAGAGGCTTGGTTTTGGATTTTCTTTATTCTTTTTGTTTCTGTTTATTTATTTATTTATTTTTTGAGAGGAGCAAGTGCTTCACTGCATGACAGGAAGCAGCAGAAGTGTCACGTGTCACCGTTGACAGTGTTGATATCTGGAAAGCTCTGTGCTATAAGCAAATGGGGTCTGAGTATTTGGGATACCTGGGCCAGTACTTGAGGTGGATGGAGAGGTAGGGGAGGGATGCACCCTGCCCTGAGGGCCCGGAGATGAGCTCACAATGAAAACCAGCCTGGAGCGAACTGAGTAGTACTTTCAGTCTGACTTAAGGGGACAGCCTTTCACCTGGAAGCAGAAAGTGCCAGGGCAGACTAGGGACTTGAGAAGCACCCTTGTTCCACCACCACGTGGTCTCTGTGGTCCGGGCTTTGGTTCTCAGGGGCTTTCAGTGGGTTTGGCTTCCCTCTGCACGTTGGACACTCATACCTGTATGGCCAGGTGCCCTATAAATCCAGGTGCTGCTTGTGAACTGGGAAGAATAACAGAGCCCCTCGCCCTACCACTGCCCCCTGCCTCTTTGTGTTCCTGCTTACAGGCTGGGGCAGTGAGGCCTGTGGGGCCAGCTGAGCTGACTGAGGTTCCTGTGGAGGCATGCAGGTGGTGGCCCCGGCATCTGTGCATATCCTGGACTGTGGGTCAGGACTGTGGGCCAGGACTGGCTCCGTGCTCAGGACGGACACATCTTGGAGGAGGTGCACACCGGACCTGGCCTTGTGCCTGCTGAAATCAAGCCTTCAGGGGTTCTAAGCACCTTGCAGATGGTAGTGGCTCATCTAAGGCAGCACAACCATGCAGGGACCATCAAATCTTGGGATAGGACAGAGCCTTAGATGTGTTGAGGCTCTGGGAGTTCCCCAGAAACAGGCAGAGATGCCTGCTCCCCACAGGGAATGGCACCTCCAGGCCCCTTCCCAAAGGCCTTGGGCAGCAGTGGTTGGGAAGCTCATCTCCTTTCCCTAGGGTATTTGGCTTTGATCAGGGAATGGGGGCTGCTAAGCCTTTAATGCCTGAGGAATGGGTATGTAATTTGGAATGTTGGTGCTCGCCATCTGGCAGCAGCCACATTGTCCTCCCCAGGCCAGCCGGCTCCCAAGCTCTCTCTGGCCAGCACCGGGGTCTCCCTTGTCTCCTGTTCTGGCAGGAGTCCCAGCAACACAGGCTGAGTGTGCACTGTGGCTTGAATGGTCAAGCCAGGAGGTGACCCGATAGGTTCTATCTAGGCTGTGCCAACATAAGCGAACAGAGGTGCTGTGGGCTGAAGCCTGTCGGACGCATGTGCATGCTTGAGCCTGGCTCCCCTCAGAGCCAGGAGGAGACCTGACATGTTGGACAGTTCTGCATGGCAGCAAGGTGCTGAGTTCATGCATATGGCACAATGGGCTTCCCAGATGCATCAGTAACTGAGAAGACCAGAGCAGAGGGGCAGGCTGCTCCTCCAGTGGTAAAGACAGGAGCCAGGTGGGAGGTGGCCCTGGCTCAGGTGATGGGGATTTGGTTGCCACTCGGTAGGGCACACTGTCCCATCCCTGCTGCTGGGGGGCCTTGTCTGGGCACTTGAGCAGGGCACATCCCCCCTGGTGCCTGAGAAATCTGTCAGGACACAAACGCAGCCATTGACACACAGCAAACTACGGATGGGTGTCTGGGACAAGGGGCTGGGGGTGCTGTCTGGCCTGTGCCCAGACCCAGCCACCAGGGAAGTGGTCATCAACAGTGGTCAGGGGCTGTGGAGGTGGTTAGCAAGGATGGGGACCCTGTTTGGCTGCAGGGAACAGGCACAGCCATGGCAGGGCCCACAGATTCTACGCTGTTCTTGAGTTCTCATCATGACATGTCAGGTCCTCACAGCATGGCCCCCTGTGTGGTCTGGGCTTGGGATTGGAGCTCCATGCGAGCCCCCATGAACAGATATCCAGGGAGGGGACAGAAGCATTTGAGACACACGGTGAAGGGGAGAGGAGAGCACACTACCAGCTCCTCATGCCCCACCCCCATCGCCTTAGAACCTGCTCTGCTGGCTGAGCCAGAGCCACCGCCAGCCCAGTTTGTTAGGCTGTGCGGGGCCCCACCGGCAAGTACCCTTGCAAGCCTCTGAGTTTGGGAGTGGTCTTGCTGGGTGTGAAGGCTGGCAGTGAAGCCTAGAATTGGAGAAGAAGCCAGTGGCTTCCCGGAAGCAGCACTTGAGCTTGTTTTTTCTCAGAACTTCCCATCTCTCCTGTGGCTTATCTTGGGCTACTGCAGTTGTCCTGTGATTTTCTTTCATTTTCACCATCTCCCAACTTTTGGGGAGGAAGAGTGTGGACTAGGAAGAGGGTGGGCAGGTGAGGCAGCCATGCCAGGGTCCTGGGGCTTCCCGGTGGTGCTCCCCAGCTAGTGTGACCTTGTGAGCAATCTCCACTTCTTGTCCCCAAATCTTTGCTCCTACCCTTGTCCCCTGCTGTGTTGAGGTCCCCAGAGGGCAGCGCCGTGGGAGTTCTCCCTTTGGAACTTGTGTGGGTCACCCTAGCCGCTCTCCCTGTTCCTCCTGTGCTGTGTGCTGGGCAGGCCGGCGTCCTGGTCTCCGACTCCTCCATGTCTAGCCATTCCTGCCTGCCCCCCTTGCCTTACCACCACCCTCCTGCTGGCACCTGCCCTCCCCAACAGCCCCTCTAATGCCACACTCCTCACTCAGTTTTATGCACTTTGCTGAGTGATTCCAAAGCGTGCACACTGGGTCCTGGGAAACATGATGCCATGTGTGCATGACCAGCACATTCCACAGCCCCAAGGAGCCCGACTCTGATTAATGATTGTTTCCAGATTGCCATCCTTGGAGTCCACACTGAATTTTCCATGAAGGTGACCTGCGCCCTTTGAAGCTTAGGGATTGAAGATGGACACCTCCAGGGTGGTGCTTTGTTAGCTCAGCTGTTGATGGTGTGGGCTTTCAGAGGCCCTGGGGTCTCGGCTGCTGACTGCCTTCTGGGGCCCACACCTTCTGGGCTGAGTGGGCCTGAGGCAGGGCAAGCTCTGGGGGGAGAAGATCTCCAATTTTGTCCCCAGCTGCCCCCCCCACCCCCGTCCCAGGCATGTGACTCCGGGAGAGGGAAGCCTGAGGGCATGGCTGCTGTCACAGACCCTGGCCTGGGGTGTAGTCTTCCAGTGTGGCTGGGGCTTTGTCTACCATGGCACAGGGCACATGATCTCAGCTGTCTCCAGGCAGCTCTTGGGGACCCCCATCTTCTTGCTTCAGCACTGTGTGGCCTGCAGGCTTCCTGCCCAGTGGCTCCCAGTGTGCTCTGGTCACTGTGGATTGACTGCTCACCCATACTCTTGTCACTGAGGCTGCCCCCACTTGCATGGGGGATCTGGGGGTCAAGATTCCAACCCTGTGGCATGGAGCAGGCTCCAGCCGGGATGGAAGGTCTCCTGAGTTTCATGTCCCGAATAAAGATGCCACCCCCAATACATAGTGCTCCTGGCCTCACACAGTGGCCTCTGACTATTGTGTGCGTCTGTGTGGTGCCCAGCGTGGTGCACAGCAGGCTATGGAGGCCACAGCCCAGCTGGGCAGGAGACCCCCAGCTGATGGTGTTAGGGTTGCGGTCAGGTAACCCCATGTGTGGAGGGATGCAGTGTAGCTAAGCGAGCATCACAGGAAGGAGGGGGGCTCCTGCCAGCCGGGGGTGGGATGGGCATCAGGCAGGCTCTGCTGGTCATCAGAAAGCTGCAGAACTGGAGCTGGGGTCAGGTGCGATCCTCTAATGGGCTGACTGACAGAGGAGCCAACAGGTTCTTCCTGTTCCGTGGCTTCTCCTTTTCTGATAACTGAATAGAAGTGGAGGTGCTGGCAGGTGGTGGGTGGGATATGAGTCAACAAGTGCTCAGGCTGGGTGGTGGGAGGCCTCTGTCCCTGCCGGAGGCCAGAGCTCTTAGAACCTGTGCCTGCCCAGGAGGGCTGCAGCCCCTGGGGCGTGGTCTCCAGCTGTGTATAGGCTGGGGGCTGCATACTTGGCCCCTCTCTGAGCTCCCACTGCAAATGCTTGGTCAAGGCGCTGACACATGTGCCACCTGTCCTGCTGGCCCGAGTCACCAGCACTCAGGTGGGGTCTGTACAGCTGTCAAGCAGGTGACAACTCCACCTTACTCGGCTCAGGGGGTGAGGGTGGCCGGCTAGACACGCAGATGGCCTTAGCCTCGGCTGCCCAGAGCCTTTCCAGACACGAACAGTGAGGGGAAACCTGTCTCTCTCAGCTTCCACACCTCCACGTTTCTACGGAGTTAGGTGAATTGGCCCAATCCCTGAAACTCACAACAGGTGAGGCAGAGGCCTTGCCCTGTGCAGGGAGCAAGTGGTGTTACTGCGCTTTCCCAGGTTCGCCCTGGGACGACACGAGTCGTGGTCTGCAGGGAAGCCGCCAGTCTGGAGTTGCTGTTTCACACCTGGGGAAGTGGGGTGAAGGGCAGGCGGAGGGCCATCCTGGGAGACGTGTGCTGTGCAAGTCTGGTTTGGCCAGGAAGGGACTCGTTCTGAACAGGCTTGGCACCCTGGGTTCTAGGGAAGCCAGGCCCCCAGGCTTCAGGAGCCTCACAGCGGGTTCTGTGAACGGGGCTTAGTTGGAACAGTGTCTGGGGTGTGCACCTCAGCCCAGGGTTTGGAGCTGGGGAAAGGGCTGAGCTAATGGCCTCGAGAGAGGCCTGGACCCCACTGCTGGCAGACACGGCCCCGTGAGAGTCTTGGCCTTGCCTGAGGCCTGGTGGGACAGGACCCTCCTCTTGGGTTGTGGCTGCAGACGGTCTGGAGAAGGGGGCATCTCCATGCTGTGGGAGAGGCCTCCTTTTGGTGGAGCTGCTGACTGTTGACATGAGCAAGGTGCTCCAGCTTTTGGGGTGTGGGTGAATTATCTGGGTAGTGTGAGGGACATACCATCTCAGTCTAGCTTAGGGTTGGTTGGTTCACATATGTTGGCACATAAGAGTGATTTTTGAGCGAGTAGAGTTGTTGCTTATCTGGCACAACTTTGCTAACCTCATTGAGGGCAACTGTGCAGCTGCCTCTCCCTATGGTCTTGCTTTTGGGACGATTGCTGCACTGTGAGCTCTTTTGGTTCTGGTGGGGCTGAGGCACCTGGCATAGGTGTCCTGTCTCCTGCTCTGCTGGGTGTGTCTTGTGTGTTACCTGACTCTGTGGACATGGCGTTGGCCACAAAGGTTTGAGCCCAGCTTTGTATGATTGAGTCTAGTGCAGCTCAGACATCGGGCCGGGGTGGTCTGTGGCTCACTCTCCTTTACAACTCGGGTGGTTACTGCCCAGGTCCTGCCTCTGTCCAGGCTGTGTACTAACCCTGTTCTCTCCTTCTCAGCCTCCTGCCGTCCTTGCAGCAATACTGAGGTCCTCCTTGCTGTCTGCACCAGTGACTTTGGTGAGTGTGTGCTTATGTCGTCTTTCCTGTGTGCCCATGGCTTTGTGGGGCGGGAGAGTCCTCCAGAGTGGGCCTTAGACTTCCTTGTGGGAGAAGGGACTGAAACGTACATGTAGCCTTCCCCCTGGGTCATAGGAAAAGGGGCTTGCTTGTGCGCACATCCGGGCAAACCAACATAGAAACGCATGCACACGTACCCATGTGTCCACGTCCACAAGCACTTGCCACACGCACACAGAGTTAGGGTTGATACTCTGGTGACTGTCTAGTGTGTTGTTCCTGAGCAGCCGGCCCCCTGGTGCTCTGACCACCCTGCGGTGCCTAGTGGCTCTCTTGGAAGTGCTGTATGAGTGCTGTTCTGTGGGCAGCCCGGACCGTCCCTGTGCTGGCCCTCACCTCAGAGATCCTTCTGTCCCTCCCCAGGTCCCCTGGTGTCTGACATTTCGAAGCCCTGGAGAGCTCAGGGCCATGGAACATAGATCACCCTGCCTGGTGTGCATAGACCTTAGGAGAAGGCACGGGTCGCAGTGGGCATTCACTTGCCTGATGCCATGGTGGTGGCCATGCTAGACCAGGACCCAGCTGGTGCTCTGAGTCTCTGCAGAGGACTCCCACACGGCTCCGAGGACTGCTCGATGGGCCCTGTCATGAGCTCTAGAACTGTGCAGGGGTCTCCGGGTATGGCCTTGTTGGCGCCTCTAACACCAGGCCTCCCCTGCCCTCTGTCCTCGTGTTGCCCAGCGTCTGAGCTGCACTGTTGCCTACCGTGACACAGAGCTGCAGAGCATCTTACGCTTCACCTGCTTGTTTTCTTGTTCTCACCAGGAAAGCTAGGGCTGTGCACAGGGTGACAGGTGTGATGTGCCCGTCTCGGGCTGACAGCACTGAGTGGACCCGACTGACCCCGTGTCTCTCTCCTCTGCAGTTGTCCGAGGCTCCATCCAGGATGTCACCCACGCACCAGAACACCAGGAGTCTGTCATCCACCTGCGGGTCAGCAGGCTCTACAGGCAGAAAAGCAGGGTCTTCCAGCTGGCTCCTGAAGGGAGTGGACACTGGCAGGGCCATGTCACGACACTGCTGGAGTGTGGTGTGCGGCCAGGGCACGGGGACTTCCTCTTCACCGGCCACATGCACTTCGGGAAGGCACAGCTTGGCTGTGCCCCTCGCTTCAGTGACTTCCAAAGGATGTACAGGGATGCGGAGGAGAGGGGGCTGAATCCCTGTGAGATTGGCACGGAGTGATCGCCTCGGGGCCTGGGTGCTGCCCACCTTCTGATGAGCTCCTGCTGGCCCTGGAGGTGGGGGGCTGGGAGCCGGGGCTGCAGGCCAGGTGCTGTTCTGGCCGGGCTGCCAGCTGTGGAGGTACATGAGACTCCGATCCCACGAGATCCCAGCCACGGATGCCCTGACTGATTGACTGGAGATGCTGTAAAATGCAAATTAAGTTATTTTTTTTTTTTTGTAAAAAAAGATTGTCCATAGGAAACGTTCCTGTGTCTGAAGATGCCTGCGTGTGCTGTTCAGGGCTGTGTTTTAAAATCCCCTAAGCCCTTGCACTGGCCTGGGTGTCGGTGAGGGGACAGGTGGGTTGTGCATGGTGGTCAGTGAGGCTTGCGAAGCCCACACTGTTATTCTTTGACCAGAATTTACGGGACCAAATATGTACGTCTCTTTTTGTTGTCTTGTTTTGTTTTTGCTTTTTGAAGAGCAAGCTGTTGTGCCATGGGCTTCCCAGGCTGCAGACTGTGTCTGCTCCAGGGAATAAAGACCAGATCTGACCCACAGTGGTGTCTCTCTCTGCTCGACCACCTGGATTTCCAGCCAGGCCTTTTCTTCTTGGGCTGGGCTCCCTTGATGGGCACATCCAGAGGACGCTGCCTGGCCGTACCGCACTGCCTACCATGTTCTGCTGGTCACTGTTCCCTTCAGCACCGCCCAGTCTTTCTGCTAACCTAGATCTTGTTCTTTGGCCTCAGTGTCCCCTGAATGGGTGAGCCCACCACAAGTCTGTGAACAGGCAGGTCCTGGTCTGGGCCAGGGTCAATGCCCCTGTGACCTCCAGGGGTGTTAGGTTTTGGTGGCTATCACGATAGGTCACCACACACTCAGGGGCTCGAGCAGTGGATATTAATTCTCTCACAGTTTTGGGAGCCAGAATCCAAAATTGGTGTGTGGCAGGGCCGTGTTTCCCCTTATGGGCCTAGAACAGGGTCCTCCTTTGTCTGTCCAGCTTCTGGTGGTCCTGGCTTGTGACCAAACACTCCAGTCTCTACCCCCACATCCCAGGCTGCTCTCCTGTGTGGATCCTGTTCCCATTTCTCTCCTTACAAGGTCACAGTCACTGGGTCTGGACCTGCTCTAATGCCCTTGTCCCAACTTCATCAGATTGGCAGAGACCCCTTTTCCAACTCAGGTCATATGTGAAGGTTATAGACAGACCTGAAATGGATGAGGGGCTATTCACCCAGGTTGGGGGTCCTGGGGTGTCAGGTAAGCAGACTACACCTGTGTGCTCATTTGTGAATCAGGTGATTCATCCCATCTGGAGACCAAGTCCATGCAGGGAAGAGAGAGGCTGGTGTAGCCGCTGAGCATTGTGCCAGCCTCACCCTGGATGCACCGGGTGGCCTTGGGAGGCACCAGGCATCACTCAGTTCACATTTGTGCTGGCCCAGGTGTGTATCAACTCAGGCGTGCAGGAGGTCAGGTGTGCACTGGCTCAGCTGGCTCGGATTGTGACAGGCCAGGTGTGCTGGCTCTTGCAGGTTAGGACTAGTAGCAGGTGCCAGTGGGCAGGAGTGTGAGGCAGTAGGGCTTGAGAGGAGCGGCCCGTTTCGGCTGGTGATTATGACACTGTGTGTCAGCAGGACAGGCACAGCCTGGAGTGGCCAGGCCCGGGCGGGAGGAGTCGAAGCCCTCCTGGTTCCTGCTTTCCAGCAGGCTCCAGTGGTGCCAAGAGCAAGCTGTGGAGCAGGAATGGCAGGTTTGGCAGCCTCCTGTTCTTATAGGGAGGTTAGGGCACACTGGGAGGCTGGTGGATGGCAGACTCTCCCTGGGAAGCCAGGGGAGGAAGTACTCAGGCCAAGCTGGAGTTGGGCATGGGGTCCAGGAGGCCATGGAGGTGCCAACCCAACAGGTTGGTGAAGATGGGCATTTTCCATGGTCTGGGCTCCTAGAGCCAGGGAGGAGCAAGGGTATCCTCTTGTCCAGCAGATCCCTCCTGCTGCCCACCACTTCCTCTCCACGCTGCTGTCCTCTACCCAACTCCTGCTGGAGAAGCCAGCCCAGGGAGGGACCATCCTGGAGAGGAACCCCAGGGAGCCGTCCCTGGACAGAGGGTCTGCAGGGGTCCCATGGGTGGACCTACAGTGGCCTCTGCCCCTCCCACTTCTGCCTCACCGATACCTCTTGGCACTGTCCTCTGCCCTGTGTCTGCTGTTCTGTAGGAAACAGCAGGGGCTGCTGTGCTTCTTTTACTTCCTCTTCTTTACGTGGGGAGCCAAGCCTTACTTGCTGTCTTTCCAGCTCAGGTGTGTCCCTGGTGAGGGCCTAGAGAGGGTGTGCACCTGGCCCAGGCCTGAGGCCTCTTGGGCGCGTGGGACTCCTTACCATGATCTTGGGTGGAGGAGCCCAGCTGGAGCAGCTTTGTCCTGGGGAAGTCATTCCTGGCTCGGTTCTTCCCTGGAATCCCTGGAGCAGCTCCGCCTCTCCTCCCCATGACCCCTCTGGTCAGGTATGTGTCACAGATGGGGACTTGGGGACGTGTGCAGATGCTGGCCGCCGACTCTTCCCATTTACTGGTTGTCCCAAGAGACTCAGGCCCCTGTAGGCCACGTGGCCTGTAGTCACGCCCTGGGCCATTTTCTGTCCAGGGAACTGGATGGGGTGGTTGTAAGGTAGGGCCCGCTTCCGCCTGCCTTGGGGGCCACTGGGATCCGGAGTCTGAGCTGTGGATGTGAGTGCCTGGTCCTGGCCCCTGATGGCTGCATGTGGAGTTGACCCAGGGGAGTGAGCTGGGGCAGGATGCTTGGGTCTGCTCAGCACTGAGACCTGCCCTTCTGGGGCAGACGGGTGGCCACCCTTAAACCTGCTGGTGAGCGAATCCTTGGGGCAGAGAGAAGGGGCGGAGGTGGGGTTGGAGAGTGGGCAGGGGGGAAGCTCCGAACTCAGGCTACCTGTGCCAGCTGAGGTGAGCATCACAGGGAGGTGAAATGCAGCCAGGAGAAGGTAGGCATGCCCTGAAGGCCCCTCAGGGTCCCGCTGCTCAGGACCGGGTGTTAGCTCTGAGGCATCTGCGTGGCCACTACCAGGGCCAAGGAGAAGGAAGAACCTTCAGCTTTGCAGGGACCATGGCTTTTCCAAGAGAAATACATGAGATATATATATATATATCCCATTGGCCTAGAAGCTGATCATGGGCTTTGGAGTGGCCCCCTGCCGCTGTGGGCCCGTGGGTCTTCTTAAGGCAGGAGCACCCTTCGGACTGGGCAGCTGGACCAGCGCTTCTGGCGGCAGGTCACCTGCTCAGCCACATCAGTCAGCCTGACTCCTGGGCTGGGCTGGAGTTGACAAGTCCCAGTGTTGCCACTGACGCCTCCCGCTACCCTTTGCTTTTGGGGTCTCCTTGGGAGTGCAAATACAGAGTGGCCGGGGAACGAAGTGCAGCACCCAGCCCTTTTCTAGATTTGCAGCGATTCCTCTGCTTTTTGCCATCAGGTCTGAGGTGAAAGCCTGCTCCCTGGGAGTCTCGCCCCTTGGCAGTGTGTGTTTCTGATTCCTAGTGACCATGTTTCTGTGTCTGTGACCTGACTCTTCTCTACTGTCTGCTGGGTCCTGATGTCCTCTCCTGATCCCCACAGCCTCACAGCAGAGGGCAGTGACCACTGCTCATCAGAGGAACAGTAATTCTGTGCCCCATGGGATCATGGGGTCCTGAGAACAGAAGAGGTGAACAGGGAGACTAGAGAGATGCAACGCTGACAGAACCGGGAGAGGACCACAGGCTTAGCAGCGCAGCACAGGTGCCTCCAGAAGCTGACAAAGGCACAGAAACAGGACCCAGCTCTCCACACCTCAGCCTCAGGCCACCTCTGACTCCAGAATGTGCAATGGGACACTTTGCTGCTGGCTGGTTACAGCAGCCACGGGCCGCTAAGCTATCTATCATAGACCTCACCGCAGGGCTCGGCAGGCTGGTGCCACCCTCCCCACCCCAGTGCTCAAAAACGCTGAAAGTGTGTGTGCAATGCTGGCTCTGTGTGTTTTTGCTTGTACTCCTATCACAGCCTTGAAGCTAAGATGACCCTGTGCAGACTTCTGCTGTGGGGCAGCCATGTGAGCGGTGCTGGCCTTTTCTCCTTCCAGTGTGCTTGTGTGTCCTGAATGTGCTTGGGTGACACGTGTGCTCTTGACGAGGCAGCCGTGGACCTGCTGGGTGGCAGGGAGAGTCCCCTCGCCTGGTTCTCCCTGGGGCATGGGCTCCTGGGAATTCTGTGTCCTTGCCCACAAAGTGAGGCTTCATCCTTCCCAGCTGTTGTGTGAGCTGTGCCCCACACAGTGGACCCGCCTGGAGCCATGGCGGGTCTGGAAATAAAGCTGCAGGGACGGCTGGGCACCATGGCCAGATGTCCAGCAGGGCCGCAGGGCTGGGCTCCCAGACCCTCTCCTGGGGCTGCGCCCGCCCAGCAGGACCTGCCTAGCACCAGAGCAGGCTGCGGGTCCCACGGGTGGGGGTGGGGCGCCCTCATTAGTGCTGCAGCTGACACCGAGGCTGCGTCTCTCTAATTGATTAAACTGTTTAATGCAGCTCGGCCTGCTGGGAACTGGCCCGGCCGGGCTCCTCGCCTGCCTTCTGCAGAATGAAGTTTGGGCATTTTCTCCACAGAGTGTAGTTCCAGAGGCGGTGGGGATTGGTCAGGCTGTCTGGCTGGCTTGGGTGGCCCCATGCCCTTGACCACCTCTTCTTGCTCTTGCAGGTGGTGAGGGTCCTGGAGGAGCTGTGGGGCTGTCCTCACGCATGACTCACCGGGCCGGTGCATGTGTCCCAGGGTCACCTGCTGGGGGAGAGTGCAGGGAACAAGTGGTCTTCAGGGGTGGCGGGGGCTGCTCAGGCACAGGTGGGGAGGGAGGGCATTGGGCCGGGGCCAGGGTCGGAGCTCTGTGCAGAGGCAGAAGGAGGCTGCTTCGGGCTCCACAAACTGCAGGGGGACGCTCGGCCGGCACTTTCCCGGGGTTTCTGCCCCTGACCCAAGGGGTGGCGGGCTGCTCAGGCACAGGTGGGGAGGGAGGGCATTGGGCCGGGGCCAGGGTCGGAGCTCTGTGCAGAGGCAGAAGGAGGCTGCTTCGGGCTCCACAAACTGCAGGGGGACGCTCGGCCGGCACTTTCCCGGGGTTTCTGCCCCTGACACCCCAGCCTCTTCCTTTCTCTGGGCAGCACCGCCTAGCACCCTCTCCTGGGCCTTCCCTCCACTGGGTCACTGAGATGCAGGCTTCGGTCCGGGAAGAGGACGGAGCCTTGGTTTCCGTGTGCAGCCTGGCTCATGGCGGGTGCCTGGGACGTGCACACCTGGGACTCGCAGGCCATCCATGGTTGTGCTTGGGTTCTCCCCCTCCTGAGGGGCTGCCCTGGGCTTGGTCAGCCCTGTGGGGGCTTTGTCCACCTGCACTCTGTCACAGGTGAGGGTCCAACAAGAGATTGTGACAGGTGACCCTGGCAGGGGTCTCGAGGTGAAAACGAGGGCTGGGCATGGGGTACAGACCCACAGGGCGGGGTGGCCCTGGGCAGGACTTGGCTCTGGGGGGGTCTTCCTGGGGGACGCATGGCTGCCTATGGGTAACAGGGCTGTTGGGGGCCTTGGCCTCTCCACTCCCCAGGCTCCTGTGCAGTGGCCACGTGGGGGACGCTGGAGAACGTGAGGAATCCAGCATCAACACTGGGCCATTGTGCGCGGCTGCCTGGGCGGGCAGTGATTTATAAAAACAGCAGAGGTTCGGTTGGTATTGGGGTGGTGAGGTCACGGCAGCCGGGGCTTTGGAATTCCATCTTCAGAAGAATTTTGCTTACTGAGCCGCATACTTCTCTAGACACCATTTGATCAGGGGCAAGATGAAAACACAGCTAAAATAAAGAAGAAACAAAAAATACCCTGGGGCTCTGTGTGAGGGGGAGTGGAGGCCTGTGGGGCAGGGAGGGGACAGTGGCAGAGGGTTGTCTGTGCCAGAGGCCAGCACCAAGGGGCCCCAGGAGGACCTGTGTGTGCCTGTGTCTGTGAGTGTGTATTTGTGTCTCTGTGAGTGCTGTGAATGTGTGAGCTTATATCAGTGTATATCTATCTGTGTTCGTGTCCCTGTGTATCTGTGTATCAGTGTGTGCCTGTGTGTGAATATGTGTGAACATGTATTTGTATAGCTGAGTGTGTGTGTGTGTGTATCTGTGTGTGTCTGTGTGAGTGTGTCTCTGAGTATCTGTGAGTGTATCTGCATGAGCATGTGTGTGTGTATCCATGTGTACGTCTGGCTCTGTGTGGGGATACACAGTGTCACTTCCTAACCTGCACCCCATGGGCCCTGTCCAGGCTCCCTGCCCTGCACCAAGGAACCCAGTGTCTGGGGTTCCAGGCCCACCCAGCTCCTACCACACTGTGCTTGCCGTCTTCTGGTGGGGCTGGCCCTCTTCGACCACTGGGCTCTGCCTGGCTGGGCTCTGTGTTCCTGAAGCCTCTCAGGGCCCTTGCCATTGGACAGGGCTCTGTTTCTCTGTGGACGGTGTGGACCCCCTTCCCTAGCATGCCAGCTCTCTGAGGCTCTGCTCCATGCTGGAAAGGTGACCTGCTCCCCTCACCTTGCTGCCTGTGTGAAGGAAGCAGGGAGCTCCGGGGGGCCAGGGCCCAGGTAGGAGGCTGCCCAGGGTGTGGGGTTGGTGTCACAGGTGGATGAGGGGCAACTTATGTCCAGGGTCCTCAGAGTGAAGAGGTGGGTGATGGCCAGAGAGAAGGGCAGGCCTCTGCCACCTGGGCCAGGCCTGCGGGAGGAGGTAAGGTCTGGGAGGTCTTCGGGACTCCTGAGATGTCCTCAGGATGCCCTGGGGAGGGAAACAGGAGTGGAACTTTGCAAAAACCTGGAAGAAATAAAGAAAATACAGCATAAAAATAGTCAAGGGCACATTCTTGATCGCAGATAACCAGTGTCTGGATGCAGTGGGCAGTCCAGGCTGGGTGGTGGCTGCTCTGGCCTGGCCTGTGGGCCCCACCATGAGCTGTGCTTTTCTGCTCTGTAGCTGTCCCTGTGGCTGTTGCCCTGGTCAGCGTCTGTGGTCAGCAGGGCAGCTGGGGCAAGGGAGAGGGTGAGGGTGACAGCCCAGGTGCCCGTGGCAAGCCCGAGTGGTGTGGCTGGGGGCAGTGGGTGGTGGCCGCTCCTTTTGTAGTACCTCAAGCCTCTGACTCCTCAGCACGACACGATGAGGTCTGGGCCACAGAACAGGCGCTTTTTCCATTCTACCCACACTGAGTCATTGGCCAGGCCCTGGGTCCTCCCCACAGGGGCCCGCCTGACCTAGGCTGGGCAGGGAGCACACCTCGTTCCAGAACTGTGCCCTCAGCTTTAGCTATTTCTCAGCCAGGACTCCCAAGGCCTCAGCTCCTCCAGCCTTGGGGCCTGCAGGAGCCCAGGGAAGGAGAATCCTGGTCCTGGCCATGATGTGCCTTCCCCACAAAGCCTGACTTCTGTGCTTCCTGGGGCCTTGTATGCACCCCTCAGTCCCTCTGACTCGCCTGATTTTGCTGCTGGGCAGGGCTCCTGGGATCTGCCACTGCCCATGCCTGAAGGGGTCTCCAGCAGAGACTCCTGAGAAGGGCTTGGAAACTGTCAAGGTGACAGAGGGTATTTGTCACAGTCATGGAAACCAGGGAGGGAGAAAACACAAGGCTGAGGAAGCCCCTCCCTGACATGTGATCAGTGACCGAATGAGGGTGTGTGGAGTAACTAGAGGCTGCCAGGAGCTGGGAAGAGGGTTTCTCATTCCAAAGGAGGGGACCAGGTGGGACATGCTGCCTCTGCCTGCCTGGACCCACGCCTCCTCTCTGGGTCCTAGCATCCCCTTCTTGGTCTTCCTCAGAGCACTTCTCCCGTGAGTCCAGCCTGCCCACAGGCACATTCACCTGATCCCACCCGTAGCTGGCTCCTGCCCTGATTCGCAGGAACTCACCCAGGGTCCGTCCACTGCAGGGTTTCATCAAGCTCAGGACCAGGAGCTTCTTTTTTTTTTAATTTTAAGTCAGTATTATGTATTATATATACATACATCCCGAGTTCCGCATAGCCCACCAAGAAAGGAAATCCTGTGTTTGTTCCTGTTCCACTGTAAACTGTCCACCCGGTGAGTCAAAGGTGGTGGCAGCAGGAGAGTTAAAGGTGACATCCAATGAGCAAAGAAGAGAAAGCGGGGCAAAAAAACTCAATGAAATGTTCCTTGACCCCAGGATTTCAGCAGAAGTTCCGGGTCCTGCATTAGTGTCTGTGACATGTTCGCACACACCAAGACGTCTGCCAGACTGTCAGAGCCTGTCTTCAATGTACAAAAGTCCAAGTCACTAATTTGGTGCAAAGCAGTCCTGTTTTCTTGTTTCTTAAACAAGGTACCGTCACCTGCCTCGCAAGTGCAAGGTCCTGAGTTCAGTCCCTGGTACAAAAACAAAACAACAACAACAAAGCAAAACAAAACAAAATTTCACTGCCCTATTCCTTTTCTCAAAAAAGAGTGAGAAACCCAGCCCTAACATGTCTGTGAACCTAGGCTGGGCAGGGAGCACACCTCGTTCCAGATCTGTGCCCTCAGCTTCATCTGTTTCTTGGCCAGGACTCCCAAAGCCTCAGCTCCTCCAGCCTCGGGGCCTACAGGAGTCCAGGGAAGGAGCATCCTGGTCCTGGAGTCCTGTGAGTCCCTTAGTTGGTGGCATGTCCTGGGTGACAGCGTTGTGTTAACATTCAAGGCAGCAGCACCACAACCCAGGGAAGTCTGTCCCTGGGAGTAGGGTGGGCAGAGAGGCCAGCATCTGGCAGTGGGGTCCGTCCCCCCTGAAGCTGCTCCTCTGCCTGACTGAGTAGTCTGGTGTTCATGTTTTGTGGCAGAACCTCAGGGAAAATCCCCTTAGTGGTGATCATCCGGGGACTCACACAGAGGCAATGACAATCATGAGGTGGGGAGAGATGTTAGAAACACTGGCAAGGAGGTCGGGGGCCAGGTGGGACAGGTGATTCTCAGAGAATGTGGAAGAGGAAGATCTGCAGCACATAGGTGGGTTGATTGAAGCCAGGGTTTGGAATGTTGATGTTCCCTGCTGTCTGCTTGGCCTGCAGGTAAGTGACGAAGGCAGCCTTAAGGGACTCTGTCTGGCTTACCGTGTCTTCTTGGTCATGACCACAGGCCCACAGGCCCACAGGCCCCGTAATCAGTCTGCACTGTCATTCTCTGGGCAACCCCTTCCAGCTATGAGGCCTCCAGCCGTATTCTCTGGGCAGGACCAGGAGCTTCTTGAGGCTTTGTGCTGGTGGCTCTGGAACTTGCTTGGGTCTGTGACTAGCTGAGGCCTTGGGGTTGCTGTGGGCATCAGCATGAGAGGTAGAGATACCTTCTAGGTGAAGGTGTCCTCTCTGCTCCTTTCCCCACTCTAGAGAGGGCAAGCCAGGCTGGGAGGCTGCTGGCTGGAGAGGGCTCCTCAGGTGCTTTGCCCTTCTGTACCCCAGCCTGATTTCATCCTGTGCACTCAGGAGGTGAGTCTCTGAGGAGTGCTTGGGTGGCCTTCCCATGGCTGGGTTTCTTCCTGTCTGTCACCTGCACCCTCTGCAGCTGCGGTGGAGAAAGTGGATGTTCCAGGTGGTCTCATCTGTGCAGCACCCTGAGGGGTAGCAGAGGCAGCAGGGCAGGGGCCAGCTGTGCCAGTGCAGCGGCAAAGAAGGACCTATGATAGTGGGCTTTAACAACTGGGCTTTGTAGCTTCCAAATAACACACTCAAGCGTGCAACATTAGAGAAGGAAAATTTGTCATTGTCCTGTCAGGCACAGCGAGACACTGGTGACGCTAGAATGCTTAGCACAGCTCTGAGCGCTGCATCTTATTTGCAGGTGGGGAATTTGGGGGTGAAGTGTGCTTTGGCAGGAGGCCCAAGGCAGTTCGGGAGCTGGGGCAAGTGGGTGTGGGAGGCAGGATCAGGATGGGGACAGGACAGGAGCAACCTATTGACATGGACAGGACCTGTCCTCTGCCCAGAGAGGCCCCTCAAACCTGAGGCCCAGGCTATGACTCCTAGTGCCTTGGGAGCCTCAATTGGTGAGCAGATGGCTCAGGCTGTAAGGATGGACAAGAGGTGCTGTCCAGGTAGCTGCTCCTGGTGACCTCCACCGTGGGGTGGCCCGGCTCAGGGTGCCCCACATGCTTGTCAGTCAGGCTCCCCTGAGCTTGTCTGTACAGCTGGGGGGCCCCCACCTGCCCTGGCTGGAACCCCTGGTTTCCTCTCCCTGAATCTGTGACACCCAGAGCTCTGTCACCAGAAGTCTGGGGATCCTGGATGCACCTCTGATGTAGGACCTGATTTAAGGGCAGGAAACTGCACCACCCCGGGGCATTGCCCAGTGCCTCCCGGTCCCCTTCCTCAGGTGGACGAGTCAAGGCTGGGCCCTGCAGTCACCTTGGTCTGTAACCACTGTCTCCTCTGGTGTCCCCTCTGGTGGGACTGTCCTGCCCTGCGGCTCACAAGACTGTTCCGAGCACACGTCTGGCCGAGTACCCCTGATACTCCTACCATGAAGGTGGGCGTTCGCCTGGGGCCACAGGAAGGGGACAGATCCAGAGTGGACACCAGGCCCTGGATTGCCACCCAGGAATACCTGTGGGTGTGGAGAGCAGTAGGGTGAACCCGTAGATGCCCTCATGCTGTTTGTTTTCCTCACGCTGAGGTGGCAGCGGTACCACTGGTTGGGAAGGTGTCCTGGACCCTCAGGAGAGGAAGTGCTGGTGGTGCCTGCCACTTCCTGGACTCTGAACTCAAGGTCACTGTCCTCAGGACTTGGGGGCTGGGCTGGTATGGCTGTGGGTGTCTTGCAGCACAGGGCCTGGTGGAGCTGTAGTGCCGTGGGACGCAGGGGGTGGGCGGCGGGCTGAATGATCCCATTGTGTAGCCACACACAGCAGCTCTGCTGGGAGAGATGGGCTTTAGGCTTCTGTCTGCTGCAGCCTGCAGCCCCTCTTGGGAGCCAGTCAGTGGGTGGTGCTGCTGCTGTCTGCAGCACAGATCGGCTCCCGAGTGCTCCATTTCTTCAGAACTGTCTGGAGCCACAGATCCATATCCAGTGTAGCACATGTGTGTGTGTCTGTGTGCACTCCATGAATGGGGCTGTGTTGCACATAAACACCTTCTGTGTAAAATGTAACCGACATAAAAGGTGCCACTTTGGCCACTTTCCAGCACATGGTTCTGTGGCGCTGCACACGTTCACACTGCTGTGCGGCCACGGCACCGCCCATATCCAGAACTCTCTAGTCTTGGAGGACTGAAGCTCCGCACCATTAGCCAGCAGCCCGTGTCCCCAGATCCCTCTTCCTCTCTAAGGTTGGGTCAGGTGCCTCTGTGTGTTGGACCACATTTTACCCGCTTACCTGTCGGCAGACACTTGGGTTGCTCCCACCATTTGGCAGTAGTGAACAATGTTCTGTGGACAGCTGTGTGTGTGTGCAAGTCTCGCTATATTGTTTTGTGCAAAGAAAATCGACACCGTGTCCTCGTTGCTCCTGTTGGACTCAGGGTTTGGAGAAGCAGTCACTACAGGGCTCCCAGGGCTCTGCAGGGCGAGTGTCGCCCATTTCCAGCTGGCACTCTCCTGCTGCAGCTGAACTCCAGCCCAGCCCAGGGCAGAGCCATTGGGAGTGACCCCTCGGTGGGACGGCCCGGGTACTGGCTTCCCCGGCCCAGCCCAACCCCCTCTGCAGACAGCCCAGAGAGGATGTTCCCGCTGTGGGCCTGTCTGCCTGAGCTGTTTTTCTTTCAGCATCTGTTCACACGGGGTGGCCAGGCCTGATGGTATGGATTGTGTTTTGAAAATTCATTTGCTTTTTTGTCTTATTGATCAGGGTATGGGCAGACGTGGTTGAGGTAGAAGCAGCAAGACAGTAGCAAGTTTTCCAAAGCCCAACAAGAGAACCTGTGAAGGAGGAGGAGGTGTGCAGAGGAGCAGGGAGGGCCCCCAAACCTGCACCCTAAATGCATACTTAGTGGGCAGGGTCACCAGGAAAGGTGGGTCCTGGGAGTCCACCCTGAGGCCCTGAGAGCTGCAAATCTTCTGAGGCCCTCTCCCCACCCATGTGTGGTCCCTGAGAAGCTAAAGCCTGTAGGGGAGGTGGAAACTTTGCACACATGTATGTGTGTTTACATGGCTGTGTGTGTGTGTGTGGCTGTGTATGCTATGTGAGTGTAGATGTGCAAATCTCCAGTAATGACTGAATCTTCAATCCAGGAGAACATTCAGGGTCCCCAGGGAGTTGCTGGACAGATCAAAATGACAGCAGGATGATCCATTCTGTCCCTGTGGACATTTCTGGCTCATGGATACTCACAGCATGTTCTCAGGCCTTCCAAAATTTGGATCACTCTTATGCAAACTCTTTTCTGGTTTGATCTTAAAAATGGAATCTCTTGTGAGCAGAGCTTCATGATTACCAATGAGGGTTCATGACAGCTCACGGCCGCCCAGGTTTTGATGCTGTGTACAGTCAGTGGGCGTTTCGGACTCAAGCTTCCTTCCTTTCCTTGAGTTATGGCAGCAACCAACCTCACCCCAAGTCTGCCTGGCTGGAGGAGATGCACTTCCACCCAGCACTTCCAGATCCCTCAGGCAAAGGCCACGGCCCGAGCTTTGAGGAGGGTCTGACTGAGGTGAGGCAGGGTTGGCTCTGGGTGGCCCAGCTGAGGCCTCCTGGTAAGGTTTCTCAGGCCCACAGCCCTTTCCTGGTGGGTGGCGGGTGAGAGCTGCTGTTCCAGTCCTGGACTGGCAGAGCCATGGGCCTCTTGCTTCACCCTTGGGTCATGGATGCAGGGTTGTTCTAGCCCGGTCTCTCCCTGCTATTCCTGCCTCCAGGGCTGGGGTCACAGTGCCTCTGTGTGGGCAGAGCCTTCGCCTGCCTCAGTACATTCACCTGGTAATAAGAACGCTAGAGCTAGAGCACTGGGAGCTCCAGGGATCCTGATTGTTTCTGGGTTGAGGGCTGTGTGACAGGCTGGGAAAAGATGGGGGCCTGTGGTTGGGACCAGGCTGAGGCCCATGGTTGTCATGTGGTCCTTTTGTGCCCACAGACCCTGAGGCCCCCGTGCCGGCTCTGGCCAGCATCCTCTCTCCTCTCAGCTACTTCAGTTCAGGGCATCTGAGGCTGCAGGAGGCCGATTTCTCATCTTAGGTCAGCTACTTGCTGTGAAACCCAAGAAATCTGATGATAATAGGCCAGGGACAGAGCGTCCTGCTGCTGATTAGCATCGGATGCTCTAGCTGGGCCCTGCACAGGGGACATGAAAAGCTCATTATGTGGCACAGGTGACTTCATTCCGCATCATGGGCTGCACATCCCACTCAGGCAACGCAGGCGAGGTAAAGATGTGGAGGAAGACAGCTGGGGGGCCCTGGAGGAGGAGGCAGGAGCCAACTGCCTGTTTCTCTAGAGGCTGGTGTCCAGGCCATGGCCCACCCTTGAAGACCAGGAGCTGGTATGGACTCTGTGTCCCAGAGACAGCCTGTCTCCAGCATATCTAGGAGGATTCGTGGCTTATTTGGGGAACATTTTGCCCTGATTTTTTTCCTTCACAGTCAACTTAAATGCATTTGTTCTGCCCTTTATTGGTGGGTGGTTCTGGTCCATTCCACCCAACTGATGACTTCCACAATGCTGGACACATTTCTCTACCCAAGTTGTCAGAGGGCCACATGAATCACACACAATACCCCAAATGCTGATGGCTGAGCACACCAGCCTAATCCTAACCCTCTGCCACCTTTGCCTCACAGATATACTTGGATCAGGCCAAACGGGTCCATCCATATCTCGGAGTCCTGCTCTGCCTGGAAGGTGGCAGACAGACAGACCCAGAAGACCTGGCCTTGTGGGGAGGCACCGGCCACAGATGCTGCAAATCCTACAGTCCCTCTTCTGTGTAGGCCCAGGGCAGGACAGGCCATGGGCCGGACACAGGTGGAGCCCATCGGGCTGGCCAGGGGAGGGTGCGACTATAGATAGGCACAGTGCTGCTGCTGGGGAGATGGCACTGTCTTGGAGCTAAATGGGGAGGTGGCCGTGCAGCACCGTGAAGGACTAAATACCCCAAGCTCTGTGCTTTCAATTGGTTAATCATGTATGTGAAATTTACCTTTATAAAAACCTGTTTGCAGAGTTTCCTCAGTCAACTTCCCCAAGCCCTAGGCTGCCCACTTCCCTTTCTCACTGCCTGCTGCAGAGAAACTAGGCTCTGGGGTTTTGGTCCTTTCAGCAGTGAGGGTCCTGCAGCTATCCCTCCAGGGAGCTGTGTGACCTCGCTGAGAAACCTCAGTCTTAGACAGGCCGGTTCAGATTCAATTAGCTGGAAACCAGGCAGTCCCTGGGCAGTTGCAACATGGACCTTTCCCGTGGCCGATGACTGTGAGCCTGAACGCTGGAGGCCAGAATGGGGCAATGGGGCCAGCCCACCACGGAAAGTGTTGTGCCCTGTGTTTGGGACACATAGTGACAAATCACAGCAGGTGGTACCATTCCCAGGACAGACGAAGAGTGTACTGCTCCTGTGTGGTTCGATTGGACCAGACAAGTGATCTTTTCTGTGTCTGTTGGCCAACACGCAGTGCATCCTTGGGGCCAAGAGGTTGAGGAACCAAGTCTTCTGCAGACATGGGACTTTATTCTTCAGAGTTGTTCTCGGAGGTCTGGCGGCCCTCCCTCGGGAGGAGAATCTCTGCAGTTTGGAAAGGGAACTGTTTAGGGCTAGGGACTTGGCACGGTCAGAGTGTGGGTGGTGTATGCATTGCTGGCATCAGCAGGAAGCTGTGAAACAGCCTCAGGGGAAGGCCACGCAGGGGTGAACCCTGCCCTGTTGGGAGCTCCCTTCTCCAGTGTCACGGCTCGTGAAAGGGAAGCAGGGACAGCAGAACAGAGTCATTCTCCCTCACGGCCAGCCCTTCCATCCCTCATACTCACAGGAAGAGCTGCAGGGGCTTCCGCTTTTCTCCTTCAGAGGCACCCAGAATAGCACCTGGTGGGGAGAGGATCGCACTGACCAGGACACTAGGGGCAGCCAAAGAGTCTCACACAGAGCAGCCTGAGGTTTCGGGCCAGAAGGAGCTGGACCTGTTCACCAGGTACTTGGGAGGTGGAGGGGCTGCAGCAAGCGCTGTCTAGCCTACCAGGAAGCGGTGGACAGACACTTCTACCGTGCAAGTTCTGTCCTTCCCAGCCCCGTGGAAGAGTCACAGGACAGCACTCTGTTGGCCAGAGAGGGCCCTGGGGGTCTGTTCCCCAGTGCTGTTCTCCAGAGGGGGACCCCTCTAAATGGCAGCATCTCTGATCCAAAGGTGTCACAGCCCTGTGGCGGCAGTACCATAGAGCAACCATCCTGCCAAGAACTGGATCAGGCCAGAGTGCAGGAGGAACAGGCAGTAGGACACCCGGAAGGTGTGTAGGGGGCTGCATCCCAGCTGGCTGGCCAACTTCTGGCCCTTCTCCTCCCCAGCAGGCATCTGGCCTCCTGATTCCCCCTCCATGGGGGGAGCGAGCCAGAACGACTTGGCCTAGGCGCCCAAATGGGTCTCAGTGCACACCCGGCCACCACCCTCAGGCTGCTTGTGGCTGGACAAGTGGCTGGGCCTCTGGGGTTGCCATCGCAGACAGCCCTTCCCAGGGACAGGGAAGGTGGATGCCCATGACCCGTCTCCCTCCGCTGAGCCCAGATACTCCCTGAGTCCACACCCATGTCTGGTTCAAAACTGTCTTCATAGGAGCTGCGGGCCCTGTGGTCTGGGTAGGGCAGGTGGTGTGGATACAGGTGGACGGGTGGATGCAGTGAGGGACATGGGGCCGAGGGATGCTGCTGCTCTGCCCACGTTATGTATTCGGGAGCAGCAGCTGGCCAAGGGTGGGAGGGGCCTATACTACAGATTACCAGGAGCCGGCTCTTCGCAGCTGTCCTGGCCTTGGGGCCAGGTGAGCTTGTGGCACATTCAGAGTGCAAACCTGCATGGCCTCAGGACTCTGCTCGGTGCCATGGCAACCTGACCATGGGCGTCTCCACGGCAGCGAGCTCCCCTTGCCTGGCCTTCACTGGTTGGGAACTGTTTGGTTGTCCCGGAGCTGGGACCTGCAGAGCAGTGAGGCCAGAGGCCCAGGCTTCCTGCATCAGAAGTAAATGAAAGGCGAGGAAAGAATGAGTGTGGGGCCTCCTGCCACTGAAAGCCATCCAGTGGGCAAACATCAGAAACTGGTGGAAGAGAGACTGTTGACCGAGATGTGGGAAAGGAGGCACTGAGCCTGAGAACAGGCGGTGGGCAAACACGGCCACCACGGCCTCTGGCTCGGCCTGGCTGGGGCTTCTCATGCTGACAGGAAGGGGGCGGGCAGAGGTGACGTCTGCTCAGGGATGGCAGTGGGGTGGGTCTGTCTTCTGGGGCAAGTTGGCCTGGCCAGGTCCCATTCTGACCATGAGATAGCTTCCTCAGAGTCTTGCTGTCCACTGGCCGCGGGCTCACAATTCATCACACTGCAGAGGTCTCAGTGGGCGTGCCTCTGGTCACTGCGGCCACCTGGGCTCATTCTAGGGGCTGCCACAGCTACAGAAGCCACTGGGCATCTTGCTCTGTTTGTTTTCCAGGTGGAACAGAGGACCGGAAGTGAGGGCAGTGTGCAGGTCTCGGTTGCAGGGACACTGTCCACGTGGGACTCTGACTCACTGTACGATGTGGAGATCCTCCTGCGAGCAGCCTGGACGGCCTTGCACACAGCCCCTGAGTGTCGCCACCGGCCCTTCCCCTATCTGCTCCCAGAGCCCTGGCCACGGGTACATACTCTATGCGCCCAGGAGCCTGGACTTCAACAGAACCCAGCAGGTTTCTCACCTGTGGGACTTGTCAGGAGCCAAACGTGTAAACATTTGCTATGTGTCTCCCGAAGCTGAGGCAGGCTGAGCCGGGCAGGATGGTTCTGAGACACACGTGTAGGCTCCATGCCTCACCTCCCTTTGGAGTACAGCCCCATGCTCCCCTGCTTCTAAGGCCACTGCCCCTAGGGTGGTACCTGGTGGGGTGCTGGGAGCCATGCTGGGAGGTGCCTGAGCTTCCCCGGCTGCCGTGTGTCATGCTCTGGGGCAGTTGGCCACCTAGTGTGGACCCCAGGCAGCCTCTGTTCTGCTGCACTGGCTCACTGACTCCAGTGGACACAGGAGCCCCTGACAGCTGGGCACGAGGCAGGTGTGCAGATGTGGGTAGAGGTGCTCCCAGGACCCCGTCCAGGCCTCTGGTCAGCCTCACTCCATTCTCCAAGCAGAGTGTTACCCCTCAGACTCCTGCCCCAGCTGTGACACATCAGCCTGCATCATACTTTTGTAGAGACTCATGACTGTGCTTTTGCTATAGAACCATGTTCTTGCAGCTTATACTTAGACATTTCGATATTTTACTAAAGAATTCAGGAAAATGTGTTTTCACTGCTGGCCCCAAGAAGGACAGAACTACCCCACGCAGGGGCTCACATGCCCAGGGACCCAAGGAAAGGTTGGAGGGAAGAAGCCACTGGGTTCTGGAAGGTGAACTGTGGGCTGAGACTGGAGCTGTGCAGCCCAAGGGGAGAGTGAGGAGGCCCTGCCACGCTGGTCCTGGGGAAATCACAGCCTCCTACAGGGCATGGGCAGGTGTGTGACCACCTGGGGCAGGGCCAGCTGACTGGAGTCCAGCCAGACCACCCTGCAGAGCCGATGGGCCCAGTTTGGAGGGCACAGGTTTGGAGCAGGTTTGCTCCCAAACCTGTTCAAAGGAGCCCAAGGAAGGACAGCGACAAAGATCCTCCCAGAAAGGGGCAATGGCAATCTGAGCATTGCTGGCCTGAGAGCACCAGTGCCACTCAGGGCCTCCTGCCCCACCCAGTGTCCTCTGGCTGTGGTCTCCGGTCTCTGTCTCCCTGGCCAAGAGTGCTGTCCTGTCCAGGCCATGCTGAGCTCCAGACAGCCAGAAGCTCACACCCAGGCTCCTGCAGCCTCCTCCTACCTGGGGAGGGATGAAGGAAGCCACCTCTCTGTGGGACGCCAGGCAGAGCCCCATGGCTTCTCTCCCAGGTCCTGACACATTTCACACTGGAATGGCCCCACTGGACACCCTCCTCAAAGTCCCACTCAGGGGGGAAGCTCTTGCCGGCCTCTGAGCTTTGGGACAGAATCCCTGGGTCTCAAGCAGCCCAGGTCCTCAGAGAACCCAGATTCCAGCTGAGCCTGGAGGCTCTGGAGCCAGGCACTAGAACTGCAGAGAGAGTCTGTTGCGACACCGTGAACTACACGGGTGTGTCGGCAACTACACGGGTGTGTCGGCAAATTTTCATCATGTGCTTGGTGCACAAAGACATCACACAGAGCAGAAATGTGCCTCGTCAGCAGGGAGGGAGGAGGACCGGGGCAGCCGTACCCTGGCCCTGGCCCTGTAGCAGGTGGAGTCTTAGGCCCTAGGACCTGCAGGCCAGACCCAGTTCCTCTCATGGGGACAGGCTGCCACCCTGCAGCGTGCCCCGAGTCCCCTTCCCTGGGGGTTTCATCCACCTACTGGCTGGTGACACAGGGGTGCCCATGGGCCACAACACTGGCTCCCAGGCTGTGCGGTTTGCTAAGCACTTCCTCAGGATCTCTGGGTCATTTGTACGCCCATTCGCCAGTCATTGCTAAGCATCCACTCTGCATCCTACCGTCTGCCAGACCCTGGGGGCACAGGGCAGCTGTGGCCAGTGTGTTGGCCATCAGGCCCAGGCAGTGCCTCTTGGGAAGGCTCCTTCTCCACCACAGAGAAGAAGCTGAAGACAGTGACTGGACGAGACGATGGCTATCGGATCCTACGACGCTGGTGTCGACAGTGCCCGAGGGCTGTGTCACCTCTAGGAACCCTGAGCAGGCTGGGGACTGTTTGGTCTGAGGTCAGGGCCACCCTACACCAACCGGCCTGAGTTGAGTTGTTCATAGGAGGCTGCGGTTTGCTCCAGTTCATCTCCAGGGCCAAAGTTCGACATTTGGATGTTTATAGAGAAAGTGCAGTGCTCTGGGTGCCGGGGAGGCTGCCCGGGCTCCAGGGCCTCTTCCCAGAATGTGTGCGGCCTGTCCTCTTGGTGGACTCCCGTGCATCTGTGTCTGTGGAAATAGCCCACTTGTCCATGTCTTTCAGATACTTAGGTGTGCAGTGGAAGAGACTTGTTAGTTTTCTCATGATATTCTGAAGACTTTCATCTTTGAGGACTAGATAGGTTTTGGACAGTCTGGAATTCTCACAAGCTGAATTACTACTGTACACGAGAAGGTACTGTTGAAACACCCTTTGCTGAGTACCCACCCCTCCCTCTTCTGTGCATCCCGAGTGTGGACCTTGGCTCCATCTGTATGGCCCATTCGGCTTGACAGGTGCACAGGGAGACTCGGGGCTCCTGGAGTGTCATCTCTCTGGCTCAACGCAGGGTCCACCTGTGTCTGAGGGGTGATTTAAACCTAGTAACCTAATTCTGGTTTTTTAAAAAAGGTCAAGAAAGGAAGCAAGTCACAACCTCAGCTCCACTTTTGGGAAGTGAGTCAGGAGAAGATGTCACGGCAGAAGGGGTACTGTTCACGGTCACCCTGCTCTCGGCTCCACCCTGTTCCCTTGTGTGGCGGTGGACACGGCCAGGTCACTGCATCTGGCCAGTGGCCTGGGGCACATCCAGCCACAGCCGCAGCTGCCTCGCTGCATCCCGAGAAGGGAAGGAGGGAAAGCCCTTGGCCGTGTGCAGGGCTCAGGGTGCCCCCTGCGGACCCCGCCGGGCTTCTGTGTGTCTGTCCCGACGTCTACGGCACAGAGTGCAGCACACATACCTGCCTTTCACAGGGGGTCGTGTGTCACATCCACTTTTCTGCACGCTGCTTTTAAACTGTAAAGAGTCCCTCTTCTTTGATAGTGGATCTTGTTTTCAGAATCAGTTCGGATTCGCAGCCTCCACGCCTTTGGCCAGCTCCCTATCTTTGACACTTGCGTGAACAGATGTGGTTCATCAGCGTGAACTAAAGTCCACACTGCATTCCTGTTCCTCAGCTTCTCTCTCCGCCTCGTCCTGCCAGGGAGCCCATTCCAGGTCACATGATGTAGGCGTGTGCTCCCTCCCTTCCTCCTCCTCACTTCCTCCCTTTCTCTCGTCATGGGATTGGACCTAAGGCCTTCACACTGAGCTGTATCCTCCCCGCTTTTGGGTATTGGGGGTCCAACTCAGGACCTTGTTGTGTTTTTGAGGCAGGTGCAGTGCCACTGAGCTAAATCCCCGGCCTGACACCCAGCCCCTTTTAATTTTTTTAAAAAACATTTTGAGATAGGATTTTGTTAAGCTGCCCAGGTTGGTCTTGAAATTGGGATCTTCCTGCCTCAGCCTCCTAGAGTGTTCAGATTACATGGTGTGTGCCACTATGTTTGGCTTCGAGTTCTTTATAGATGAAGATAAGCCCTTCATCTGTACTAGGAATACTCTGTGTGTCTTTGCCGTGTGTTTCTTCTCTCTTAACTTTCTTGTGTTGTTGTGATTGTCTGGGACTCAAAAAAAAAAAAAAAACAAAACCCTTATAGGTACAAACTTTTCATCTTTTCTCTTTGGCTTCCTGATTCCTCTCATGGTTGAAGGGCTCTGACAGCTCCAGGTCATGGAAGGCTCGCCCCCAGCTTTCCTCCTGGTGCTGTTATCCTCGGTCTCCTCAGCACCCTTTTTGCCCTCCTGTGCACCGTGCAGAGTCTGCCTGGCTTTGTGCTTGCCTGGCTGTGCCAGAAGTGTTTGCAGGCGGCCGTGTGGGTGCGAGGTGCTGCCTGCCCACACACTGGTACTCACATCGGTCCTGTCCTGTGGTCTGGCTGTGTGTGTGTCAGGCAGTACTTCCTGTCTTGTGCCCAGCGTGCAGATCTGAGCCCTGAGATAAAGTCAGCGCCAGGCTGAGCTCTGAGGGCTGGCGGCTGGGCCCAGCTTCACACCCGTGGCCCCATCACATGTCCCTCTGCTCCTGTGCTCACCCATCAGCATTTCCTCTTCCTTCTTGGATGCCGCTCTCGGGAGGCCTGGACCCAGAGCCCTTCTCTGCGTGGTGCTGAGAATGCACAGAGATTCCCCCTCATCAGAGAGGACCAAGCTGTTCTGCTCCAGGAGAGAGCTCAGGGTCTTGTCCTCCTCCAGCCCTAGCGCTCTGCATTGCAGCCCCCCTCTCAGGGTCCCCCTTTTTGTGGTTGCTGACTCGAGGTCCCTGAGGTCCCCCAGGGCTGGAGTGTCGAGCATGTGCCTCCGCCATCCAGGGAGTGTGGCAAACCTCTGCAGGGCTGACCTGTGGTCCAGGTGCTGCTTTGGTCCAGGACAAGCCGTGGGGGCGATCTTGGAAGTGCTGGCTATGGTGTAGTCCCATCAGTGCTCCATGTCGCTCCCGATGCATCACGGGGCTCTGTGGTTTCCTGGTCTGCGGCATGGTGGGGCCCTCCAGATCCACCTCCCCAGTTCTGTCCCCACCAGGACCTGTCCTGGGCAAAATGACAAGCAGTGCAGTTGGCCACTCTCTGGTGTCCTCAGCCTCATCCTCACCTCCTGCTGCTCCTGGTCAGCTGGAGACTTATAGCTCAGGGGCCTTACTTTCCAGGTGCATCTCTGGCTGGATCCTGTAGAAAATCAGGGACAGCCCTGCACCCTGGTTTGCCCAGCCGCGGTGAGCATTTAGGAAGACTGTGAGGAGCCCATGCCCCCCACCTATGTGAAGCCACAGGGGGTCAAGGCAGAAAGCTGTTGTCGTCAGGATGGAGCCCAGGTCCTCTGCGTGCCTGTGGCCTTTGGCCTGAGTCCCCATGAGTGAGCATGGGGTTGAGGTCGTGAGTTCGCGGGGTGTCCTCACTGATCCTCTGCTGGGTGCTCACGAGGAGCCCCGATGTCTGTGGGTCTCTCTGCTCACACGGCCAGGGGACCGTAGTAGGTCAGTGGCCACAACTGCCTCCAAGGATGGTGCTCCTGCAACACACCCCTCCGCAGCTGCCTTGTGGACAGGCTGCACGGCAGGGACACGTCGCTGAGGTTTGTTGGCGGCTGCTCGCTGTGTGACAGTGCCACAAGGGCTTCGCCTTGGTTTTGTCTCCTTAGAGTCCGTCGTGTGTCGGTTAGTAAGAATGCCATACTGCCTGAATGATGAGTGATAAGTTCCTTCTGAAGGGAGCCGGGAGGCTGTCAGAACCTGGAAGTTTCCATCGGGGATGTGGGCTGGTGTGAGGACAGGGTGAGGACCTGGGCTGGGCGGACAGAGGCTCCAGTCCCCAGCGAGCCCGTTCTCACTTCCTGTTCTGTTATTTGTGTGACTCAAATGTCAGGGAATTGAAAGGGAAATCGCGGAGAGGGGCAGTGAGCCTCGAGCGGGGATGTGTGCCTGGTGGTGAATGATGCTTTGTTGGATGACAAATCCCCCAGGAATGTGGGAGGCAGATCCAGACCCATGGAAGGAATTAGTCTGGGATATTAGGAGACCCTTCATGCTGCGTCCCAGGGGGCACACATGGAGCTCATCTGAAAATCACTTTCTCCTCCTGCCGCGGAGACGCCAGAGATTCCTTCCTCTCGCGTGGGCTTTGCGGCAGTAACCCTTGAGAGAGGCTGGAGTGTAAAATCAACCCCTGGCCTAAGTAGAGGGAAGATACTGTGAAGGTGGAGGCGCGGATGGGGAGGGAAGGCCCAGCAGGGGATGGGGCGTGGGCACAGAGCCAGGCTGCGGGCTAACATTTGTGCTGTGCCTGTGTCAAACCAGTGAATGTGTCTGGTCCAGAACAGAAGCACAGAGAGCAAATCCAGGGTCTTTTCACGAGGCCAGGGCGACCTCATCTGACTGATGCCTCCAGGGTGCTTGAGAGCAGCAGCGCACCCTGAACCCGACTGAGGACGGCTCTCCTTCCGAAGCTACATGAGGGTCGACCGACCTTTCTAAATGGTGCTGGTATCACCACTGCATGCCAGAACAAGGGCTGGATCCTGCCGGGGAGGAGATGGGACCGGTGGGTATTTGGGATGCCAGCTGGGGGCCTTCCCACTGCACCCACAAGCTCCACTTCACCTGTGGGGCCTCTCCAAGTTTTCTGTCCAAGCGGGTGGAGAAGAAGCCATGCTGGGCTGCAGCTCCGGATCATGAGGTGGGGGCTCCAAGCTGGGGTGCAGCACCCATGGTGCCGGGGATGTTGAACTCTACCCTCCAGCTCCCCAGAGTCACCCACAGCCCTGCAGAGCCCCAGAGAGCTACCCACCAACGCTTCGCTCGCCTAAGTTTACTGATTAGTCATAATTAATTATAAACAAGTCAGGAGTCTTTCCAGTGCACAGGCCGAAGCTCTGGAGTTCTGAGTGCATGTGAAGCTCATCGTTGGCTTTTCAGGGTCACCCTGTTCCATCCAGGCAGCAGCCTTCCAGGCAGGGATGAGCTACCTGATGGCCAGGTGAGCACTGCAGCCAGTGACCTTTGTGACACGGCTACCGCAGAATCCAAACCTTCACCTCCTGAAATCTCATCTCAGCAAGTCTGCCTGCATTTCTGGTGGTGGGCTCTGTCACCCTGCAAATGCTCTCTGTGCTGAACACCCGGGGAGTCCTGGGGTCTGCCTAGATCTTCAAGGAGACTGCACAGGAAGCCTGGCTGCTGAAGGAGCCCCCCGAGGACACAGCGGGGCTCGGCGTTCAGACTGGGTCCTGTTGGGGGCTTTCCTGGGTCTGGTCCTAAATTTGATGCCAGAATGAGAACAGAAGTGAGACTCAAGGCTGTGGCCCCACCGTGGGTCTGGGATGGGCTGGCCTGTGGGCGGGAGGGTTGAGGTGGTGACAAATTGTGGCCACATCGCCCCTGAAACTTCCAGTTCAGTTATTGTTCAACGGGAAGTTCAGCCTTGCTCTAGAGGCCAGCCTCAGTGTGCCAGCCAGAATGGAGGGTGGCTCCCTGCGGGGGTCCCCTTCTGGTCCAAGTTGGGGAGAGAGAGAGAATGTGAGTCTCTCTAAGGCGATCCCTATGTCTGCCTCTTGTTTTAGGAATAAAAAGTGAAAAAGGGACTTAGTTAAAAGCTTTGAAAGAAAAATGAATAAACAGACAAGGACCTAGGTCCTTAAAGTTCAGGGGTGCTAGGAAACTGGGGTTCTCTGAGATCACAAAGCCCACAGGCACCCCAGGTGCTGTGACCTTACAGGTGGGGCGAGGGGAAGAACACGGCTCTCTATTAGCCGGAGGTGAGAAACAAACTGGAGTGCTGCTGCTCAGAGAGGCGCAGGGAGCTGCCCAGGGCCTCTGCCACTTCTCTGGCGTCGCAGCCTGCAGGCACCACAGTGTCTCACAGCCTTACGGAGGGGCACAGTGCAGTAAGGGACGGAGGAGAGCAGTAACGATACAGTATATCATCACTGTTCTACCCTGTTATTGTTGCTAATCCCTTACTGTGCCTATTTTGTGTGTGTGTGTGTGTGTGTGTGTGTGTGTGTGTGTGTACTCAGGAATTGAACTCGGGCCCTTGCGCTTTCGAGGCAGGCTTCGGAACCACTGAGTCAAACCCCCAGGCCCCTAGTTTAGAAATTAAACCTTAACTGTAGTTCTGCTCTTCCAAGAACAGACCATGTTTAGAGGGCATGGCATCACCTGCAGTTTAAGAATCCGCTGTGTCTTGGAACATGTTTTCCCTGATAAAGAAGATGACTCTTATGCACGTACAAAAAAATGGCAACAAAAGCAACAAGAACAAAAATAGGAAAATGGGCAGAGACAAGAATTAGGCAATTCACAGAGCAGCAAACCCCAGGGCCTGAGTGTGGTCAGCGGAACAACCACACCCAGGACCTGTGACTATGGTGTGACATCATTCCTGTGTCTATTTTCAGTAATTGTCAAGGGCGGGGAGATTTTTCAGATGAAACTGAGGTCCCTCATTAGTCAGCCATGAGGCGATCGAAAGGAAGATTATCCTGGCTGGGCCTGGCCTATTGGATGAGCCCTGTGCAGACGGTCAGGTCCCCCCTATATTCAGAGACTCAAGTGGCAGAGTTTGTCTCTCTTCTACTGGCCTTAAACAGGCAAAGGACCTCGAAATTCTACAACCACAAGGAGGTGAATCTTGAAATAGCAGAGGTCGCTTGGCCTTTCCTCTCTGAGCCTCCAGGGGAAGGGCAGGCTGGCCAAGACCTTGCTCTCCCCTGCAAGACTGAGCAAAGAGTAGCAAACTCTGCATGGACTTACAACCCACAGAAGCTGTGAGATCAGAAATGACATTGCCTTAAAATGCTAAGCAGGAAAAAATTTGTCACACATTAGAAAACAAGTAGAGCAAGGAAGACAAAAAGACACTTTACATTACTAATATGGAAGTGACAATAGATAAACTATCTATGCGATGGCAGAGATTTAAAAATATAATGTCCACAGCTGGCATCAGTATAGGGAAGATGGTGTCTGAGGACACGTGAAGTTTCGGGGACAGTGATATGAACTTGCCACTTGAAATGAAAACCTGTTACCTTGAAATGTATTCATCAGAAGCAATGTGATCAAACCCTGAAAACATAAACAACTGAGTAACAAGTAAGCAAGCAAGAAAAGCTCACACCTAGATACATAATATGGCACATTGTAGACAAACTGCCAAAAAAAAAAAAAAAAAGTGCGAACAGAAAATCTTGAAAGCAGCTGGGAGGAAATGACACATTACTTACTGGGGAACAAAAAACAGCCACTAACTTCTAACTTCTCCAGATCAGTGGAGGCCAGAAAATGTGGAACACCACTTTCCAAGCCCTAAAGAAAGAAAGAAAAAAACTGTTAGCTTAGTATCTGTACAGAGAGAAAATATTCTTTAGAAAATGAAAACAACAAAAACAGCAAGCAGTAATTCTGTCCATGAGGGACTATTTGGAAAAGGCAGTCCATCCATAGCCTCTATTATAATACACATTAAAAAGCATGAAGTAGAACAGTAGCAGTTGTCAGATAAAACAAGAAATAGCTTTGCACAAATAGTTTTTCACAGTCTGATACATTTGCTGCACTTTGCATGTTCGCACTTGCAGTGCTGAAACACAGAGGGAAGGTTGAGATGCCCCAGGTGTGGACCATGCCTGGTGGTTTGGCTTGTAGTGAGTTTAATGACAGTGATGAAAACAAATAGATGCTGCTCTGTGTCCTGCTGTCACCATGCCCCAGCGATTCCAGACAACGTCAGCCACTGGGCATTGTCTGTTTTTTCATTCTCTGCCTATGAAGGGCAGAGGTTTTGGATTTTAATGAAGTCCAGTTTGTCAATCTGTCCTTTTAAGGATCACTATTTTGGTGTTGTAACTGAAATACCGAATAGTTTCTCTGGTGTGAAAAACTATAATAGTACACAGGATCCTAATGAGATAATTAATAATGTGAAACAGGAAGTAAAGAGCTAAAGGTGTAGGGAAAGTGGGAAGGGTGGGGGAAAGGTAATAAGGGAGAGGAAAACATATGAGAAACTGAAAAAATGGAAATAAAGTGTTTGTAAATGGGGAGAGGAGGAGAGAGTGAAGGGAGGGCAGGAACAAGGGGAAAAATGAGAATCAAGACCTATTATGTAAAGGTACAGAATCCCAAGGATGAATGTAATTGTATTGCATACCTAGATTGTACCAATAACCTCAATAAAAAGAAAAAAAATTTGCATGAAGATAGAACCATTTGCCTGTGTTAGGACACAAGGATTTTTCTTCTAAGAATTTAATATTTAATGATTACATTATATATAATGATTACTATATTTAGGTACGTGATCGCTTCTCGGCCTTTTGGCTAAGATCAAGTGTATATTTAGGTACGTGATACCCTTTGAGGGTGTGTGTGTGTGTGTGTGTGTTGTGACAAAAGGGTCTATATTCATCTTTTTTGCATATGAATATACAAATTTTCCATCATTATTTATTGAACACTGTATTTTCCTCTTTGAATTGGTTGGTAAGTTTTAAAAAATTAATTGACCATTAAGGGAAGAGATTATTTCTGGGCTTTTAATTCTGTTCTATTAATCTGGAAGTCTATGCTTAATGCCAATTCCAGCTGTCTGGATTGTTGTGAAAAATAAGAAATATAAATTGTACAACTTTTTTCTTCTTATTCAAAATTGTTTTGGTATTCTGGGTCTTTTCTGGTTCCATATAAATTGTAGTTCTCTGTTCTGTAAAGAGAGCTTGCTAGGAACATGAAATAGGAAGAAAAGGACCAATGGTGTAGGGACAGCGAGAAGGATAAGGAAAGGGGAATGAGGGAAAAAGGAAAAAAAATATGAGAAAATGTAAAAATGGAATTAAAGTGTTTGAAGGGGGGGAGGGGAGGAGGAGGTGAAGAGAGGGCGGGGACAAGGGGAAAAAATGAGAACCAAGACCTGGCATGTAAAGGTACAGGATCCCAGTGATGAATGTAACTGTACTGTCTACCTAGAATGTACCAATAAATTCCATTTAAATGAAAAAAAAAATAAAGAGAGCTTGCTAGGATTTCAGTATGGATCATGTCAATCTGAAGCAGTATGGATCATACCAACTTATGGAAAATGGTTATCTAGCAATTCAAATCTTCCAATTCAGAACTTGGGCTGTCTCTCCATTCATTTAGATCTTCCTAATGCCTCTTAGCATTTGCAGTTTTCAGTCTGAAAGTTTTACTCTTATTTTGTTAGATTTTATTCTTAAGGCTTTTAACATTCTCGATTCTATTGTGAATGGAATTACTTTTAAATTTGATTATTTGATTAATATGTGGACTATCAAGTCAAGTGTGGTACTGCATGCCTGTAATACTAGCACTCAGACTGCTGAGTTTGCTGTGCTATGCAGTTTGAGGCTACATAGTAAGATCCTGTCTCAAAACAAAAACAAAATAAAACAAAACAACTGTAGTTGATAGTATATAGAAATAAGTTCATGCTATAATACTATTCATGGGCCCTGCGATGTTGTTGAACTTATTAGTTTCAGTTGTGATTTTGAAGGATTTCTGAGAATTTTGTACATTAAAAATAGTCTGCAAATACAGTTTTACTTCTTCCTTTCCTATACTGATGCTTCTGTTTTGTTTGTGTGCCTTAATACATTGGTTAGATCTTCTGTACAGTGTGAATAGAAGAGGAGAGAGTAGATATTGTTGCCTTAGTTCTTCTTTTAGAGGGAAAGCTTTTCATCAGTCTTTTATATTTTTTGATGTTAGATTTTATAGAGATATCTCTTGTCAAATTGAGAAAGTTATTTTCCATTACACTTTGTAGAGACATTTTATCATGACCGAGTGTCAGATATTTTCATGCTTTTTCTGAATCTGTTGAGATGATCGTGTAGTTTTGGTTCTTATAAATGGTGTATATTCTATCAAATGTTTGATGTTAAACCAACCTTGGATGTTAAGGTGTAAATCCTTCTTGAACTTGGAGTATTTTTACATGTGGTTGGTTTCTATTTGCTGATGTCACACTAAGGATTTTTATAGCTATACCCAAGAGGATATTGGGCTATGATTTTTGGTGGATGGATTTTGTTATGATATGGGATAAATTGGCATCATCAGATGAATTTGGAGTTATTCTAATATTTGGTATTATTTCTTCTTTCAATATTTGCTAGAATTCACCACTGGCCTTTCCTTACCAGATGATTTTAATTATTGATTCAATATCTACTTATAAGTCTATTCAGATGCTTTTTCTTCTTGAGTCAGTTGTGGTAATTTGTGTCTTTCTAGGAATTTATCCATTTCTCCTCAGCTGTCTTATTTATTGGCATAAATTTGTCCCCAGTACTATTTTATAATCTTTTCAACACCTTTGGAATCAGTAGTGATAGCTTATTGTTCCTTCCTGATTTTAGTGACCCATGTCCTGTTGTCCCCCTGTTGCTTCGGCTTCATGCCCAAGCTCTGGCCTTGGACCCTGTCTTTCACCCCAGCCCCTACCAGCTCCTGTGGGTTTAGTCAGTGACAGGACACAGCCACTGCCCAGCAGTGCGTGCAGCCGGTGTTAGAGAGGGACTTGTGTGGTGACAGCACCTCTTTCTTTGTCTTCCCTGACTCTGAGCCCATGCACACACTCCTCCCACCCGGGCAGGAAAGACTCAGCTCTTTCCTGGGTTGCTACCCGCTAGGTGGCCTCCTGCATTTAAAGCCTACATCACCACACAGACACTCAGCAGAGCTCGCATCAGGCTGCTCACATCAGGCTGCTCATCGCATGCCCCCCTCTTGTAGTTAGCGATGCCAAGAATAGGCCTGGACGGAGCCAGTGTGTGGCCACACTGGGGGCCTGCAGGGTGCCAGTGCTGGGTCAGTGCACAGGAGGACAGCAGGGTGTGTGTCTTGGTCCTGGGTCCCCCTGGATTGGGGCCTCTCCACCTTGCTGGCTCCACTCCCAGGAAGGATGACCTCAGCAAAGGTCCTTGTCAGACCTGAACTACTTTACCAGCAGGGCCACCCAGACTGACCCTGCAGCCTGCCACCCTGTTTGCCTCTCTCAAAGAGCCACCAGGAAAAGTGTTGCTAGAATCAAGTGTGACCTTCTACAAGTGCTCCGGATGCTCCAGCTCGCGTGGGGTCCAGCAGTGCTCCATGCTCGGTTGGAGCCACGTAGTTTGGGCTTTGTTTCTACATAAAACATTTAGGCACAGAGAGAGGACTGAGAGTCCCCCCCAGAGGAGAAGTTACTGCTTTAGGGAGGCACAGAACTCATCAGGCTGCTCTCGTAAGAGAAGAGGGCTTTGCAGTGAAGATTGAGGTTGTAAATCTTGTGCAAGGCCTGAGTTTTTAGGTGCCTGAATTTTGAGTGCTTGTGCAGACTTCAAGGAGTCTCACTGGGCCTGTAACAGTCACTCTGGGGTCTTGCTCAGACCCACAGAGCTGAAGTCACTCTCCAAGATGCCATCCACCCCAGACCTGTCCAGGCCTGTGCTGACCTGCCTGAGGCCTGAGGAGATGTGGAGGCTGAGTCCAGGGAGGCATCTCCTCACCCCTAGGGTCCCTATTCCGTGCTCGGAGGGCCTTGGGAATGGTGCGTCCCCTCCTGGGGACTTGGGAGAGCCAGTAGGACCCCTCCTGGGGACATTGCTTTTCTGGACTCTGGGCAGAGTCAGGCTCCCATGGTCTGCATGGCAACTGCTCCCAGATGCCCACGCCCAGGTACTTCCTGCCTTAGCCACCTGGGCCCCTCTGTCCTGGCACAGCCCTGGAGCCCTAGAGGAATTCAGACGTGGCCCTGAGGACTCCTAAGGCCCCTACCAGGAGACTCATGGCATGAATGAGGCCAAGCCCAGGCGGCAGGGCTCTCTGCTCTCCACAGCCCCTCAGCCCCCTAAATCTTTGGAGGTCTGGGTTCAATGCTCCCTCAGGAGTAGACCACCACTTCTTTCCTGGGATCGCCTTTCTCACTTTCTTCTGTCAAACTCCACGTCCGTTAAAAGGAGGATCCCTCTTAGAGATGTACACTCCTGTAACATGTGGTGGTGTCCAGAGAAGTGCTTGGCCCAGGCTCAGAGCAGCAGGGACACTTTTCTGTCCAAGACCACAGAGGGAGGGAGGGAGGG
>NW_022900935.1:65457846-65466170 GCF_012274545.1 Fukomys damarensis
AAGTGGGAAGGGTGGGGGAAAGGTAATAAGGGAGAGGAAAACATATGAGAAACTGAAAAAATGGAAATAAAGTGTTTGTAAATGGGGAGAGGAGGAGAGAGTGAAGGGAGGGCAGGAACAAGGGGAAAAATGAGAATCAAGACCTATTATGTAAAGGTACAGAATCCCAAGGATGAATGTAATTGTATTGCATACCTAGATTGTACCAATAACCTCAATAAAAAGAAAAAAAATTTGCATGAAGATAGAACCATTTGCCTGTGTTAGGACACAAGGATTTTTCTTCTAAGAATTTAATATTTAATGATTACATTATATTTAGGTACGTGATCGCTTCTCGGCCTTTTGGCTAAGATCAAGTGTATATTTAGGTACGTGATACCCTTTGAGGGTGTGTGTGTGTGTGTGTGTGTTGTGACAAAAGGGTCTATATTCATCTTTTTTGCATATGAATATACAAATTTTCCATCATTATTTATTGAACACTGTATTTTCCTCTTTGAATTGGTTGGTAAGTTTTAAAAAATTAATTGACCATTAAGGGAAGAGATTATTTCTGGGCTTTTAATTCTGTTCTATTAATCTGGAAGTCTATGCTTAATGCCAATTCCAGCTGTCTGGATTGTTGTGAAAAATAAGAAATATAAATTGTACAACTTTTTTCTTCTTATTCAAAATTGTTTTGGTATTCTGGGTCTTTTCTGGTTCCATATAAATTGTAGTTCTCTGTTCTGTAAAGAGAGCTTGCTAGGAACATGAAATAGGAAGAAAAGGACCAATGGTGTAGGGACAGCGAGAAGGATAAGGAAAGGGGAATGAGGGAAAAAGGAAAAAAAATATGAGAAAATGTAAAAATGGAATTAAAGTGTTTGAAGGGGGGGAGGGGAGGAGGAGGTGAAGAGAGGGCGGGGACAAGGGGAAAAAATGAGAACCAAGACCTGGCATGTAAAGGTACAGGATCCCAGTGATGAATGTAACTGTACTGTCTACCTAGAATGTACCAATAAATTCCATTTAAATGAAAAAAAAAATAAAGAGAGCTTGCTAGGATTTCAGTATGGATCATGTCAATCTGAAGCAGTATGGATCATACCAACTTATGGAAAATGGTTATCTAGCAATTCAAATCTTCCAATTCAGAACTTGGGCTGTCTCTCCATTCATTTAGATCTTCCTAATGCCTCTTAGCATTTGCAGTTTTCAGTCTGAAAGTTTTACTCTTATTTTGTTAGATTTTATTCTTAAGGCTTTTAACATTCTCGATTCTATTGTGAATGGAATTACTTTTAAATTTGATTATTTGATTAATATGTGGACTATCAAGTCAAGTGTGGTACTGCATGCCTGTAATACTAGCACTCAGACTGCTGAGTTTGCTGTGCTATGCAGTTTGAGGCTACATAGTAAGATCCTGTCTCAAAACAAAAACAAAATAAAACAAAACAACTGTAGTTGATAGTATATAGAAATAAGTTCATGCTATAATACTATTCATGGGCCCTGCGATGTTGTTGAACTTATTAGTTTCAGTTGTGATTTTGAAGGATTTCTGAGAATTTTGTACATTAAAAATAGTCTGCAAATACAGTTTTACTTCTTCCTTTCCTATACTGATGCTTCTGTTTTGTTTGTGTGCCTTAATACATTGGTTAGATCTTCTGTACAGTGTGAATAGAAGAGGAGAGAGTAGATATTGTTGCCTTAGTTCTTCTTTTAGAGGGAAAGCTTTTCATCAGTCTTTTATATTTTTTGATGTTAGATTTTATAGAGATATCTCTTGTCAAATTGAGAAAGTTATTTTCCATTACACTTTGTAGAGACATTTTATCATGACCGAGTGTCAGATATTTTCATGCTTTTTCTGAATCTGTTGAGATGATCGTGTAGTTTTGGTTCTTATAAATGGTGTATATTCTATCAAATGTTTGATGTTAAACCAACCTTGGATGTTAAGGTGTAAATCCTTCTTGAACTTGGAGTATTTTTACATGTGGTTGGTTTCTATTTGCTGATGTCACACTAAGGATTTTTATAGCTATACCCAAGAGGATATTGGGCTATGATTTTTGGTGGATGGATTTTGTTATGATATGGGATAAATTGGCATCATCAGATGAATTTGGAGTTATTCTAATATTTGGTATTATTTCTTCTTTCAATATTTGCTAGAATTCACCACTGGCCTTTCCTTACCAGATGATTTTAATTATTGATTCAATATCTACTTATAAGTCTATTCAGATGCTTTTTCTTCTTGAGTCAGTTGTGGTAATTTGTGTCTTTCTAGGAATTTATCCATTTCTCCTCAGCTGTCTTATTTATTGGCATAAATTTGTCCCCAGTACTATTTTATAATCTTTTCAACACCTTTGGAATCAGTAGTGATAGCTTATTGTTCCTTCCTGATTTTAGTGACCCATGTCCTGTTGTCCCCCTGTTGCTTCGGCTTCATGCCCAAGCTCTGGCCTTGGACCCTGTCTTTCACCCCAGCCCCTACCAGCTCCTGTGGGTTTAGTCAGTGACAGGACACAGCCACTGCCCAGCAGTGCGTGCAGCCGGTGTTAGAGAGGGACTTGTGTGGTGACAGCACCTCTTTCTTTGTCTTCCCTGACTCTGAGCCCATGCACACACTCCTCCCACCCGGGCAGGAAAGACTCAGCTCTTTCCTGGGTTGCTACCCGCTAGGTGGCCTCCTGCATTTAAAGCCTACATCACCACACAGACACTCAGCAGAGCTCGCATCAGGCTGCTCACATCAGGCTGCTCATCGCATGCCCCCCTCTTGTAGTTAGCGATGCCAAGAATAGGCCTGGACGGAGCCAGTGTGTGGCCACACTGGGGGCCTGCAGGGTGCCAGTGCTGGGTCAGTGCACAGGAGGACAGCAGGGTGTGTGTCTTGGTCCTGGGTCCCCCTGGATTGGGGCCTCTCCACCTTGCTGGCTCCACTCCCAGGAAGGATGACCTCAGCAAAGGTCCTTGTCAGACCTGAACTACTTTACCAGCAGGGCCACCCAGACTGACCCTGCAGCCTGCCACCCTGTTTGCCTCTCTCAAAGAGCCACCAGGAAAAGTGTTGCTAGAATCAAGTGTGACCTTCTACAAGTGCTCCGGATGCTCCAGCTCGCGTGGGGTCCAGCAGTGCTCCATGCTCGGTTGGAGCCACGTAGTTTGGGCTTTGTTTCTACATAAAACATTTAGGCACAGAGAGAGGACTGAGAGTCCCCCCCAGAGGAGAAGTTACTGCTTTAGGGAGGCACAGAACTCATCAGGCTGCTCTCGTAAGAGAAGAGGGCTTTGCAGTGAAGATTGAGGTTGTAAATCTTGTGCAAGGCCTGAGTTTTTAGGTGCCTGAATTTTGAGTGCTTGTGCAGACTTCAAGGAGTCTCACTGGGCCTGTAACAGTCACTCTGGGGTCTTGCTCAGACCCACAGAGCTGAAGTCACTCTCCAAGATGCCATCCACCCCAGACCTGTCCAGGCCTGTGCTGACCTGCCTGAGGCCTGAGGAGATGTGGAGGCTGAGTCCAGGGAGGCATCTCCTCACCCCTAGGGTCCCTATTCCGTGCTCGGAGGGCCTTGGGAATGGTGCGTCCCCTCCTGGGGACTTGGGAGAGCCAGTAGGACCCCTCCTGGGGACATTGCTTTTCTGGACTCTGGGCAGAGTCAGGCTCCCATGGTCTGCATGGCAACTGCTCCCAGATGCCCACGCCCAGGTACTTCCTGCCTTAGCCACCTGGGCCCCTCTGTCCTGGCACAGCCCTGGAGCCCTAGAGGAATTCAGACGTGGCCCTGAGGACTCCTAAGGCCCCTACCAGGAGACTCATGGCATGAATGAGGCCAAGCCCAGGCGGCAGGGCTCTCTGCTCTCCACAGCCCCTCAGCCCCCTAAATCTTTGGAGGTCTGGGTTCAATGCTCCCTCAGGAGTAGACCACCACTTCTTTCCTGGGATCGCCTTTCTCACTTTCTTCTGTCAAACTCCACGTCCGTTAAAAGGAGGATCCCTCTTAGAGATGTACACTCCTGTAACATGTGGTGGTGTCCAGAGAAGTGCTTGGCCCAGGCTCAGAGCAGCAGGGACACTTTTCTGTCCAAGACCACAGAGGGAGGGAGGGAGGGAGGTCCTCTCAGGATAGGCTGTGGGGACACGGGAGTCTGCTGGGACCTCGGTGACAGGGGCCCCACTTCTCTCCAGGAGAAGACCTTGCACTGTCTTCCGTGGGCTGTTTGTTTTCTGTAGATAACGTGTAACTGCACGGAGAGGGGCATGGGATGGGCACTAGGATGTGTGCAGCTTCTGCACTGTGTGTGTGGGTGCGCGTGTGTGAGCACGTGAGCTTCTGGGCTATCTTCCTGCAGAATCACGTCCTTTCCCCTGTGACCTTTATATGATGCGCCTCGGAGCCTGGCTCCTGGCCTCCATTGCCCTTTGAGGCAAGACAGACACTCATCATGGCCCTGGGTGCAGGAAGTCACTGCACGTCACAACCAAGACTCACAGACCATCTACCTTGCTCACCCAGACTGGCAGTCGAAGAAGAGGGAAGTACCAGGACAAAGTCTCCAAGAGCCAGAGTTTCTGGAATTCAGAAGCCGTTGGCCGAGACATGAACTTTGTGTTTTTATGAGACTGAAGACACCAATGTCGTTGGGCTCTGTGCAGAGTGTGAGGGTCACCGACCTCTGCTGATGCTGCGATGATGTGCTGTTTACATTCCCCCAGCATTCCTGAGATTGTTGGGAACTGGGCAGATCTGCACAAAGTTCAAACACCCTCCTGCGTCCACCAGCCACCACAGGCATCTGGCTGGGAGCTGCTAGGCCCCGGTGCCAGTGGGTAGTGCAGGCTGGATGTGGGCACAGAAACTGTGCAACCTCAGAGGCCATGGGAGGGGTGCCTGGAGGGCTCCCTGGAGGACTCCCTGGAACAGCCCTAGCAGTCAGCGACACCCCCAAGCAAGCAGACTGCAGGGGAGTAAAGCGGAGAGGGCAAGAGGTGGGTCAAGGAGGGCAGGCTGGGCCCCAGGCCTTCACAAAGGGCAGGGGTGAGGAGCCGGGCTTCAGTCTGGCTGAATCGGTCTGCACCAGCTCTTTGCAGGGCTATGGGAACTGCAGCACACTAGGAGGGACTCCAGGGGTCAGACAGGAGACCCTGAGTGTTGCATAGCTCTGGCAGGACTGTTGCAGTCTCCAGGAGTGGCTCTGCCCAAGCCAGGGGCTTTGGAGGTAGCGCTTTGGGGACCCTATTGCTCAAACTTCACAGGGCCAGGGGCAGTAGGCTGAGGCCTTGCGGGAGGAGGGACACAGGTCTGGCCCTCACAGGTGCAGACTTCTGAGCCCCAAGGGTATTGGGGCCAGGCCTTCACCCTGAGGCTGCTTTATCAAAAAGACCTATCCCCTGTGACCTAACCACAGGCCTTACAGTGTCGTACCTGGATTCCTGCGGGACCAGAACCAGCTTTGCCTGCCCTGTGGGCCCTTGTGCTTCCCTCAAAGTGCTGCTGCAGGCTCACTGGAAGCTGAGCGGCCCTGCCCCGTGCTCTCTGTTCCCCATTTTCTGCCCACTTCTTTCTAAGCTGGCGTTGTCACTGCTTCCTCAAGCTGACTCTGGGCTGGATCCTGCTGAGCTGAAAAGTTGTGAAATACCTCACTTCGAAAGTATGTGCGAGAGCAGCTGGCGCCGGGTGCTGGTCTCTGTTGCAGAGGGGCGTGCGCTGCCCACCCATCCCCACAGCCTGGAAAGGCTGGCTCTAGCTACGTGGCAGGGGCTACACCTGAAGGGCCAGCTGGCCATGCTGCCTGCTGGTCCCCTCCTATCCTGTTCCTTAGCCCCCTGGCCCCAGTGGCATCTGGGTGCTGGGCCGGGCCACCTGCTGCCACCCCACCTTGCATGTGGTTTGGTCTGAACAGCTGTGGGGCCGCTGTTCACGGAGGCATGGTGGGTCCTGTGGTGAGAAGGGCCAGTGTAACCTTGTCACCTCAGGTTGGTTGTCTGGGCAGGCTCTCCACACACCGAGTCCACAAGGACCCCCTCATGCCTCCCGTGGTGTCTGCTCCTGACCCAAGGCCCAGGCCATGTTCTGTGGTTGTGACCCTTGCCACTCCACAGGCAGGCTGGGGACAGGGCAAGTCATGGGCCCAGCACCTGAGGACACAAAACACCAGACGAGGGCTTGGTAGGGGGCCCCAGGGCCTTCCGTGTCTGATGCCAAAACTGGTTCTTGGAGCTACTGACAAAGACCCCGGGTCTTCCTGTCTGCCCAACAGCGTGCTGGGTGTGGATGGAGGGAGAGCCTGGCTGGGCACAGCTCCAGGCGTGGTGACCTCACAGTCCGTGGGGCCGGCTGCTTGTTCAAATCCCCTCCCTGTTGATAAAGGGGTTCCTGACCCCGAGTTTCCCCAGTCCGCCCGTTCAGCTCCTCCTTCCCAAAAGACCCTGTGCCTAGTGTGTGCCCGTGCCAGGGAGCTGACTGCCCCAGCTGCATGCTCACTGAGCCAGCCAGAACAGTGGCAGCACCATGTCCCAGGGATCAAGTTAAAGGCTTTTAATTTTTAAGAAGCAAAGTTATATTTATTTAAAAATTTTTATTAGTATGTGTTTGTGTTTCATAATGACCGCATCCCTTGTAGGGAGTTGAACATGTGTATAGCACATCTCAATTCTTTCTTCATCCTATTTCCCTCCCTCCATTCACCTTCCATCTCTTTTTCCCCTTCCAATTTGGAAAAGACCTCTCCACTCCCTATTATCTACCTTTGATTTTGCCATCTAAAGTTTGGGTTTCTAGTATCCACTTAAATTTTGTGTTTCTCATATAAGAGAAACTATGCAATATTTAAGCTTGTGTATCTGACTTATTTCACTTAATATTATGGTCTCAAGGTGCATCCATTTTCCTAGAGATGACTTGAGTTTATCCTTCTTTCTGGTGAGTAGTACTCTGTTGTGTACAAATACTACATCTTCTTTGCCCAATCATCTGTGGGTGGGTGTGTAGGCCACTTCCAAGATTTAGCTATTATGAGTTGTGCTGCTGCAAACATGACTATGCATGTGTCATGGTAATATGATGTCTTTAACTCTTTGGGGGAGATACTTAGAAGGGAACAGCTCGGTAAAATGGAATTTCTAGTCGTTTTTTTCTTTTTTCTTGAGGAACCTCCATACTGATAGCCATAGGTCACACTAGTTTGTTTACATTCCCACCAGCAATGTAGAAAGGTCTCTTTTCCCCAAAGCCTCTCCAGCATTTGTTATCATTTGATTTCTTGATGATGGCCACTCCTGTCGGAGCAAGATGAAGTCTCAGTGTTATTTTAATTTGCATTTGTCTGGTGGTCAGTGATGTTGAGCATTTATTCATGCATTTATTGACCACTTGCACTTCTTCTTCTGAGAAATATGTATTCATTTCAGTTGTCTATTTTTGATTGAGTCTTTTATTTTGGGGGAGTCTAATTTTTTGAGTTCTTTGTATGTTCTAGATGTTAGCCTTCAGTCCAAGGAATAGCTGTGATTTTCTCCCCATCCTGTAGCTTTTCTTTTCACTCTGCCCATTATTTCCCTTGCTTTACAAAAGCTTTTAATTTGATATGACCCCATTTGTTGATTCATTTTCTATTTTTTTTTTTTTTGGTACTGGGGATGGAACTTGGGAGGGACTTTGAGACTTTGAGGCAGGTGGTAGAACCACTGAGCTAAATCCCTGGCCCATTTGTTCATTCTTATTGCTATTTCTTATGCCACTTGGGTTTGAATATTGGCATACAGGGAAAACCAAACTATAACGACCACTATGACACCTTCGTTGTGGTAATAAAATCAGCAACAATAGAGTGTAAAGATAAACTGGACACTGGCGTACACTGAGATCCAACAATGTACCACCCTATGAATTACAGTATAAATATTAAGACCAACCAAATACTGTTTTACAGTAAGTATCTATTAAACAGAGCAACTGTAAAATGAAGACCAACCAAATACTGACTTAAAGTATATACTAAATGGAGCAACTGCACCTACACTAACAATAAAACTACTCAACAGTCATAGCACAGGGTTAACTATCTAAAGACTCACAAAGCTTAATGGTTATACTAGGATAAAGGGTGATAGAGGGTGTGGGGAATAAGAGCATGAGAAAGGCAAAATTTGAAAAGTGAGCAATGGAAGATGAGAAGTTGGTGAGAAAGGTGAAATAAAGGATCCTATTAAGAGACAGAAGGAGGGCTGGGGATTTAGCCCAGTGGTTCCAGTGCCTGCCTTGCAAGCATAAGGTCCTGAATTAGATCCCCAGTACCAAAAAAAAAAAAAAAAAAAAAAA